>NW_006399788.1:3992822-4003314 GCF_000299155.1 Elephantulus edwardii | reverse complement strand
TCCTTGACCCTCTGCAGTAAGTGCATGAGGTCCTCCTCAGTTTCAGTGAGCAAGGTTGTGTCATCTGCATAACGCAGATTGTTGATAGATCTTCCACCAATCCTAATGTCACACATCTCCTCGTAGAGCCCAGCCTCTCAGATAATCTGCTCTGCATACAGGTTGAAAAGGTATGGAGATAGGACACATCCCTGGCTCACAACCTTCTCAATCTCTGTTCTACCTTTTGTCATTTTGTTCTCTGAGTTTAGAATGCCCCTTGATTCCTCTCCGTGTGCATAAGCCATCATTCACCACCTCATCGCAGGCACCTAAAGTATCTTTAGCTTTCTCTGCCACTCTAGTTAAGAATTTTTCTCTGGCCAAGAAAATATGCTTATCATATATGTGAAGCACCAAGTGTTAATATTGAATTTAATATCCAATGTTGTCATTGTTGTTATGTGCTGTTGAGTTGCATGTGACCCATAGCAACAGTGTGTACAGCAGCTCTGAACCCTGCCTTTTCCTGAGCCAGTCTCACTAATTCCCACACTAATACCAATCCCCATTGCTCCAGTTACTGTGTCAATCCATCTCATCTGGAGTCTCCTGTGCTGTCCCTCTACCCTTCCAAGCATGATGTCCTTCTTCAAGGACTGGTCTCTCCTGGCCATGCACCCAATGTATGTGAGATAGAGCTTCAAAATCCTAGACTCCGATGAGAAACTTGGTTTCACCCACTCCAAAACAGACCTTCTTGTTTTTTTGGGCAGTTCATGGTATCTTTAAGACTCTTCTCCGGCACCACAACTTGAAGGCATAGATTCTTCTTCTGTCATCCTTAGTCATTGTCTAGCTCTCTGAATCATAACAAGTAATTGTGAAGACCATGGCCTGAATTAGGTGCAACTTAGTCTCTTGACTGACATCTTTGCTCCTCAGCACTCCGGTGAGGTCCCTGACAGCAAATTTTCCCAATGAAATCCATCTTTTGATTTCCTGACTGCTGATGTTAAGAATGCTGGTTGTGGAGCTGAGCAAGCTGTAATTGTTAACAACCTCAATCTCTTTTCCATCTATCATGGTACAATCCAATAACCCAATGGCCCAGTGGTGAGAACCTCTGTTCTCTTAATATTGAGCTTCAGTTCATATCTGTTAATGTTTTTAAAAGTACAGAAATTGCTTCAATCATATCTATTAATATTTTCTAAAGTACAGAAATTGGTAGATAAATACAAACTGTTGGGGCAGTTTCCCAAAGGGATTAAGTCCCATATGTTCCTTGTGGGAACTGCTCAGTGGTTCATTCTTACTCCATTCTCTGTTTCACATCTCCACTCCCTAACCTATTTTTCCTGAGGGCATCTCCCAAATAAACAACTTGGACTAAAGCCTAGTCAGTATTTGGAGACATTCAGGCTAGGACACCTACTCTGTCCCTCTGTCCATTGTTCTAGGCTAGGTCCATCTCAAGCCTTAGCTCCATAATAGAGCTCCTTGAATAGCCTTACCCATGTTGGTTTTCTTACAGTCTTTATTTTTGTCCTTACCCCAATGCATTACTCAAATTGTATAGTATAGTATAGTATAGTATAGTATAGTATAGTATAGTATAGTATCCTAAATATATATATATGACAGAAGAAGAATAGATGCCTTCGAGTTGTGGTGCTAGAGAAGAGTCTTGAACATACTATGGACTGCCAAGAAAACAAACAGTTCTATTTTGGAGAGGGTGAAACCAAGTCTTTCCTTGGAGGCTAGGATTTTGAAGTTCTGCCTCACTTACTTTGGGCATGTGGCCAGGTGAGATCGGTCCTTGGAGAAGGACATCATGCTTGCAAGGGTGGATGGACAGCACAAGAGAGGGAGACCCTAGATGAGATGGACTGATACAGTAACGGGGCAATGGGGGTTGATGTGTCAGAATTAGTGAGACTGGTTCAGGACAGGCAAGAGTTCAGAGCTGTTGTACATAGGGTTGCTATGCATTGCAGGCGACTCAACCAATAACATTCTATGACAGGTTTGGAAGCAGAAGTGGCCTCCACTTCCTAAACAACTTGCCTCCGAAAACTCTATGAACTTTGATAAATGTCGATAATTGTAAAGGGGCTTCAGGCCTTTTGTTCATAGGTGACTACAAGTCATGCTCAACTCAAAGGCAATCAACAACAATAATATGTATACACACACACACATACACCCCTATATATACATGTTTATACATGTATATACTTCTATACTTCTACATATATGTGTACATATATATATGAATTCTCATGGTTTAGTCCATAGACAGTAACACTGAAGGGTGGGTGGGGTGAAGAAAATGGGAAGGATCTTTTGTGAAAAACAATGTATTCAAACTTTGTAAATAAATCAGAATAATGAAAAAATGTTTTTTCAAAAAAAGAAACTAACACTGTTAACTAAAAGACAATACCTCTTTGGCATTTGAAATTCACCAACACCTTCTGAGAAGAAAAAAAAAGGCAATCTCCTCTCAGGAGATTTCCAGTCTAAAAAGGCATTTGCCTCCCATGAGATTTCTAGTCTCTGAAAAATGCACTGAAGGGTCAGTTATGAGCCTGTTCTGATACCATAGCAATAAATAAGTCTAAAATGAGTCTAAAAGTGTTCTCACATCGGCTTACCACTTATCTCAAGATTACTTTTTACTGTCAACCAAGAATATTGTACCCAGCAAAAATTGTCCGTCAGGTATGATGGAGAGATCAAGAAATTCTCAAAAAGGCAGAACCTAAGAGAGTTTGTAAAAACAAGATCAATGTTTCAGGAAATACCGTGGGAGGTACTTCTTATAGAGATGCCCCGGAAAACAGGATGCAGCAAAGTGGACATCAAGAACACCAAAATGAACTCAACAAAACTATAGCAATAAAACCTTGCCTCTCAATAATTATACTGAAAGTGAATTATTTTGATACACTACTGAAGAGAAAAAGTGTAACAGATTAGATTAAGAAAACAATAAGCAGGAAGCAAACATAACAAAGGGAAGGAAAAAGGATAATTGATTCTTAACCCAACATATTTTAAAAAGTTTAACGGCAAGAAAACCCCCTAAAAACCTCTAAAAAAGAAATTATAAAAATTAGGGCAGAAATAAGTGAAAGAGAAAACAGAAAAACAATTTTGAAACCATCAAAAATACTAGGAGTTGATTCTTTGAAAAGGTCAATAAAATTGACAAACCACTAACGAAACTAACAAAAGAAAAGAAAGAAATGGGGAAAAGACACAAATAATCCAAATAAGAGATGAAAGGGGCAATGTGACAACAGAATCAATTTAAAAAGTTAACAATGGACTATTATGAAAAACTATACACAAACAAATATTAAAACCTAGAGGAAATGAACAAATACTCAGAAAAATCACAATCTACCTAAACTGACACAGACTGACCTGAACAGATTCATTACAAAGAAAGAAACCGAACAAGTAATAAAATAATTTCCCACAATAGAAAGCCCTAGACCAGACAGTTTTACAAGTGAATTGTATCAAACATTCAGAGAAGAACTGTCACCAATTTTATATAAAGTACTTCAGAAAATAGAATAAGAGAATTTTCCCAGAGTAATTTTATGAAGCAAACAGATCCTTGATACCAAAGTCAAGTAAAGACACCATCAGAATAGAAAACTATAGGCTGATATCTCTTATGAACACTGAAGCAAAAATCCTTAATAAAACTCTGGTCAATAAAAGGCAACAATGCATCAAAAACATAATTCACCAAGACCAAGTGGGATTCATAACAGGTAGACAAGGATGGTTCAACATAAGAACAGTGCAATTCATCACATTAACAAAGTGAAGAACAAGAACCATATAATCCTATCAATTGATGTGGAGAAGGTTTTAGGAATAGAAAGAAATTTCCTCAACACAGTGAAAAGTATGTATGCAAAATCAAGAGCCAACATCATTCTCAATAGAGAGATTTCAGAACAAGAACTAGGCAAGGATGCCCATTATCACTTCTCCTATTCAATATTGTATTGGAAGTCTTAATAATAGGAATAAGGCAATAGAAGGAAATAAGAGGTATCCAAATTGGCAAAGAGGAGGTAAAATTATCTCTATATGCAGATTATATATTAGACAACTTTGATAACTTAGACAACTCTAATGACTCAGCAAGAAAATTACTGGATGTAGTGCACCAATTTAGCAAAGGAGCAGAACATAAGATCATACAGAACTTAATTGAATTTCTCTACAGTGACAAAGAAAACACAGAAATAGAGTTAAGAAAAACAATACCCATCACAGCAGCTAATCACAAGATTAACTATTTGTGTGTGAATCTAACTAGAGGCATGAAAGAACTATTCAAAGAAAATTACAAAACATTACTAAAAGAAATAAAAAGATATTTTGAGAAACAGAAGAATATACTATGCATATGGATAGAAAGAGTCAATATTGTGAAAATGACAATTCTACCAAAGGCAATCTACAAGTTCAATGGAATCTCAACACAGGTACCAATTTCATTCTTCAGCGAGATGGAAAAGGCAATTTCCAATTTTGTCCGGAATGGAAAGACACCCCATATAATTAAAGCTCTCCTGAAAAGAAAAGCAAAGTATGAGGTATTTCACTCCCTGACCTCAAATTCTACTACACAGTCATGGTGGTCAACATATTGTGGTACTGTCACAGTGACAGACACATAGATCAATGGAATAGACTTGAGAACCCAGAAATCAGCTCATCTCTCTATGGTCAACTGATTTTTGACAAGGAGATGTAATCAACTAAGTGGGGAAATGACAGTTTCCTTAAAATGGTGTTGGCAAAATTGGAAAACCATCAGTAGAAAACTAAACCAAAACCCACACCTCACACCATACACAATAACCAACACAAGGTGGATCAAGGACCCAGAAGTAAAACCAGAGACTATAAGAGAAAAGCTTGGAAGAACTCTAGAAGCCATAATACACATTATTAGCAGTCTTTGAAGCATCTTGAGAAACCTACAGCCAGTAAAGAATAAAATAGTTGAATGGGACCTTCTAAGAATCAAATTCCTATGCACATCAAAAAACTTCTCCAACAGTTAAAAATCAAACAAACATACAAAACAAAACCCACAGACTAGGGAAAATATTTGGCAAGGACAAATCTGATAAGAGATATCTAAAATTGATAGAATACTCTAACACTTCAATGAGAAAAAGGTAAACAACTTAATCTCAAAATGGGGCACAGGATATGAATAGACACTTCACGAAAGAAGACAGTCAGATGACAAACAAACACATGAAATGTTCAAAATCCCTAGCTATCAAAGAGATGGAAATAAAAACAATTAAGGATATCATCTCACCCCAATAACAATAGCAAATTTCAACACAGCATCAAACAAAAAGTACTGGCAAAGTTGTGGACAGATTTGAATACTTACTCACTGCTGATGAAACTGTAAAATGATGTAACCACTATGAAAGACAGTTTGGCGCTTTCTTAAAAAGTTGGAACTAGAAATACCATTTGAGTCAGCAATTCCTCTATAGGGAATATACCCTAAAGAAACCAGAGCTGCATGTACACACATGTTTATTTCTGTGTTATTCACAAAATCAAAGAGATGTAAGCAACCCAAGTAAGTGCCTATCCATGAATAATGGATTTTAAAACTATGATTGCTGTAACCCATAGTGAACCTATGTACAGCAGCTCTAAACCGTGTCCTGTCCTGAGCCAATCTCACTAATTCCAACATGATAACTTCCAATTGTCCCAGTTTACGGTATCAATCCATCTCTTCTGGGATCTTCCTCTCCTGCGTTGTCCCTCCACTCTTCCAAATGTGATGTCCTTCTGCAAGGACCTGTCTTTCCTGGCCACACATTAACAGTATGTGAAACGGAACTTCAAAGCCCTAGCCTCCAAAGAGAAACTTGGTTTCAACCTCTCCAAAACAGACCTTATTTTTTTTATTATTTTTTTTTTTGGCAGTCCATGGTATTTTCAAGACTCTTCTCTAGCACCACAACTTGAAGGCGTTGATTTTTCTTCTGTCATCCTTAGTCATTCTCCAGCTCTCTGAAGCATAACAAGTAATTGTGAAGACCATGGCCTGGGTTAGGCACATCTTAATCTCTAGACTGACATAGTTTTTTTGGTTTTTTCCTAATGTAATTCACTTGACTTGCTTGACTTGACTTCCTGACTGCTGGTGTTAAGAGTGTTGATTGTGGAGCTAAGAAATCTGTAATTGCTAATAATCTCAATCTCTTCTCCATCTATCATGGTGCTGCCAATTGGCCCAGTAGTGAGAATCTTCTTCTTGACGTTGAGCTTCAATCCATATTGAAGACTACAGTCCTTGGCTTTCTGCAGAAGTGCTTCAGGTCTTCTTCAGTTTCAGCAAGCAAAGTTGTGTCGTCTGCATATCTTCCTCTAATCTTGATGCCACATCCTTCTTCATAAAGCCTTGCTTACTGAATTATCAGTTCTACATAGATTGAAAAGGTATGAAAACAACTATGAGATATCATCTCACCCCAGTCAGAATAGCAAAATTTAACAGAACAGCAAGCAACAAATGCTGGCGGGGTTGTGGAGAAACTGGAACCCTGATTCACTGTTGGTGGGAGTGTAAAATGGTGCAACCACTGTGGAAGGCGGTATGGCTCTTTCTCAAAAAGCTGCAAATAGAGATACCATTTGACCCAGCAATTCCACTACTGGGAATATACCCCAAAGAGACCATAACTGACATCCAAGCAGATATATGCACCCATGTTTGTCGTGGCTTTATTCACAATAGCAAGGAGTTGGAAACAACCAAAGTGCCCATCACCAAATGAATGGATAGAGAAGCTGTGGTATATTCACACAATGGAATACTATGCTGCATTGAAAAACAAGTAACTCATGCAATATTATTCAAAATGGGTGACCCTGGAGGACATTATGCCGAGTGAAGTATCTCAGTCACAAAAGGACAAATACTGCATGGTGCCACTGCTGTAAAACAGGACTGACATCAGGGGTGGGGGGAGACTGACAAAGATGGGCTAAATAATATATACTGCATTGAAACAGATAAGGGAGAAAACTGTTTAAAAGGGATATGTGATTAGGTATTTTTGTCATGACAGGAGTTCAGAGTGTAGGCTGCATAGTGGAGTGGACCTGAGGGAGGGTTTGTAAAACAATGAAAGAACTTTTCTTTTACTTTTCCAAGAGGGTAGTGTACTAGTGGGGAGGGTTGGGAGGGGAGAAAAGTGCAACAATGAATGAATGGAAACCCCCTCCCCCCAAAAAATAATCAAGGACAAAAAAAAAAAGAATTCTCTATGATAAGAGACATGTCTAAACATGCTTTATTTGAAATAAACTTATGAATGTATGAACTGGAAAAAAAAAGTTATGGAGACAGGATGCATCCCTGACGGACTCCTTTCCTGATTTTGAACCATACAGTGTTTCCCTGCTCTGTTCTGAGGACTGCTTCCTGGTTCAAGTACTGGTTTCACATAAGCACAATCAAGTGTTCTGGAATTCCCATTTTCCTCAAGGTTATCTACAATTTGTTGTGATCCACAGTCAAATGCCTTTGCATGTTGTTGTTGTTGTTGTTAAGTGTCTTCGAGTGGTAAATGACTCATAGCAACCTTATGAATGAAAGTCCTTAACACTTGCGTGACTTTCATCCTTTTCTCCAGGTTCGTAGGGTTTCTGGAGGCAAGCTATTTACAGAAGTGGATGCCACTCCTGCTTCCAAGCTTGTTTTATTCGGGGAGCTCCACCAAACACTGTCCACCATAGGTAACCATTATCACATTTGACACGTTAGTGTCACAGTGTTCAGCTTCACAGCAATCACAAGTTACCTCTGTGGACACACCAGAGCTATACAACCTTGAAGAATGTTTGTCTGAACACACACACACACACAAAAACCAGGCCTGAGGGCCATGGATTAGTCACCTACCTTTGGCTTGGTAGTGTCACTTTCTGTCCACTAGGCCAAGTGGTCTTTCTCTCTATGTTGTTAAGTGTTCTTGAGTTGTAGACGACTCATAGGGACCCTATCAATGAAATTCCTCAAAACTTGTGTGACTGCTTTGTTTTGGTTTTTTTTTTCTTTCTGCCAAGATCCGTCTGACATTGGCAATAATGTTGCTAGTGCCACAAACTCCTCTAAACCCAGCTTGTATTTGTGATACTTCTGTCAATGTATTGTTCCAGTCATTTCTGCATAATCTTCAGTAGGATTTTGCTAGTGTGTGATATTAATGATTTTGTTCAATGATTTTTACACTCTGTTGGGTCAACTTTCCCCCCCCCCCCAGTGGGAATAAACACAGATCATTTTCAGTCATTTGGCTGAGTAGTTGTCCTCCAGATTTCTTGGCACAACTTAGTGAGCACATCCAAGGTATTCCATCAATTCCTGGGCCTTTATTTTTTTGCCAAATCCTTCAGAGCAGCCTGAACTTCTTCCTTCATCACCATTGCCTCTTGATCATATTCTGTTTCTTGAAATTCTTTTGTGTCGGCCACTTCTTTTTGGTATAATGACTCTGTGTACTCAGTCCATCTTCTTTCAATGGTTCCTGAATCATTCAATATTATTCCCATAATCCTTACTCATTGTAACTCTCAGGAAGAAGGATAAGTAGTAAAAAAAAACCATCTGTGTGTGTGTGTGTGTGTGTGTGTGTGTGTGTGTGTGTGTGTGTATTCACACAATGGAATGGATACTATGCAGCACTGAAAAACAATGAACTCATGAAACATTACACGACATGGGGGGACATTATTCTGAATGAAATATTGCAGTGAAAAAAGGACAAATACAGTATAACACAACTGTTATAAAGCAAGACTGACATGGGGATTGTGGGTAAGCTAGGAAAAGAGTGGATAGATAATGAACATGCATTGGAATAGATAAAGGAAAGAATTGTTTAAAAGAAATAAATGATTAGGCATTATTTGTATGACAACAGTCCAGAATAAAAGGTGCATTGCAAAGTGGACTGAGGGAAGGAAGAAATTATGAAATAATGAATGAATGAAAATCCAACTTTTCTGTAGGCATTCATTAAATTCATAATAAAAAGAAAATTTTAAAAGACTTTTCTATATATTATCTTTCAGTTGGTGAGAAGTTGATTATAACTTGTGTGTCAGAGTACTTCACTGGATTCTCAATGGCTAATATTTCAATGGTTAACACTTAGGAAGTGTGTCATCAGATTTTCTTCCAAAGATACTTTGTGTGCATAGAAATCTTCACCTTTTTAGTTAGCACCTCATACTCAACTCATTGCTACTGAGTCAGAACCAACTCATAGTTGACTCTCCAGTGAGTTTTCTACCCTTCTTTCTCCAACATTTCCACTAGTGAATTTGAACCATCAGAGAAGTACTATCTTTGGATTAGCAGGACAACTCTCTGACCTCTAGATCACAAGAGCTCCATTGGATTAGCAGTGTTGTTGTTATTGTTAGGCGAAGTTTAGTTGAGTATGACTCAACAACAGAAGTGAACCCTGTCCTATCCAGTGCTTCCTTGTCATCTGACAGAGTTTATCCCATTGTTGCAGTCACTGTGTCAACCCATCTCATTGGGTGGTTGTCGTTATTAGGTCCTGTCAATTCAAGTATAACTCATAGTGACTCTGTGAACAGCAAATCTGAATCTTGCCCCATCTTTTGCCATCATCATCATCTCTGATAATACTGGATCCCATTGCTGCAGTTACCATGACAGTCCACCTCATTGGGAGTCTTTCTCTCTTTTGTTGACCTTCTACTGTTCCACACATGATATTTTTTCTAAGGAATAGCCTCTCCTAGCAACATGTCCAAATACGAGAGAAGAAGAATCATCTTCATCCTTGCTTCCAAAGAGCACTTTGCTTTAACTTTTTCTGAAAAATATCTGTTTATTCTTTTGTCAGTCCATGGAATATTCAGTACTCTACTCCAAACTCAAAGGGATCAATTAGTCTTCAGTCATCCTTATTTATAGTCTATGGCTTGAATCAGGTGCACCTTAGTCTTCAAACTAACATCATTCATTGTTGTTCAGCATTTTGGAGAGATCCCTGATAGTAGATGTGTGCAAAGTAATGTCTCCTGATCAAAGTAAGATGAAATCATTGACAATTTCAGTCCTTTCTCCATCTATCATGATTGGTACCTATGGGTCCAGTGGTAAGGACTTTTGTTTTCATGGTGTTAAGATATAATCCATATTAAAGTAGTCCATAGCGTAGTTTTGATCCTCTGTAGCCAATGTTTCATAACCTCCTCACTTTCAGCAAGTGAAGTTGTGTCATCTGCATAACACAGGTTGGTGATGAATCTTCCATAGAGAGGATTAATTGATCTATGTTTGAGGTAGGGTGGGGGCTCATCCTACACTTTTTTTAAATTTCTTTATTTTTCATTTCAATGAAAATCTACAGAGATTTTGGAATTCCATTCATTCATTGTTGCACCC
>NW_006399788.1:3975376-3987862 GCF_000299155.1 Elephantulus edwardii | reverse complement strand
ATTTTAGGGGAGGTTGATAAATCTTATAGATGTGGCATATATGATTGTCTTCCTGCCCCGAGGGCCTAAATGGCTGTGGGATGTCTGGGTCACAAGGCTCGGCCTGGGTCACAAGGCCTGGCCTGGAACTGCCTCTGCTGTCTTTGCAAATCTCCCAGCAAAGTCCAAGTTTACAAAGATGGCGTTTCCCCACAGACCTCTGAGAACTGTAGTCGGGACCTGCAGTTGTAGTAGACAGGAAGGCTGGGTCGCAAGCCCTGGCCTGAAACTGCCTCTGCTGTCCTTGCAGATCTCCCAGCAAAGTCCAAGTTTACAAAGATGGTGTTTCCTCAGAGACCTCTGGGAACTGTAGTCGGGACCTGCAGTTGTAGCAGACAGGAAGGCTGGGTCCCCTACACTATCTTATAACTCTTGCAGCACCTGGCTTTGGTGAGGTCATTCAGGGAACTAAGGAGCACCTTCATTTTAGGTGTTCACAATGCACAACAGCTTGCTGGAGGAAAGTATTCAGAGGTCATTTCCAACTGAACAGGACTTTCCAGCTTAGCAGAATTTTACCTTTTACTTCTTATCTGCTTTAATCCAATCAAGGCATGTGCTTGTTTGTCTTCGGTAAAGAAAACAAGGCTGGGAAAGGAGAGGTGAATTTCTAGTGCTCACATAGTTACATATGTAGAGGTTAATCCTGACCACAGCTTCTCCATGGTAAGCCCATTTTTACTCTAATGTATTGGCTGCTCCCACCTCACATGTGTGAACTATTCCATTGTTATCAAATTGATTCTGACTGACAGTGATCCCATAGGATGGAGTATCTCTTTCATAAGTTTTTCAAGGTCACAATTGTTTCAACAAAGAAGCCCTGGTAACATATGATCTTACACATCAGACTACTAACACGTCCAAATCCATTTATTGTTCTACTTGGGAGAAAGATGGCAGACTGCTCCTGTAAAGATTTATAGTCTCCGAAACTCAATGGAGGGTCATCATGAGTTGGATGTGAACTAAATAGTGGTGCTTTTTAGATTCTTTGGGAATCTTTACAAGAGCAGATTCCTATATCTCTCTCCCACTGTGTGTCGGGCTCATACAAACTACTGAGTTTGAGGTTAACAGCTGAGTGCTTTAACTACTGCACCACTAAGACACTGAAGTAGTGGTATTATATCCATTTTTCAGGAATAAAAACTATGGTTCATTGCACATTTTACATGTAGACAAAAAAAAAAATTGAAAAGTGAAGAACTGAGACCTACAGTCAAAACAACAACAAAAACCAAAACATTGAGTGTGGAAACTACAGAACAGTGTCATTGATTTCACATGCAAGCAAGATTCTACTGAAGATCATCCAAAAACGATTAGAACAGCACAAAAACCAAAACATTGAGTGTGGAAACTACAGAACAGTGTCATTGATTTCACATGCAAGCAAGATTCTACTGAAGATCATCCAAAAACAATTAGAACAGCACATCAACAGAGAACTGCCAGAAGTCCAGGCTGGGTTTAGAAGGGGTCGTGGTACTAGGGATATTGTTGCTGATGTTAGATGGATCTTGGCTGAAAGCAGAGAATACCAGAAGAATGTCTATCTGTGTTTCATTGATTATGCAAAGGCATTTGACTGTGTGGATCATAACAAACTGTGGCTGACTCTGAGAAGATTGGGAATCCCAGAACATTTAATTGTGCTAATGCGAAACCTGTACTTGGATCAAGAGGCAGTAGTCAGAACAGAGCAGGGCAACACTGCATGGTTCAAAATTCGGAAGGGTGTACGCCTGGGATGCATCCTGTCTCCATACCTTTTCAACATGTATGCAGAGCAGATTATCCGAGAAGCTGGGCTCTGTGAGGAGAATTGTGGCATCAGGATTGATGGAAGATCTATTAACAATCTGCGTTATGCAGATGACACAACCCTGCTTGCTGAAACTGAGGAGGACCTCATGCACTTGCTGCGAAGGGTCAAGGACTGCAGCCTTCAGTATGGACTGCGGCTCAATGTCAAGAAGACAAAGATTCTCACCACTGGACCAATTGGCAGCGTCAGGATGGATGACTAAGAGATGGAGAGTGTTCACAGCTTCAGTTTGCTCGGCTCCACAGTCAACACTCTTGGTACCAGCAGTCAGGAAATCAAAAAGCATATCGCGATGGGAAAGTCTGCTGTTAGGGACCTCTCTAAGGTACTCAGGAGCAACAGTGTCTCTATAGAGACTAAGGTGCGCCTGATACAGGCCATGGTCTTTGCAATTGCTTGTTATGCATCAGAGAGTTGGACAATGACTAGGGAGGACAGAAGGAGAGTGGATGCTTTTGAGCTGTGGTGCTGGAGAAGGGTACTGAATGTACCATGGACTGCCAGGAAAACAAACAGATTCAACCCGGAGAGGGTTAAACCAAGCTACTCCTTGGATGCAAGGATTCTGGGGATTCATGTGACATAGTTTGGACATGTTGCCAGGAGGGACGGGTCCTTGGAGAGGGACATCATGCTTGGGAGGGTGGAGGGACAGCGCAGGAGGGGAAGACCCTCTAAGAGATGGATTGATTCAGTGACTGGGGTAATTGGGATGGGTGTGTCAGAGCCGGTGCGGTTGGCACAGGATAGAGCAGGGTTTAGCGCTGTTGTGCATAGGGTCACTATGAGTTGGAAACAACTCGATGGCACATAACAACAACAACAACCACCAAGAACCTGTCCTTTTATTATTTAGGAAACAGTGTCAAATTTCCATGGTTCCATTATAAAGTCTCCTTTCTACTTCCCCTAATAGTATTCTTCACATACCCCTGAGCCTTCACACACATGTGCGCGCGCGCACACACACACACACACACACACACACACACACAGAAGAGGTGAAAGAACAAGTGAGTATGTTAACTTTGTCACCCTTTATCACCACATCACTGTGCTTAAGATCATTTATCATCTTTCTCTCAACACATTACAGCAAGTGAGCCGTGTATTCCTTCTCCTCCTCCTGTCAAGTTCCCACCATACCAAGTACTGACAGGTACTGCCCATCAGATCTGACTTTGCAAAAAACAGACCTACATTGTAGACTGCTAGCAAGAAGGAATATAAACTACCCTTCTGGGTAAGGTAGCATTTTAAACTGTTTTGTGTCATATTTTTATCTTTGTAAATAAACTTTAGAGACATTCTTGAAAAGAGAGAGACAACTTTGAGGGGGGAAATCAAAGGATTAAGTAACACAAATATTGGTGCCTTTACATTTTTGTTTGTTTTGGATTTTTTGTGTTCTAACAAACTGGATAGACAAGGAATGAAATTTGTCAGTGGTTTGCCAACTTGTAAATGCTTAGCCACTGTTTGTTTCGTATGCCCAGGATTCATTCAGTTTCCCCACAAACTTCTAATAGAATGACTTAGAGACTGTTGAATTTGATTTAAAGTCAGGCCTGATGATTTGAGCCCTGATTCTACCATTCTATTCAATGTGTGATCCAAAGTAGTTCATTTAAGCTTTTTGAGGTTCAGTTTTTCTCATTTGAAAAATCTTGCTATCATAGTCAAGTTTACACCTGGCATTTGGTTCTCGATATGCATTTCTAGAAAGAGCAAAAGAATAAATAAATGAATTCAAAGATTTTCCAAAAACAATATCATTGTTGTTGTTAAGTATTGTGGAATTGAAACCAACCCATTGCTGACCCTTAGCAGATTTTTAGAAACAGTAAATCACGTGGGAGGAAATTGCCCATCCCTTTCCTGTGTAGTAGCTGGTGCCTTTTAGATTGCAGCACAGCTTCTAACCACTATACCATGTAGACAAAATGAATACAGGTAATTTGCCAGTTTCTTTCACTTTAGCTTAGAACAAGAGTTGCAGGTAGGTACCACTAAGGGAACTGCAGATATGTGATGAGTGTAGACTGGAGCAGTGGAGAGACTGCCCTAAGGGCTAAGGTATAGAAGGAAACATTCAAGTAGAAAAGCACTCCTCATTGCCTTTCATGGTCTCCCCAGCCAATGTCTCCAGTTGGGGCTGTCACTTCCCTGCCAGCCCATGCATTCCCAGGGGAAGAACTTGTTTCCATGACAACTCTGCATTTCAAATAAGGGATCTAGGAGAAGTCACCTTCTCTCTTTCTCTTCCCCAGGAAACATGGAAGAATGACAACAGCTATTTGTGCTTGCTTTCCCAGGAGGAGGCTCTGTGTTGTGGAAGGAGAGAGAAAAGACTTGGGGATTGTGGGTGAAAATGCTGCTTTATGCTGCTGACATTATTCATCTCCCTATCCAGTCCCACACCTGCTTCTCAATCCCTGTGGTGCTGGTCTTAATGCAGCCTTGGAGATTTTGTCTTCGACATCTTCCACTCAAATGGCACTGCTATAGGGAATAAAATTCCACCTCCATCTTGTCTATTCAGTATTAATCCAAAATGTCACTTCCTTAGGCAAGCCTTTCTGCTTGTCCCTCCAGCAGTTCAAGGGAGGGGCTGTGGTTATGCGTTCCCATGGCTTTTGGCACCACCCTTTAATGATGTGTAAGAGCCTGTAACACTTTCTCATTGTGCTTTTAGGTTGTAAGTAGTAATTCTTTTATGCTATTCACAACTGCCATATTGATGTCTAGCCATGCATACAATAATTTTTAACTATAGTTTTGTGATGATGGCAGCTTGAATAAAAGTGTATCATTCTTTCCCCGGCCCCTGCTTGGACCATGATGCAGGTATAAATTAAGCAGCTATTATGGTTAGCTGACTTTGAGTTGACTCAAACGCATAGTAATCCACAAACAACATATTGAAACTTTGTTTGATACTGCATTACTTGCCTTATTATAATCTCCATTAGATTCAAATTGTCACAGTCATTGTGTCAGTTCATTTCTTTGGAGAATTTCCTATCCTTCTCTGACTCTTCACCTTTCCAAGCAATAATGTCTTTTTCTCTTCATTAGCCCCTCCTGACAACATAACCAAAGTACGTGAGCCAAAATCTCACCATTTTTGTCTCTAAGGAACACTTTGGTTTCACCATTTCCAAGATATACTGATTTTTTTTTTTGGTAGTTCATGGCATATTCAATATTCTTTGCAAACACCACAATTCAAGGGCAGGAATCAATATCAGTCTCTTACTGACCTTACCACCATTCACTTTATCAAGGCAAATCAATATAATTATGAGATTAAAATGGTATAATGCATGAGAAACAGCTGAGTGAAGGGTGCAATAATTTCAGAACAAAATTGTCTCTAATTATTAAGATCAACTGTCTAATGTAAATTAACATTTGTGGAGTATGTACTGTCAAGAGAACAAACAGATCCATTTGGAGAAGGTAAAACCAGAGCGTTTTTTGAAGGCAATGATGATGAAGCTTCATCTCACATACTTTAGGCATGTTTCTCCAAGAGGTAATTCTTTGTAGAGGGACATTATGCTTGAAGGTGGAGGGACAGCAAAAGAAAGGAAGACTCTCAACTAGGTGGGTTGACACAGTGGCTGTCACAATGAGATTGAGTGTATCATAGATGGTGAGATTAGCACAGGATAGGACAGCATTCAGATCTGCTGTTCATAGAGACACTATGACTTGTGTTTCCTAACCACAACAGTAACAATGGACCAAGCAATGTGTTAAATGCTTGGCCTACAACATCCTCCACACTCACAGTTAGAAGCAAGGGAATAGATAGTGAGCAGACAGAAATGACTGGAGGCCTGATCCATCATATCAGGGCTTAGGTGGGGGGTAGAGGATAGGAAGGTACTGGGCCAGGCAGGCCATGGGGGATGAGATCACAACATGTGTAGTGAAGTTGGGGGAAACAACACCTAATTTGTTAGCTGTGTAATGGGGAAGGATCTTTCCTCTCCTCTTTTGGGAAAAATGTTTATCTGTCATATAGTGTTCTAAAGCTAAACATTTAAATTAAGACAGACTAGGAAGAAGGATTGGCCATCCACTTCCAAAATAGCAGGCTTTAGAACATCCTATGAATGAATAAGAGAGCCGACTAGCAGATATGGCACTGAAGGCTGAGCCCACCTGTTGGAAGATACTGAGGAGGAGGAACAGTTGCAACCACACTTTAATAATTTGAACTTGGAATGTGAGGAGTATGAAATTAGGAACACTGGACATTTCTAAAGAAGAAATAGAATGCATAAATATTGACATACTAGGAATTGGAAAACAGAGATGGATTGAATGGTGTATTTTAAATCTGACAACCATGAACCAAGAAAAGAAAGGGGTGTGGGTGTGAAAGGGGTTGTATTCATAGTTTAAAAGACCATTTCTCTATTATCCTACAATATAATGTGAGTGACAGGATATTATTTATACACATACAAGGAAGCCCTGTGAATGCCATCATCATTCAATTATACGCACCAAAAACCAGAGTCAAAGAGGAAAAAAACAGAGGATTTCTACCAAATTTTGCAGTCAAAAATCAATTGTACATGCAACCAACCTACATTAATAATGATGAGTGACTGGAATTGTAAAACAAGGAAGAAGGATCAGTAGTCGGAAAACATAGACTTCAGGACGTAAATGAGGCTGGAGATAGAATGACAGAACTTTGTACACAATTATTTATTCACTGCAAATACCTTTTATAATAAACACAAAATGGTAACTATACACGTGGACCTCATATAACGATCTGCACAGATATCAGATTAAATAACTGTGGAAAGAATCTCTGGTGAAGCTCAATATCAGCTGAGAAAACTAGACCAGTTGCTGATTGTGTAACATACCATCAGCTATTCATATGCAAATTAAAACTGAAGCTAAAGAAATGTAATCAAATTCACAAAAAATAAAAATTTGACCTTGAGTCTATCCCACCTCAATATAAAAACTATTTCAAGAACAGAGTTGAGGCTTTGAACAAAAATGAATGAAGACCAGAAGAGCTGTGGTAGGATATTAAGGATATTATCCATATCATAAAGAATGCAAAAATGGTCATTACAAAGACAGAGGAGAAAGAAAAGACCAAGATGGATGTCAGAAGAGACCCTCAATATTGCACCAAAATGCCAAGAAGCCAAAGGGAAGGGAAAAAATCAGGAAATTAAGGAGCTGAATAGAAGATTTCAATGGCAGCTCAAGAGATAAAGGATTATAATGAAATGAGTAAAGAACTGGAGTTAGAAAATCAAAAGATACAAACTCACTTCCTATGTCTTAAGCTGAAGGAATTGAAGAATAAATTCAAGCCTCAAGTTTCAACACTTAAGGATGAAATGGAAAGAATATTGTATGATCCAGGAAGCATAAAAAAAAGCAGGAAGGAGTGCACAGAGTCACTGTATCAAAAATAATTGACTTAAATAAAAGAATGTCATGAAAGAACATGTATCAATAAGCAATGGTGATGAAAGATGTAGTGTAAGCTACTCTGAAGGAATTGTGGGGAAGGTCCCAGGAATTGATGGAATACCAAAATATATATTTCAACAAACCGATGCTGCCCTGGGCATTCTCACCAAGTTGTGCCAAGAAATTTGGAGGCCCTGTCCAGCTGACTGGAAGAGATCTATAGATACTCCTTTTTTTTAAAAAAAAAAAGTGATCTGACTGTGTGAAAATCATAAAAAAATCACTAATATCACCCATAAGTAAAATTCGGTTCAAGATTACCCCAAAATGAAGTACTACCAGAAATATAGGCTGAGTTTAGAAGAGTCCATGTCAGTAGGGACATCATACTCAACTTCAGATGGATCTTGGCTGAAAGCGGAGAATACCAGAGGAATGTCTATCTGTGTTTCATTGGCTATACAAAGGCATTTGGCTGTATAGACCAGGAAAAAGTGCACAGAACAGAGCAAGGAAATACTGTGTGGTTTAAAATCAGGAAAAGAGTGCATGAAGGATACATCCTTTCTCCATACCTTTTCAAACTATGCATGGAACAGATCATTTAGGATGCTGGACTTTATAAGGAAAATGGAGCATCAAGATTGGAGGAAGATTCATCAACAGCCTATATTAAGCAATGACACAACTCTGCTTGCTAAAACTGAGGAGGACCTGAAGCATTTGCTGCAGATCAAGGACTTCAGCTCTCTAATATGGATCCAAGCTCAACATAAAGAAAACAAAGTTTCTCATCATTGGGCTAATTGGCAGTGCCATAATAGATGAAGACTAGATTGAGATTGTTGATAAATTCAGTTTGCTTGGTTCCACAAACAACACTCTTGGCACCAGTAGTCAGAAAATCAAAGGACTAATCGCATTAGAAAAATCTGCTGTCCGTGACCTCTCCAAAGTGCTGAGGAGCAACAATCTAGAAACTAAAGTGTACCTGATCCAGGCCATGGTCTTTGTAATTACTTGATATACATCAGCGAACTGGGAAATGACTTAAGGATGATAGAAGGAGAATCAATGCATTTGAGTGGTGGTGTTGGAGAAGAGTATTTAACATACCATAGATGCCAAGAGAACAAACAGGTTTGTCCTATAGAGGGTGAAACCAAGTTGCTCTTTGGAGGCAAGGATTTTGAAGCTCTGTCTTACATACTTTGGGCATGTTGCCCGGAGGGACCAGTCCTTAGAGGAGGATATCATGCTTGATAGCATGGAAGGACATCACAGGAGAGGGAAAACTCTAAATAAGATGCATTGATAGAATAAATAAGATAATGTCAGTAGGTTTTGGAGATCGTGAGATTGGCTCAGGATAGAGCAGGGTTCAGAGCTATTGTACATAGGTTTGCTTTGAGTCACAGGCAACTTTATGGTACATAACAACACCACAAGTAGTAACAGTACAATTTTCCATCATTTTTAGGAGTAAAACAGTGTTTAAAGATGTTAACTAACTTGTTTAGATTTAAACGGTTGGATAATAGCAAATCTGATATTTTAATTCAAATGTCTATATTTTCTACAGTCTTGAGATGCTGCAAACCCATGCTGGACAATTCTCTGTCCTTGAGTTATCACTTTGACAGGGAATTTTCTCTGTCCAGTGCAATGGTTGTTTTTTAGTATTTCACTTGTTCTGTTCAAAGAAAGATTTATGGTGAAGCTAATCAATTAAACAATCGTTGATTATTTAGTTCCTCCTGAACTATTCAATATTTATTGAGCACTTTCTAGTGCTTGTGCAATGAGCCATGGAGGATACAAGGAAGGTATAAAATCAGGATTTATCTTCAGGGAGTCTGATATTTAACTGAAGGTGGGAAATGGAGGTTATTGGCAATATTAAGCCACTTTATAGGCTGAGCAAATAATTCAAGATGCTGAACTGTACAAAGAAGAATGTCGCATGAGGATTGGTACAGGACTCAGCAACCACCTGTAATATGCAGTTGACATAAGTGTGCTTTTAGAAAATGAAAAGAAAACAAAAACAAACTATTTGATGTACTTACTGATGAAGCTTTAAGATCACCATCTTTCATAGGATTACACTACAACATGAAGAAAATAAACATATTCACAACTAGATGTTAAGCAATACTGTGAGTAATGAAAAAAATTGAGGTTGTCAAGAATTTCCCTTTACATGGATCCACAATCAATACTCAAGGAAGTAGCAGTCAGGAAGTCACACATGTATTTCAATTGTGAAAACTGCTTTCAAAGACCTCTCATAGGCACTAAAGAGCAAGATGTCACTTTTGAGAACTAATGTATGCCTGACCCAAATTATGATATTTCTGGTTGTTTCATATACATGTGTAAGTAGCATAACACATAAGGAAGACCAAAGTATTGATGGCTTTGAAATGTGGTGTTTGCAACACATATTGAATATACCATAGACTGATAGAACAAACAAATCTGTCTTGGAAAAAATGCAGCCAGCAGGCTCCTTAGAAGTTAGGATGACAAAACTTGGTATCATATACATTCAGCATAGAAATGAAACAGTCAGGAAAGGGCCAATCTCTGGAGAAAGACCAAATGTTTATCGAAGAAGTATTCAACTCACTGAGGTCCAGTCAGTTCCTACTCACAATGAATCTTCATTGGTTTCCAAGACTGGAACAAATTTTAATGAGAGGAGACTACCCATTTTTCTCTGTGGAGCCTCTGGAGGGTGGATTTTAACTTCCAGAGGGATACAACCTTTGGGTTAGCAACACAATACCTTGTCAACTAAGTTATTCTTGACCAAATATAGGCAAGTACATTGGCAAAGCACAGGGTCAGAAAAAAAAAAAAAAAAAAGGAGAAGACTCCACTAAATGGATTGACACAGTGACTGGAACAGTGGGTTAAGAACAGCAGAGATTATAAAGATGGTTCTGGATCAAACACTGTTTTGTTCTATACTCTTATATGAGTTAACTTGACTCAGTGACACTAAACAACAGAAAAGGAAATATGTTATAAAATCTTAAACAATTATTAGCATAAATACCTCATTGAAAGGCAGAAAAAGAAATTCTTAAGCACTCAATTTATAGGAATATTTGTGTAGATGGTGGGATTAATATCTTTCAGAAGCAGGTAAATAGACTAGGAAAAGGATATTCCAGGTGGTAAAAGATAGCATAGGCAAAGCCACTGAATTCATATGAAGGATTTCTACATCCAGTTGGAAACTAGACCAGTTGGAATGCAAGGTGCTTGCTGGTGAGTTATTCTTATCTGAAACCCTTAAGTACAAGAGCCTATGCTTGTTCCCCACAAGTCTGCACTATGTCAAGTATGGAATAAGATTCAAGATTAATTTGTTGAACTGAATTCATCCAAAGATAAATAAGATTTAGTCCATGAGCTTCAAGGAATTTACTACTCTGTAGGGAGCTCTCATAACACAGTCCATAACAAGTTGCACTGCTAACACAAAGCCTGAATATCTCCAGATGTTTGAAACTATCGATGACTCCTCAGGAAGAAGATGGGTAGTCTCCTTCTGCTGAGATTTACAGCTTTGGAAATGCTATGGAGGGCCACTATGAGAACCCACTCAGGAACAGTAAGAAGTAGTAATAGTAGTAATTAGTGAACCTGAATAATTATCTGTCAACTTGTAGAGAATAGAGTTATTTTCAGCTTACAGAGTTGCTATTATTAGATGACATCAAATAGGCTTTGACTCATAAAGAGCCTATGTGTATAGAATGAAACTCTGCCCAATCATGCACATTCTCATAATTTCTGCTATAATAATCATAAGACCACTCTAATAATTACAAGATCGTTGTTGCAGGCTGGCTTCGTGACATTCCCCCCACCCCAGAAGTTATGGCCTTTATTGACTCACAGTCTAATGAGACTTGGTATTAGGCATCTCTTGCCTAGAGACTTGCATGATTGCCTGGGGAGGGAGCTACTTCCTGGTGTAACCACCTTTCTGGCTCCTGCTTGAAGATTGGTGCAGATAGTGTACATGTCCTTTCTGTTTCCTGGGAGACTCCAGCCCTCTTTTATGATAGTGAGAGAGACCAGATAGCAATTCTAGTCATTAACAGTTCTGACTTAATGGCCATGAGAGTTGAGAGGCAGATCAAGAATAGATTAATAAGGATTGATTTACAAAAGTCTGTCATTATATAAATGATCCTTCTTTATATTTGAATGATACATTAAAGTTTGTTTCCAGTTGATATATCTTTAATTTCAATGTAAAACATTCATTTTTTTCTAAGAAAAGGTAATATTTTTATTTTCAAATAATATTATGACCAGTTATATGGTACATATATTGAGCGGCAATACCAAATCATTTATAAAGGAAAGAACTGGAACTTTGGGAATGTATGTGAGTTTCCCAGTGTCATGAAGAAGTTAAGTTATACTTCTGTCTCCGTCTCTGGTGTCTCAGCATTCTCTAGATTACCATCAATGTCTGAGGATCACAATTATTATTAAGTGTTGTTAATTCAGACTCAGAAAAACTCCATGACTGCAGAGTATGACAACTCCACAGTTTTAAGACTATGACTTTTTAAACACAGATTATCAAGTCTGTCTTTAGAAGCATCTCTGCATAGTTCCAAAAAGTCCTTCTTTGGCTAATATTAATTATTTGTGCAAGATAGAGATTCATAGATTAACACATAACAGGCAAACAAGCCAATCAACCATAGCCCCCTCAAAACGCAAACTGTTTAACATTGAGTTGATTCTGACATGTAGCTGATTCTCCATCAGGTTTCTGAAGCTATAAATTGCAATGGGAGAGACTGTCTACCTTTCTTCCGAGAAGTCATAGATGGATTTGAACTACCAGAGACACACAACTCCCTAGAGACTATGCCACCAGAGCTTCCGAGAATTTCATTAGTCATTAAAATAATTGTTAGTGCAGCACAGATTTTTAAACAAAGCTGATATAACAATGTTCTGCTGTGTTTTTTTCCCCCATATGATCAGAAGGATTCAGGTTGAATATTCCTTGAAAGTCTTTTAATTGTCTCATTGCCACAGTGCTTGTTAAAACCAGTTCTGATTAATCTCCTTTGTCAGTGTGTCCTTTGCCATTCCCTATCACTCCTCCCTGA
>NW_006399788.1:3972741-3975116 GCF_000299155.1 Elephantulus edwardii | reverse complement strand
AGTAGAGGTTCTAACAGTGGCACAAATCAAGTTACAGAGGGAAGGTAGTTCTTAAAATAAAAGGCTTATTGACTAGCACTTTGTCTATTATAGTATAAAGATTAGGAACCACAAGATGTAGAGGCTCAACTACATCATTTATTGTTCTTAAGTCCTGGACCAAATTCCATCTACCACTGGGTTGTTTTACAGCTCAGAAGTCAGCATGCAAGGCAGAGGTGAAGTAAGGAACTGCTTATGAGGTTTTCCATCAATTCCGACAACTAAGAAATAGTGAGAAGAGTTGGGGTCTCAGAAGGCTTTTAGGATCAAATAATAGGCTTTTATGTCCAGGAGAAAATGAATATACTTACCAGTAATGTTAGAAATGTTAATCCCATGGCTCTTCTGGGAGGATCTGAATCGTAGCAGCGTCCTCCTTTGTTTCCAGCTGGGAGCTGGGGCCTGTCAGTCCTGACAGCCACGAGAACCTGATATGGGCCGCCCTTGGCCAAGTGTCCTTCAGATCCACACTTAAAGCAAGTAAGTGGGAGCTTCCCCTCTACTCCCTTGCCTATCTGTGGCTCTCCTCTGTGACACTGTCTACTGAAGTGCTCCAGCTTTCTGTAGTGGAAGCAATTCTGACCTCCTTTATTACCTCTGGGTGGCATTGTTTATGAGTAGGACTTCCTTTTCTTGACACAAGCCCTAAACCGGCAGTAATAGCTGCCCCAATAATTTTGGCCACTTTCTGGTCTTTTCTCTTCTCTCTAGACCCCAGATGTTAAAAGAGGGAAACATTTAAACAAATATATAACAAATAATTTTGAACAATATAATCTTTAAAGTTTAAGGCTAGAAATATTATCAGTATGATCATTTCCAATCCAGAGATACATGTTCCAATCCAATCCCTATTTTCCATAAATGGTTTGGTAAGAAGAATATTATAAATGTGGATACAGTTCCACTATTTACTCCTCCATGCCATGATATAGTGTTATTAGCATGTTGTTGTTGTTGTTGTTCTTATGTGCCATCGAGTCCCTTGCGACTGATAGTGACCCTATGTACAACAGCTCTAAACTCTGCTCTGTCCTGTGCCAATCTCACTGTCTCCGACACACTCATCCTGATTGCCCCAGTCACCGAATCAATCCATCTCCCAGAGAACCTTCCTCTCCTGCACCTGCCCTCCACCCTCCCAAGCATGATGTCTTTCTCCAAGGACCAGTCTCTCCTTACAACATGATCAAAGTAGGTTTAGAAGGGGACATGGTACTAGGGATATTGTTGTATTAGCATGAGCAGTTATAAATCCATCACCTTCCTTACTCTAACTTAATTTTTTTTAAATTAAATTTATTATTAATTCCAGTAAAAATTTACAGAGACTTTAGATTTCCATTCATTCATTCATTCATTGTTGCACATATCTCCCCTCCCAACCGTGCCCCCGCCCCAGAACACTACCCTCTTGGAAAAGTAAAAGAAAAATTCTATCATTCTTTTACAAACCCCCAGGTCCAATCCACCATGTAGCCTTCGCTCTAGACTACTGTCATGACAAAACTACCTAATCACATATGCCTTTTAAACCGTTTTCTCCCTCATCTGTTTCAATGCAGTATACATTATTGAACCCATCTTTCTCAGTCTCTCCCCAAACCCAAGGTCAGTCCTGTTTTACAACAGTAGCACCATGCAGTATTTGTCCTTTTGTGACTGGGATACTTCACTCAGCATAGTGTCCTCCAGAGTCACCCATTTTGAATAATATTCCACAAGTTCCTTGTTTTTCAATGCAGCATAGTATTCCATTGTGTGAATATACCACAGCTTCTCTATCCATTTGTTTTTTGATGGGCACTTAGGTTGTTTTCAACTCCTTGGTATTGTAAACAAAGCCGTGATAAACATGGGTGTGCACTTCCTGACAATTTTATTGAGGATTTTCCTGTCCTATGCTGACCTTTCATTTTTGTAAACATGATTTCCTGTGACTGGATCGTCATGACCATGTGCCCAAAATAGGTGACATACATCATTCATACTAAAGCACACTTTGGCTGATCTTCTTCCAAGTCAGATGTATTTGTTCTTTTGGCATTCCATGATGTATTTAATATTGTTTACCAGAACAACAATTCAAAAGCATTAATTCATCTTTGTTCTTTCTTATTCATTGACCATCTTTTACACGTATATGAAGCAATTCATAGTACCATGACTTCAGGTTCATCTTAGCATTTACAATTATTTTTCTTGTTCTTTAACAATTCAAAAGGTACCTAAAGCAGGTTTGTCCATTGCAACAAGCCATTTAATTTCTTGACTGCTGCCTCTGTGAATGTTGATCACAGATTAAATAATTGACAACTTAATTTTTTTTTTCA
>NW_006399788.1:3962458-3972013 GCF_000299155.1 Elephantulus edwardii | reverse complement strand
TTTCTTTATGTTGCCCTGTAAATGATACTGAATGCTACGTACAGTCTTTTATTTTTTTTTTATTAAGTATTTCAAGTCTTCTTCACTTTGAGCCAGCAAAGTTGTATCATATACATAATGTTGGCTTTTGAATGAGTCTTTTTCCAATCTTGATTCATTCTTCATAAAGTGTAGTTTTACAGATTAATTTCTCAGTCTAAAGATTAAATAAATATGGTGAAAGGATGAAACTCTGATTTATATGTTTCCTCATTTTAAACCATGCTCTATCCCCTTGTTAAGTAGGAATAGCTTCTTTGTTCATATACAGTTTCCACATGAGTATAATGAAATGTTCTGAAATTTTCATTCTTATCAATGTTAGTCATAATTTATTTGATCCAACAGTCGAAAGTCATCACACTGTCAATAAAATACTAAACATTTTCTGTTATGTTCTGCTTTCAGTTAAGATCCATTTAATATCAGCAATGATTTCTCTGGTTCCACAGATTTCTTCTGAATCCAGCTTGATTTTTTTTAAAATTCCTTGTCAATGCACTGCTCCAGTATATTTTGAATAACCTTCATCAAGATTTTTCTTGCCAGTGACTTTTCTGATACTATTGCTCAGTGTATATATTCTGTTCGATAGCCTGTTTTGTGGAAGGGGAACAAATATAGATCTCTTCTACTTGGTTGTTCCAGTAACTGTGTTCCAAATTTCTTGGTATAAATAATGAACATGTCTTGGGCTACATTTTTCAACTGACATTTTGTCAGTTTCTTGAGAATTATCTTTGCTAATGATTTGATTGTGGCCTGGATTTTTCTCCCCAGTATTATTAGTTCGAGATTATATGCTACTTCCTGAACTGGTTCAGAGTTGACCAGTTCTTTTTGGAATAATGAATCTATGCATTCCTTCTATCTTCTTTGATGCTTCCTTTGCAGTTTTTCTATGCAACACTTGAATATTTTCTCCAGTTATTTCAACCTGAGAGATGCAGAGCATGTTCTTTCCTCTTGGCTTTTTAACTCCAGATCTCTACATATTTTATTATAAGGCTGTCTTGTTCAGCTCTTTAAATCTTCTGCCCAGTTCTGTTTCTTTATTATTCTTCCTTTTACTTTAGCTACTCTACATTCAACAGCAAGCTTCAGTCTCTTCTTACATTTATTTTGGTATTTTCTTTCTTTCTTATTTTTGTAATGACCTTCATGTCAATATTCAATGAATAATGTCCTTGATGTCATTCCACAAGTCATCTATCAGCTCTTTTTAAAAAAATACTATTATCGTGGGGTGTTTTTTTGTTTGTTTTTTTGGTGGTTTTTTTCATTGTTGAACATTTTTTTTCCTCTCCTTTCCTCCTCTTCCCTAACTCTGGTCATACATATGCCTAATCATATATTTCTTTCAGACAGTTCTTCTGCTCTTCTTTTGTTTTGTTTTTCCTTTTTATTTCAATGAAAGTTCACAGAGACTTTGGATTTCCATTTATTCATTGTTGCACACTTTCCTTCCTGACCACCTCTCCCCCAAGTTTTCTTTTCTCTTTGAAAAGTTAAAAAAAAATTCATTGTTATACAATCCCTCCCCCTCTCCAGTCCACTCCACTATGCAGTTTTCATTCTAGATGCAGTGTTGATTATTTCTCCACTCTTTTCTTATTCTCTCTGCAACCTTCCCTTGTCAGTCCTATTTTATAACAGTGGTGTTATGCAGTATTTATTCTTTTGTGTCTGAGATTTTTCACTCAGCATAATGTTCTCCAGGCTCACCCATGTTGTGTAATATTTTACAAGTTCATTGTTTGTCAATGTTGCATAATATTCCATAGTGTGAATGTACCATAGTTTTTATGTCCATTCATTTGTTAATGGGCACTTGGGTTCCTTCCATCTCTTTGTGATTGTGATTAACACAACAATAAACATAGATGTGCATACATCTGTTTGAGTCATGGCTCTGGTTTCTTTAGGGTATATTTCCAGTAGTGGAATTGCTGGGTAACATGGTATTTCTATTTCCAGTTTTTTGACATAAATTACTCTTCCTGATAGAGGAAGATAGACTGCTTTTATTGTCAAGGGAGGTACAGTGGAACTTACTTTTTAAATAATTTTCAAATGTTTTAATTCCACACAAACTTAGACAAATTGACCAAAATGCCCCCATTCCAACTCTCAAGTTCCCTTCATTCTCAACCAGTGCCATGACTTTTATATATAATATCTTCAAAAGCCATGAATTCAGTTTGTGATAAATTTCTACAACCTACAAAATCAAACTATGCATCAGTACAGCTATAGTAGATATGATGTTTTCATGAGAAATTGTACAAAGGTTTGTTTTTCTCACATAACCTTAAGCTAGGACTGAAGATTGAGTATACCACATCCTTTCTTTAAACTCTCCAAGAAAGACATATGCTCGAAACCATCACTATCTTTGAGTGTTCGTTTACTATTAAAGTCCATTCTAATAAGCACTGCTTTCAACAGTAAAAAATTTTATTACTATTTTTTCCACTTAAGCTTATACAAAACCTATATCTAGACCCAGAGGCTGTTGTGCAAACTGAGCAAAGGAACCCTGCATGGTTTAAAATTAGGAACTGTGTGTATCAGGGTTATATTTTTTCTCAAAACCTATTTGATCTGTGTGCTGAGAAATTATTCAAGAACCTCAACTCTATGAAGAAAAATGTAACATTAGGATTGGAGGAAGGGTTATCAATAACCTTCACTATGCACATGACACAATCTTGCTTGCTGAATGTGAGGAGGGCTTGAAGCACTTGCTACAGAAGGCTAAACACTGAGGCCTTCAATACTGCATCTCAATGTCAAAAACGTATACATTCTCACTGCTGGACCCATAGGCAACATCATGATGGATGGAGAAAGTATTGAGACTGTTGGTGACTTCATCTTACTTTGATCCACAAACAACACAGTTGGTATCAACAGTCAGGAAATAGGAGATATTTGGCACTGGGAAAGTCTGTAGACAAACACCTCTTCAAATTATTGAAGAGTAATGATGTCAGTTTGAAGTCTAAGGTGTGCCTAATTCAGGCCATGGTCTTTTCAGTCACTTGTCATGCATCTGAGAGCAGGACAATAAGAATGATAGAAGAATTGATGCCTTTGACTTACGGTTTGGAGAAGGGGAATTAAGATCCCATGGACTTCCAAGGGAACAGATTTGTCTTAGAGAAGGTGCAGCCAGAGTGCTCCTTGAAGAAAAAGATAATGAGGCTGCATCTCACATACTTCGGGCATGTTGCTAGGAAACGTTATTTCTTGGAGAGGGACCTCATGCTTGGGAAAGTAAAGAGGTAGTGAAAGAAAAGAAGACCCTTTGGAGAAGGAGGGGGCAATCTCCTCCTGTACCAGTCAGATCTGATTTGACAGTACACATAAAAATAATACAATAAAAATTAAAAAATAAAAAAGAAGAAGACCCTTGACCAGGTGAGTTGACACAGTGACTATGGCAATGAGCTTGTGTGTGTCAGAGAGTGTGAGTATGGCACAAGGTAGGAAAATGTGGATTGTTCATTGGGTCACTATGAGTCATACTCGACTAGATGGCACCTAAAAACAATAGCTACAACTACGTTATAGCACCACTCTATTTTCCACCAGAAATTATTACTGTTAGAGACTGTCACCGCTTTTACAGAATTCTGGTGGCTTAGCCATCTGTAGTTTATTGTCCTGCAAACTGACAGTGCATCCTTTGCTGTATTAATCTACCAGTAGATACATGCAAAAAAGAAGGACAGTCTACTACTGTTAAGACTTTAAAACCTTAGAAACCTGATGGAAGTGTCGTGGTTACACTTCCTCCAAAACAGATTTGGTGTTCTCTTGACAGCCAATACTCTTTATCAATTCCACAATTCAAAGGCACCAGTTCTTCTATTTTCCTTAGTCATTGTTCAACTTTCACATGCAATGATGCAATTAAAACGAGTGTGGTTTGTGTCAGATACACCATAGCTTTTAATCTTACTTCCTTGCTCTTTAGAACTCTGGAGATGTCCTTGGCAGGAAGTTTTCTCAGTCCAATGCATCTTTTGATTTTTTTTTTTACTGCTTTTATCGTGGTTGTTGTTTGTGGATTCAAGTAAAATAAACTTGTTAGCAATTTCAATTTTTCATCTATTGATGTTGTCTCTTTTGTAAAGATTATTGTTTCCTTGATTTTGAAATATAATCTATATTGAAGGCTGTCATCTTTAATTTTCTTCACTAAGTGTTTTATGTCTTATTCAGATAGATATTTTGGTGCTTAAAAACACAGAAAGGGCTAAATGACTAAAGAACAATGAAATCTGTCATTGATCTCAGTGATATCTAGATAGCTCTCTGGACATAAAAAAGTAGCCAGAAATTCAGTATTATATTAACTGGCCACAACTGTCACTAATGCTGAGGTGGTGGTGGTGATGTTGATTGCCGTTGAGTTGAGCATGACTCATAGTGACCTTATGAACAAAAGGCCTGAAGTCTTTCTATAACTATCATCATTTATCAAAGTTCATAGAGTTACCAGAGGCATGTTGTTTAGGAAGTGGGTGCCGTTCCTGCTTCCAAAGCACTGAGGTGGGTGACTTACTTGATTTGTCTTTAGTCCCTCTTACACCTTCCAAACTTTATACAACAGTTGCTGCTAAGTTGATGTTTAATCATGGTAACACTATGTGCCAGAGTACAACTCTGTTCCACATGGTTTACGATGGTTTATTTTTCAGAAGTTTACCTAGACTTTTTCCTAAGTTAGGTAACTCTATGTGAACTCTAGAACTTTGATTAGAAAATTAGCTCTTTAACTATTTACACTACTTAGAAGCTCCCACAGGTGTCTTATGGTTTAATCTGGCCAAAAATTCAGTTGCTAAGTATAATTTATAGGGATATTTCACTCTTCTTCTACAAAGTAGCAGACAGAAGTAGTTTGTCAAACACAATGCAAAATTAAAGAAAAAATTAGCATCATTCACAATGATATAATCTACACTGAAGATCCAAAATCACCTACAAATTAGTTGTAAAATTAAAGAGACAATTTCCAAAGGTTGCTGGATTAAATGATATTTATCTATAACAGAGAACCAACCAGTTCATCATAGAGTGGGTAAAACTAGGCTGCTCTTTGGAGGCAAAGATTCTGATGCTTCATCCGACATACTCTGGGCATTTTGCAAGGAGAGACCTACCTATCCTTGGAGAAGGATGGCATACTTGGAAAGGTGGAGGAACAGCAAAAGAGATGAAGACTCTCAATGAGATGTATTGATTCAGTGACTGGGGTAATAAGTGGAGGTTGTCAGAGACAGTGAGATTGTTGGCATAAGAAAGAGCAAGTTTTAGGGCTATTGTACATAAAGTCGCTATGAGTCACAGGCAACTCACCAGCACGCAACAACAACAGCAAACTGATGTGTCAAATGTGTTAATAGTTGCCTATGGCAGACAGTGTTTGGTGGAGTTCTCAGATTAAAACAAGCTGGGAAGCAGGAGTGGCATCCACTTCTGTAATAGCTTGCCTCCGGAAACCCTGTGAACCTGGAGAGAGGATGAAAGATACACAAGTGTTGAGGACTTTAGCTCATAGGGTCACTATGAGTTGCTCACAACTCGAAGACACCTAACAACAACAAAAACAGTGCTTGGCCTTCTGCAGCAAGTGCTTTAGGTCCTCCTCAGTTTCAGCAAGCACAGTTGTGTCATCTGTATAATGCAGATTGATGAGTCTTTCTCCAATCCTGATGCCACATTTCTCCTCATAGAGCCCAGCCTTCTGGGTAGTCTGTTCTGCAAACAGATTGAACACATATGGAAATAGGACACATCCCTGCCGCACACCCTTCCCAATTTTGAACCATGCAGTGTTTTCTTGCTCTGTTCTTATGACTGCTTCCTGGTCCAACTATAAGTTTTGCATAAGCACGATCAAGTGTTCTGGTGGATAAAATATATTTATATGATTATAATGTATATTATCATGATTTTCAATGAAGGAGCCTTAAGTTTTTATGAAGAAAGTATACGATATAAATCAAAGATCTTGAACTAGACATATATAAATAGCATTTATAATTGGCCACTAGTTTTGTTCATTCAGAGGAAAGCTTACTGTGAGTCAGAGCCACTCAATAGAAATTAACAATTACAATAAATATAAGTTATTATTATTCTCATGTACCATTACTTGCTACTCATAGCGAGCCTATGTACAAAAGTTCTGAACTCTGCCCTACCATGAGCCAATCTTATTGTCTCTGACACATCTACACCCATTAACCCAGTGACTGAGTCAATATATTTCATCCAGGGTCTTTGTATCATATGCTATCCCTCCATCCTTCCAAGCATGAGGTACATCCCCAAGGATTGAACCCTAGTGGCAAAATATCCAAAGGATGTGAGATGGAGCTTCAAAATCTTTTCCTCCAAGGGACAACCTGGTTTCACCCTCTCCAAGACAAACCTATTAATTCTGCTGGTAGTCTATGGTATGTTTAATACCCTTCTCCAGCACTACAACTCAAAGATACTGATTCTTCTTCTACAATCCTTAGTCATTATCCTTCTCTTTGATTCATAGCAAGTAATTCTAAAGACCATGGCTTGTATCAGGTTAAAGTATAGAGAACTGACATTGTTGTTCTTTAGTACTCTTGAAAAGTCTCTGATAGATTTCCCCAAAACAATTTGTCTTAATTTCTTGACTGCTGGTGCCATAAATGTTTATTTTGGAAGCAAGCAAGCAGAAATTGGTAAAAACCTCAATCTTTTCTCATTTATCTGATGCTGTCAATTGGCCCAGTGATGAGATACTTTGTTTTCTGGATGTTGAGCTTAATCCATATTGAAGACTGCTGTCCTTGACCTCCTGCAACAAATGCCTCAGGTCTTCCACAGTTTCAGCAAGCAAGATTGTGTCATCTACCTAATGCAAGTTGTTAATATGTCTTCTTCTAATTCTGATGCCATATTCCTCCTCAAAAGTCCATCCTCTCGAATGATCTGTTCTTCATATAGATTGAAAATGTAATGAGATACATCCCTGACACTCCTTTTCTGATTTTCTTTTTATTAATTTTAATGAACATTTACAGAGATTTTGGATTTTCATTCATTCATTCATTCATTCACTCATTCATTGTTGCACTTTTTTCTCTACCTCCCCCTCCCCCAGTTAGTTTCTCTCTTTGAAAAGCAAAAGATAAACTTCTTCACTGGTATACAATTTCCCGCCCCGAATGCACTCCACTATGCAACCTTAATTCTGGATTCCTGTGATTGTCATAATGTTGTTGTTGTTGTTGTTGTTATGTGCCGTCGAGTCACGATAGTCATACTAGTCTATCATATATCGCTTTTAAACTGTTCTCCCCCTCATCTGTTTCAATTCAGTATACACAATCTATCCAGTTTTTCTCAGTCTTACCCTGATGCCAGTCCCATTCTACACCAGTGACACTATGCAGTATTTGGGGTTTTTTTGTGACTAAGATATTTTACTCAGCATAATGTGCTCCAGGGTCATCCATTTTGAATAATATTGCATGTTTCTTATTTTTCAATGCAGCATATTATTCCATTGTGTGAATATACCACAGCTTCTCTATCCATTCGTTTGTTAATGGTCACTTAACTTGTTTCCAACTCCTTGCTATTGTGAACAAAGCCACGATAAACATGTCTGTGCATATATCTGCTTGGATGTCAGTTATGCTCTCTTTAGAGTATATTCCCAGTATTGGAATTGCTGGGTCAAATGGTATCTCTCTATTTGCAACTTTGTGAGAAAGTGCCACACCATTTTCCACAGTGGTTGCACCATTTTACACTCCCACCAACAGTGAATAAGGGTTCCAGTATCTTCACAGCCTCGCCAGCATTTGTTGATTTTGAACCATGCAATATTTTCTTGCTCTTTTCTAAGGACTGCTTCCTGATGCTAGTATAAGTTTCACATGAGCACAACCAAGCATTCCCATTCTTTTCAAGGTCAGCCAAAATTTGTTGCAATCCACACAATCAAATGCTCTTGCACAGTCAATGAAACACAGGTAGACATTTCTCTGGCACTCTGCTTTCAGCAAAGATCCATCTAAAATTGGCTACATTGTCCCTAGTTCCATGAACTCTTCTAAACCCAGGTTCCACATCTGGCAGGTCTCTGCTGAAGTGCTGTTTCAGTCATTTCTGCTTAATCTTCAGCAGAATCTTGCTTGCATGTGATATTAGTGATATCGTTCAATAATTTCCACAATCTGTTAGATCACCTTTTTTGGAATAGCAATAAATATGGATCTTTTCCAGTCAGTTGGCCAGTTGATTGTCCTCCAGATTTTTTGGCACAATCTGGTGAGCGCATTTGAGATAACATCTGTTTAATAAAATATGTCAATTGATATACCATCAATTCCTGGGCCTTATTATTTGCCAATTCCTTCAGAGCAGCTTAAACTTCCTTTTTCATCATCATTACCTTTTGATCTTTTATTAAATTCTTCTGTGTCAGCCAATTCTTTTTGGCACAGTGAGTTGACTCTGTGTATTCCTTTCATCTTCTTTTGCTTTCTGGGTCATTCAACACTGTCCACAGCCTCCCTAACTATTGCAACTTGAGGCTTGAATTTGTTCTTCAATTTCTTCAGCTTAAGAAATCGTGAGTCTGTCCTTTTCAATTTTTCTGACTCCAGCTCTTTGCACATTCCATTATAATACTGTTTTTTGTCTTCCTCAGCTACCCTCTGAAATTTTCTGTTCAGCTCTAACTTCTTGATTTCTTCTCTTTACTCTGGCTTCTTGTTGCTTCAGTGAAATATCCAGTCTCTTGGTCTTCCTCCTCATCTGTGGAAAAAGTCATTGAAGGAGCTCAGTACCAGTTGTGGCGGGGCCAGGTGCTGATTGTGGAACAGATCAACAACTACTTACATACAAGTTCAAACTGAAGTTAAAGAAAATGAATTCAAATCCACGAGGACCGAAATTTGACTTTAAGTCTATCCCACTTAATTTGTTTTTTAATTCAAGTTTTTAACTATCTTAGAAATAGGTTTGAGGCCTTGACCAGTAATGAATGGAAACTATATGTAGGAGGATATAAAAAATATCATCTATGAAGAATGGAGGTCATTACAATAAATATGCAGTTAAATTATGTTCCTAAATTATAAGATTAATTAGAAATTTATTCTGAAAACCAGAACCAAACTCTCTTATGAGAAAGTTTGCTGCTACTGGAAGAATAATTTAGTTTTAGTTTCTTTGATCTTCCAACACATGTTAACCCAATGTGTTACAGAGTCATATTACTCCATAATTTTCATATATATATAGATATAGATATATATGTGTGTACATATATGTGTGTGTGAGATATATATATATTTGTTGTTGTTAAGTGCTATGAAGTCGTAGGTAACTCATAGCGACCCTATGAATGAAAGTCCTCAGTATCCTCTCTCCAGGTTCATATAGTTTCCAGAGGCAAGCTATTATGGAACTTGATAAACTATTATGGAAGTTGATGCCACTCCTGCT
>NW_006399788.1:3955938-3961323 GCF_000299155.1 Elephantulus edwardii | reverse complement strand
ACAGGCCGTGGTCTTTGCTATGACTTGTTATGCATCAGAGAGTTGGACAATGACTAAGGAGGATAGAAGGAGAATTGATGCCTTTGAGCTGTGGTGATGGAGAAGAGTATTGAGGGTACGATGGACTGCTAGGAAAACAAACAGATTCATGCTGGAAAGGGTCAAACCGGGCTGCTCCTTGGAGGCAAGGATTCTCAGGCTCCGTCTAACATACTTTGGACATGTTGCAAGGAGGGACGGGTCCTTGGAGAGGGACATCATGCTTGGGAGGGTGGAGGGACAGCACAGAAGGGGAAGGCCCCCTTATGAGGTGGATTCTTTCAGTGACTGGAGTAATCAGGATGGGTGTTTCGGAGATGGTGCGAATGGCACAGGACAGAGCAGAGTTGAGGGATGCTGTACATAGGGTCGTTATGAGTTGCAAGCGACTCGACAGCACATAACAACAACAACAATATGCACATATAAAACAAACAACACAGCACACCAAAACGTCACGTTTTTCTTTCAAGGTACAACTGAGTAAGTTTGTACAATTCTCCTTTAGTTGAATAGTTCATTTAAAGTTCAGTACAAACAATTTTGCATAGTGCATTGCTTGTTAGTTTGGCTAACCAAAAAGTCAGTCACTCTGTGAAGACTGTCCTTGCACAAGATTTATGCCGTAGAATTCTGGTATAGATCTGGTGTAGGCCACCAATATTGACCATGGACTTAGTGACTGTGGGTTTTTTTTTGTTTTTTTTTTTTGCTTTTACAACATTTATATTGTTGTTGTTGTTTACTGTCATTGAATCAAGCATGACTCAGAGTGACCCTATGAAGAAAAGACCTGAAGCCTTTTTATAACTATCTTCATTTCTCCAAGTTCATAGATTTTCCATAGGCATGTGGTTTAGGAAGTGGATGTCACTCCTGCTTCCAAACTTGTTTTAAACTGGGAGCACCACTAAACACTGTCCATCTTGGGAAAGTGTTTTGGCATTTGACACCTAGTGACACAAGGTTCAGCATCACAACCACCCCAGGTTACCCCAGTACAGCAAATTAACAAAAGAACATCATAAAACTTAGAAGAATGTTCCTCCAAATTATAACAAAGATTTTAATCCGTGGCCCTCAGGCGTGGTTTTAATTCTTTTGGCCAAACATTCTTCTAGGTCGTGTAGCACTGGTCTGACTATTTGCTGTACGGGGGTAACTCATGGTTGCTGTGATGCTAAACACTGTGACACTGATATGTCAAATGCAATAATGGTTACCCATGGTGGACAGAGTTTGACGGAGCTCTTTGATTAAAATAAGCTTGCAAGCAGGAGTGGCATCCACTTCTGAAACAGCTTGCCTCCGAAAACCTACGAACCTGGAGAAACGATGAGAGTTATACAAGTGTTCAGGCCTTTTGTTCACAGGGTCGCTATGAGTTGTCCACAACTCAACAGCACTTAACAACAACAGCAAGGGTCTCGTTTAGCAATGGTTAAGTGCTGTCGAGTTGAATATGACTCATAGTGAACCTATGAACAAAAAACCTGAACCCTGTTATATAACTAACATCATTTCCTGTATGTTCATATAGCTTTCAGAGGCATGGGTAACCATTATGGTGTTTGACACACCTCTGACACAGTACTCAGCATCACAGTAACTCCAAGTTACTTCAGTACCGCAAATAGATGACTGCTGTGTCATTTAAAAGAATGTTTATCCCAAAATTAATTCAAGACATGCATGCCCAGCAAACACTGGTTGACTGTAAACCAAGTAGACCTTCCACCCTTTGGTCATTGTTAGGTAAAATAGAGCAAAAGTCCAGTCAGCTGACACCCACTTGGGGAGGAAAAGCTCCCCCCCCAAAAAAAACCCAACCAAACATTCCATACTTGACCCTCATCAAGACATGAGAAACCATCTTCCATGTAGAAACTTCCAGCTTGTTTTTTTCTTTTACAACATTTCTATTACCTAAACCAAATCAAATTCATTGTTATTAAGTTGATTCTGACTTGTTGTGATTCTGGAGGACAAAGAAGACCTTCACTTAGGGTTTCCAAAGCTGTAAATCTTTACTAAATTAGATTGCCTCACCTTTCTCTCAAATAGTGGCTTATGATTTTCAACTGATGACCTCTTGGTTAGCAGCCTAGTTTTTTAACTAGTTTTTGTTCAGTGCTGTTGAGTTGAATACAGCTCATAGCAACACTATGGACAAAAAGATCTTAACTCTGTCCTATCCTGCACCATCCTCACACTTCCTCACCCACAAAAGCCGACTGCAGCAGTTACCATGTCAATCCACTTGATTGAGGGTCTTCTTCTCCTTCACTCCTCCACCCTTACCAGCATAATGTCTTTCTCCAAGCAATAGCCCCTCCTAGCAACATGCACAAAGTATGTGAGGCAAAGCCTCATCACTCTTCCTTCCGAAGAACACTCTGACTACACCCTCTCCAAGAAATATCTGTTTGTTCTTTTGGCCTGTATGGGATGTTCAGTGCACCTCTCCAACACTACAGCTCAAAAGTGTTAATTCTTTTTCTATAATCCTTGTTCATTTTTCACTAGGATAAATAAAATGCTAAATCAATTGCCATCAAATCAGATCTAACTCATAACAACCTCTACCAAGGTTATAAATCTTAAGGAAAGAGATTGCCCAGTTTTCTCCTATTGTGTAGCTGGTGGATTGGAACTGCCGTTTTTCAGTTAGCAGCTTGATATTTTACACATTATGCTACTAGGGTATGTTATTGTTGTTAGGTGCCGTTGAGTCATAGACGACTCATAGTGACCCTATGAACAAAAGTCACTGTTCATAGAGTTTCACAGAGTTTCTGGAGGCAAGCCACTTCAGAAGCGGATGCCACTCCTGCTTCCAGGCTTGTTTTAATCGGGAAGCTCCAGCAAACACTGTTCACCATGGGAATGGGGGGGAGGGACGTGGGAATTGTATACTAATGAAGGAATTTTATTTTATTTTTCTCTTCGAAGGGGGAAGCGAGCTGGTGGGGAGGGGTGGGCAGGGAGAAAAGTGCGGCAATTTATGAATGGAAATCCAAAACCTCTGTAAATGTCTATTAAAATTAATAATAATAAAACAAACAAAAAAAGATTATTCTAGTTATCCTAAAATTGACATATACATTCAATGTACTCTCAATGAAAATTCAAATAAGTTCTCAATAAAACATCATAATAAATACTAATTTAGTTTCTAAGGTTTTAGCCTCCATAAGGTATGAAGTCGACAGTGGAGTCAAAGACTACCTTACAGTTAGCTGATGAGTAATAACCATGTCACTAAGACTATTTGAGTTTATAGATCAATTGAACAGAATAGCATCCCAAAGCAAGCCCATATAAGCATGGGATTTTACATTTTAATGATATCTTTGGTGATCACTTGAGGAAAGTTTAGACTATGCTTTCAAAATAAAATTTTATTCTCACCTCAGAATACAATCAAACATTAATTCCTAATGAGTCAAAACCCTGAATTTAAAAGGCAAAACTTTACACATTGGAAAAAAAACATTGTAGGAGAATATTTTCCAGGCCTTGGGATAAAGAATAGTTTTTAAATTAATTACAGAAAAACATAAATTTCTAAATGGCATTAATTACTAAAAATTGATACATTTGACTACATTATAATTAAAATCATCTGTTCATCAAAGAAACCACAAATAATTAGAAAGGCAAGTCAGGAACTATAAGAAGATATTTTCTATAAAATCTAACAAAGATTTAGCATCCAGAATATATAAATAACTACTATCAAATAATTTTTAAAAATAGAAACATAAAGTTGGCCAAAATACTGAAGAAGATATTCACGTAAAAGTAAACTGGTGTGCCTAAGAAAATGATGATGGATATTAGTCATCAGAGGAAAGCAAATCAAAACCCTCTACCCTTTCATGTCACTAAAATGGCATGCAGAAGTTTTGAAGTCTGACAACCAAACATTGACAATGCAAGGGAAATTTCCTTATACTGTTAATGAGAATATAAACTGGTACAATTACAAAGAAAACAATTTGGTGTTCTCTGGAAAAGTTCAAAATGCAAAAATAGCCTAGAAGCCAGAAAAGGTCATGTGTGGAGAAACTTGTGTGCATCTACAAGTATGTTTCTAACATAAGTATTTTTCAAAATGATCTGAAAACAACCCAAAGATCTATCATCTGAAGAATGTATAAAGAGTAATAACTTCAAATAAGTGAAAATGGATTAACTTTAATGTCATTCATCAATATACATAAGCATAATAACTATAATGTTGAGTAATAAAAAATACTTCAAGTATAATTGAATTTATAAAATGTGCATACACATGGAAAACTAAACTATAATATATAGACATGTGCCGACATACATAGTTATACATACACAAACTCAGATATTTGAAAAATCATGGTATAATACGCACATAATTTGGGATAGTGGTTATATCTGAGTACAGTGGAGGTATCTGTAATCAGATTTTCATACACAAAGGTATTTAAAGACATTGATAATATTTTCTTTGTAAGGTGAATTGTGGTACAAGGGTTTTTAATCTTAGCTGAATATTATACTGGGAGCTCTAGTAGCCTAGTGGTTAAGGAATTAATCTGTCATCGCAAAGACCGGCAGTTTGAATCCACCAGCTTCCTCATAAGAGAAAGATAGACAATCTCCTCCATTCGATTTACAGCCTCTGAAAACCTGCTGAGAGGGTCAGCTTTATGCCTATTCTGACTCAATAACAATGAGCAACAACAACAAATATTATGCACATTTTATTTATGTAAAATAATTCATAACAAAACATTAAAGCATTTTTTTAGGTAAACAAGAGAAGATTAGTTCTGAATGAGAGAATCAGGGATGCTAATACATATAGAAAACAAATTTGTACTATTTTTCTCTACCTGGCTAGCTATAGTGGCCAAGTCCTTTTATGAGTTGTGCTGATAACTCAGAGCCCACATCTTTCTGGTGGTTCAAATCCAGTAGCAACTTCGTGGGGGAAAGATGGGTAATCTCTTCTTATGCCATTAAGAACCTTGTAGACCCGGTGAAGGGTCTGTTATGAATCCGTCTGAACTCAAATGCAATGAGTTTTTAGTTTGAGTTAGCTTTTACATCACTATAATATTAATTAAAGTAAAAAAAATAATATGAAGTTCAGTTGTTGTTGTTGTTGCTATGTGCCGTCGAGTCATTTTCGACTCAGAGCGACCCTATGCACAACAGCCCTAAACCCTTCTCTATCCCGCGCCAACCGCACTGCCTCTGACACACCCATCCCAATTACCCCAGTCACCGAATCAATCCATCTCATAGAGGGTCTTCCCCTCCTGCGCTGTCCCTCCACCCTCCCAAGCATGATGTCCCTCT
>NW_006399788.1:3930154-3954944 GCF_000299155.1 Elephantulus edwardii | reverse complement strand
TAGAATCTTGCTTGCATGTGAAATCAATGACACTGTTCTGTAGTTTCCACACTCAGTTGGGTCACCTTTCTTTGGAATGGGAACAAATATAGTAGTTTACTAAAATAGATGATTACTTCCTTAAATAATAATCCAACACAAGTTTCTTGATTGATAGGTAATATTATTATTTAGTGATTCAGGGAGCAGAGGCCTTTAACCTTTTCATGACTACATTATTCTGCTTTGAAAATTTTTTTAAACTCTGTGTTTTCAATTAAGAAGTCACATTCAGTGAACTTGAATTTTTGTAGTTAGTGTGTAACGTATGTCCCTAAAGGTCTCTGGTATTGTAGTTGGGAAGAATGTCTCTGGATTAATGATGAATCTGAAGATACAGAGACCTCTGTCAGATGTCAGTATCCACTAAAAAAGGGAATTTACACTGAACCCCAGAAACAGAAGCTATCAACAACTCAGTTCATTGTAACTGAGTCTGATTCAACTCATAGTTGACCTTTCAATCGGTTCCCGGGGGTGTATATCTCATAGGAGCACACTCCTCATTCTTCTCCCATGGAGCTGCTTGGGGATTTGAACTGCCAGGGAAATGTAGCCTTTGAGGTGCCAAGTCCCTATGGACTAGGTCACTAGATCTCTCTATAAAATATAGGTGTCACTATATGTCCTACAAATCATGAAGTGGTTAATTATGACGTTCTTCTATTCTTTATAGCCTTATTGTTATGTCTTTTGCCATCCAGCTGCAAAGAAGAGAGAGGACCACATTTAGATCCTGAAAACATCAGTCTGGAATTACATATATCACTTCTGCTCACAATGCATTGATAAGAAATGTCACTTGTAGGGTTCTGGAAAATGTAGTGCCTGTATGGATAGCCACTCACCAGCCATAAACCGTCTACATACCAAAGTGAGGAAATCATTGATGTGATGGGCAGTGAGCCTTCTTTACAATATACACACAATATAGGTAAAGATTTAATAGGGGAGACAAATTTCAGGACAAATGTGCCAACAAAAGTACACAAAGTTCAGGAAGGAATAATTGGTTCTTTTCTAGCTGAAGTGGAAGGAGGAAATGGTCAACAGTTCAGTTTGGATCAGAGAATGCAAGGGAAAGGATTAGGACCTTGGACTAAGAGAATCAGTAGTTACACAAAGTGACCAAGAAATCTCAGCAAGTGGTAACATTAGAACAACCCTGGGATGGCAGAAGGCGTGAAAAGGAAAATGAGAGCCAAAGGAAGAAGTGGCTAGTTAAAGGCTAACCTTCCTTCTTCCCAAGCCAAGGTGAAAACTTCTGAGCCACCAAAGTCAATCCATTCTATATGGGAATTATTCATGTTGTGCCCTCTGGCTGTTCCAACAGACACCTAAAATCAGGCTCTGTTGATTTGGAGGGAGATCTGGTGGCAGAGTCCTAAGGGAGTTGTGCTGCTAACCCAGAGGCCATGCCTCTCTGGTAGTTTCAATCTACCAGTGTCGCCTTGGGACAAAAATGGCCCATCTCCTCCCATGTGATTTACCGGTTTGGAAATCCAGTGCTGGAGGGGATGGGGTGAGGGGAGGGAGTCAACTATTAAATTACTTTTGACTTGACAGCAATGAGTGAGTATCGATTATGATATGTTCTTGCTTGAATCACCAGCTCTGAGCTAGATGCTTTCATTCACATCCATTTATAATTTATGTAATTCCTAATAGTTGATGATAAAATACCCACCCACTGATTTTTACAAATAAGAATTAAGTGATTTACCCAAGTGTGTGTACACAGTAGATGTTGGCTGAAACTTAGATGGTCTGGTTCTAAGCCATGGTTCATGCTACCTTATTTACAGCCAACATGGGGCTGCCTGATAATCCACACCCCTCCCACCGCCGCATCTCTTTTGACTAACAACTTATCTGCTTGTAAGAAACTCATTTTCATGCTACCTTTTACTCATGGCTCCTTCTGTCATGGCGTGTCCCTAAGCCCAGGTTTTAGTCTTTAAAGGTGAGACTAGGGTTGCAATGAGTCGCAGACTACTCGATGGCACATACTAACAACAACAAGTCTCAAGTATTTTCTGTATTTATTGTGTTTCCTAGTGCCAGTTGAGAAATTCTAGTGGAACAGTGTATAAAGTAGCTGGCTGCAGACCGAAAGGTTGGTATTCTGAACCTGCAAGCCTCTCTGCATGAGAAACATGCCGCTTCCATGAAGATCCTAGCCTTGGAAACAATTTGGGGCAGTTCTACTGGAATCAAATCAATGGCAATAGGGTTAGTATCAATTTAGATACCCAAGAAATACTCTATCAATTAGTCAATGCATTAATTATCTAGTGATGAGTTAGGAAGAATTGTTAAGCGAGAACCCTTCAGCAGAAGAAGAGATCTGATCTCAGAATCAGGAAGGCAGGGGAGGAGGCCAAGATTTGTGATGAGGCATTTGTCTTAGGGGAGGTGATAAAGACTCTTTAGAGAATTTGAAGAAAATTATGAATTGTCTTCCTGTAAGAATGCACATCTTTAAATATGGTATTCCTGTAAACATAAAGATGCAAACTTCTGTATACACATAGAAGCGGGCCAAAGATCCTAAATATGTAAGTGTCCAGTGACATCATTTTGAAGGATTATAATTTCTCTAAAAAGAGAACTTTACCAATTAAGTCCAGAATGAATTTGGCCTTACATTAGCTTCAGAGGACAGTCCTTTACAAATGGCCATAAACTAGGTAAATGTATTGTCTTTATTCTCAGTTGGAAGTCAGAAGGGTGAAACCAGAGTCAGCAGGACCATACATACACCTTTTGAGACTTCTTCAGTGTCTCCTCTAGCTCCAAGCCTTTCTTGGTTTATGACTTCAAAATCTAGTCTCTGCCTTCATCTTCCTATCCCCTTCTTCCAGTGTCTCTCACATCTCTCTCTGCTTTTCTCTTATAAAGTAATTTATCTTTGAATTTAAGGCCAATCTGAACAAGCTGGGATGATCTCAACTAGATTGTTGTTGTTACTACTGTGAGGTGCTATCTGGTCAACTACGGCTTATAGGACCCTATGAACAACAGATACGACATTTGCCCTCTTCTTGTGATCCTCACTTTCTCTGATATGTTTGAGCCCATTATTATAGTCACTGTATCAATCCGTTTTGTTAAGGGTTGTCCTCTCTTTCTCTGACCTTTCACCTTTCCCAGTATGATATCCTTTTAGGAAGACTAGTCAGTCCCTCCTGACAACATGCCCAAAGTGAGACAAAGTCTTGTCTTCCTTGCCTCTAAGGAGCACCTTGGTTGTGCTTCCTCAAGAACAGGCTTTTTGTTCTTTTGATAGTCACTACTCTTCTCCCACACAATAATTTTATTTACTTTCTACAGTTTTTTTTTAAAGTCACATTTATACATTCCAGGTAAACATATCTTTTAGGAGCCATCATTAAACAGTTTATAACTCACAATTACACTCTCATAGTCATATATCTTGATACTATTACTCATTGCCACCTGAGTCAGAGCGATTCGTAGATGACTTTCCGTTGGGTTTCCTAGGCTGTGAATCAATCACGTCCATACTTCACCCCTGGAGCCACTGGTGGGTTCAACCTGGCAGAGAGATGCAAGCTTTGGGTTAGTAACACCACTCTCTATAGACTAGCCGACCACATCTCAGTAGTGAGGGTCTGGTTATTTTCATTTCCCTTTTATCTTTTTAAAGTCAGCTTCTCTTCAAACAAGGCTTTTTACATATCTCCTTCTCCCTTGTTTGCACCTTCTAGCTCTGCCTTCCTGGCCACAGTTTCTTTGACTTGGCTTCTGGACTCGCTGGTCACTGCCTAAAGGTGCAGCATTTGACCAGGCTCAGCTCAGCTTGGCCCCTGGTACCTCAGGGTGTCTAAACATCAGCACTTTCTCACTCTCAAATTTTTTAAGTAATTTATTTACTTTGCGGGTGACTTCTATAAGAGAAGAAAACTGATGAAAAGATCAAGCATAAAAGTTACGTTTTGCGAGCTGACTTCAGGAAAATGTAAACATGAAGCAGGAACACAGAGTTGTGTATGATGGAGTAATGCTGAGAAATAAGAGAGGATAGAAGTGTTTGCTGATCCAATATATTATTTCCTATTTGCAGCTTATGTTGAATAAAAGTTATCAAATTATTACTATTACATCATCGTTAATAAAAAATAACTGTAGGGTGCCAGGGTTTGCCGCAGCATGTGGCAATGGATACAGCTTTTATTAGTGCAGTTGGTGATAAAAGGATGCAGAGTATCTAAGATTTGCTGACCCGACACCTCTTTTCTCCCTAGTTAGCTCATCCTAAGGGAAGAATCTGGCTCCTAATCATATCCTACCTGAGAAGGCTGAAGAAGACAAAGGGAATGTTTTTGTTGTTGTTGTTATGTGCCATCAAGTTGCTTGTGGCTCATAGAGGCCCTATGTACAATAGCTCCGAACTGTGCTCTGTTTTGAACCAACCTCATTATCTCTGACACATCTACACCCATTATCCCAGTCACTGAGTCAATCTATCTCATTCAGGGTCTTCTTCTCTTGTTCTGTCCCTCCACCCTTCCAAGCATGACATTCTTCTCCAAGGATTGGTCCCTCCTGGCAATATGCCCAAAGTATGTCAGATGAAGCTTCAGAATCCTTGCCTCCAAGGAGCAGCCTGGTTTAAGCCTTTCCAGGATGAACCTTTTTGTTCTTCTAGCAGTCCATGGTATATTCAATACTCTTCTCCAGAACCACAAATCAAATAGAAAAAAAATCAGCTCTTAAACTTTTCAACATTTCATGTGGGAAGGCATGAGAATTCTAAACTTTAGAAAGACTGAAGGGCTGGTAGCCCTTACATACCTATTTTTGAGCTGTCTTGCCAAAAAGAAATCAGATCTAACAAAGAAGCTACCATGCACTGGCCTTGGGATATCTAGTTTAGGGACATTTACAATGCTGCCTGTTTAGAGATCTGAGATCAAAGAAATGGGGGGAAAGGTGGAAAACAAGTAGCTTTGCCTCAATTCTATGTCCCCTGCTTCCAAGTTTGTCCTCAACCCATTGGTTCCCTAACACATGCAGACCTGTATTACTAAAATGTGTTTTTGGTAATTTTCCTCAGTTGTTCTTACTGCATTCAAACTTGCTCATGACCAGACACTGCCTCAATTCAACTTACACTGCTGATCTTTGGTTTCTCCAGAGGTCTCCATTCTCTCCTGCCCCTGTTAAATGGAAACTATGCTCAATATATTCATCAGATCAAATGCCACAATTCACTGCTTACTTTTCTTAGTCACCATCTGTAAGACAGTTGTTGGCCTAGTGGTAAAAAGCTGTGCTGCAATCCCAATGGCATGCAGTTCCAATCTACCAGCTGTTGCCATGAGAGAAAGATGGACAATCTCTTCTCCATGAGATTTACTGCCTCTGAAAACTCACTGACGGGTTAGCAATGAGTTGATTTCAATTTGATGCCACACAACAACTGCCATGACATTTATTGAGTTGCATTAACTTGTTGATGAGCTCAGAGTTTCTCTTTGCTGTTACTTGCTGAGTGGAAGAGTACAGGAAATTTGGCCATCCTAAGCATGGTTCTGTCAGTTCCCAGCCCTCAAGTCTTTGTTCAATTGGCTACAGTTACTGCAACTAATCATAACCTCTCATAGTAATGACTGAGGCTCAAGCCTGCCTTTAAGTCTCTCCAGTTTCACATAGCCATGACCTTGTATCTCAGTGCACCAATTCATTGCATTAGTTGCGGTGCCTTGAACTCTGTCTTGATAACCTATCCAGTGCACTCCTGTGCCAGTTGTGGGGCCTTTCTTTCTTTTCAAATTTATCATAGAGGAGAGTTCAGACTATGTAGATCTTAGGGCTATGGGTATCACTCTGGCCCTGGTCAATAGCTCTGATCCTTTCTCCAGTGCATTACACATATCTTGTTTTCTTATTCTTGCTGACAAATTTGGTTCCAGGCTTTTGTTTTTGTTCTCTTCCATCGAGTCAGCCCCAGATTCAAGATGTCTCTATGGACAATGGAACCATATGCTGCCCAGCCCAGTACCATCTCTATGATCATGTGCAAGATTTAACCATTGTGATGAATGGATGTGCAAACATTGTGGTTTTCTGAAGTAGATGTCCAGCCTTCATCTGTCTTAGCCTAAGAGCTCCCCTGAAACCTGTTCAACATCGTATAACATCCACGTGTCCACTGACAGATGGCTACACATGAGGTATATAATCAAATAGGTAATCAAATGCAGGTCTCCTGCATGGAAAACAAGAATTCTACTGTCAATCTACCACTATTCCTGCTTCCAGGGCTAACATGTTCTTATAATTGTCTCATCACTGTTGCTTTTTCCTGAGATACAACCCATATCTTCCTTACTTCTCCCAGACCTGGCTCACTACAGACATATAATTACAAACATGTCAGATGTTCACTTAAACCTTGTTACCATGGGAGGAAATTTGGAGTCTGAGCCATATAAACAATTGGGGCATTGCAAATACTAGTCCGCATTGCAGCTATTTTCAATAGTCCCCATCAGGTGTAAAATGACCTCCCTTCTCCCTTCTAATTTACTCTGTGCATTTATTCTCTAGACACTAATGCTTCACGTTATTATGACTAACAATTTAAGTATAGCCATTATTAATGAGTTAATATTAGCCATCATTTATAGAGCAAGTTCTGGTTGTCAAACACCATCTGTTAAGAATTTTATAAGCATTATCTAAGCCCTAAAACTTCCCTATGAGTTAAATCTTTCCAGATAGGGAAACTGAGTCTTACAAGAGGTGTCTAACATGAATTGCAGCCTTAGAACACAGACTGAAGCCTGCGTGTCTTCAAAACCATAATCCCTTACCTAAGTTTCATAACAGGAGAGATATGTAGACCTTTTTTTAAGAAACAAAATTTATTATGACTCTCCTCCAGTGATGACTTAAAGTAGTTTACAGATATCTACAAACATAAAATGAGGCATTAATTTATTATATTTATAGCTCTTAAATAACCATAAAACCTACATCAGTCAGACTAGACTATAATAACAAATATCCCCCAATCTTCATGGCTACAAACAACAAAGATTTATTTTCCCCCTCACAACACAGCATCACAGATCAGCATAGAGCAAACTGGATCCAGCAACCCCATTACTGCCTCAGCCAGGTACTGACAAGAAACAAAGGACTCATTCAAACTAGGAAATTTGAGGAATAGTTTGTCTACTGTTTATTTATATACTAGTTAGTGTTGAATCAATTTAACTCATAGCTACCCAGGTGCATCCGGGGGGCAATAGACTCTATTGAGTCTTCACTGAGTCATTTTTCAGGCCTTTTCTTTTCAAGCACCTGTGAGTTGTTGTGCTTTTGATTAGCACCTGGGATCCTCAACCCTTTTCCCTATGCAGAGACTCCACGCAGAGTTTAGAGAAGCCAATACGTTATGGCTTAGTACTTGAGGATTAGTAACAGCCAGTGCCCTTATCCTAAAGAATGGAAAGCAGGTAGCAGAATTTGAAGAGGTCGCAAACACAAGTCAACTCAAGGTGGCGTGGCACAGTGAACCAGGAGATTTAATACCTGCACCATGTTTCTCTTCCTGCTCTGTCGTATCCAACCAGAAGTTAGAATGTAAAGGCAATCCCTGATCCAGTCCGTACAGCTCTTCCTCCCAGGCACAGCGAAAGGTGGAGGTCTGGAACAACTAATCATTACATCAAAGGCTCAATCTCAGATGTTGCTAGAGGAGAAGAGAGCCCTAGAGGAAATCATACTGCAACTAAAGACTCTGGTTCATGGTGACATCCAGCACTTCCTACTCATGGCCCTGGGCTAGAACTAATGATGCCCTCTTGGTAGAAGGAAATGTCATAGTGCATCCTGCCCTGCATGTCCCATCCCCACTGCCACTGAGTAGATGCTGACTCCGTCCTGCTGTTCCATAGGATTTCTGAGGGTCTAATCTTCAAGGAAGCACGATGCTGTTACATATTTCTCCCTTGGAACAGAGAGTGATTTTGAACTGCTGACCTTTCAGGTAACAGTGGAGCTATTAAGCACTGCACCGTGAGAGCTCCCCAGAATGTGTCCAGAAGGAGAGGAAACTGGATATAAATGAGGCGCCCAGATGGCCCACCGTAAAGTGAATACATTTTCAGATTAAGTACAAAGAAAATGATAGGTTCTAGACAATTAAAGAGCAAAATTAATTCAATATTACAGTTAATATTACTTTGATATAACGGAATCATCATGAGGACATGGTTGTGTTCAACAAGTCGTTCGAGTTTGGCCAGTCTGTGTGTCCTGTGACACCCGGTAATTCTCCCAATAACCATGGCCTGTTCTGCGTAGTCACACTGACTTCTGTGTAGTCATTTGGTTTTCACTTGGCAGGAACGCACCATTTACGTTCTCATTTCCCCTCTGTTCTTCTCTTCTCACTAGACTACGTCAATTATGGTAGTGCTAATTGTTACTGACACAATCATAAATGCAAAGGCAAATGTGGGCAATGAAATCAGCATTAGGTAATTATCTACATGATCCAGAAAATGCTTATATTAATTTTTTTATCATCATTGAATTGAAAACAAAATTAAACAACTCTGAGAGGCAACTCAAAGATCTCTTTGAAACACAGCTTATTCTATCAGTTTTACTAGCCGCTGTCAAGTACATTTTCACTCATCAAGAACTCATTTGTATTTACATGCGTAACAGTAGAATTGTTCTGAGGAGTTTTTAATATCTGATTTTTAGGAAGTATATTTCCAAACCTTTGTTTTCTTTTTTTTTTTTTTGTGAGGTACCTCTGGATGAACTCAAACATCTAACCTTTCAGTCAGCAGCAGAGTGTGATAACCTTTTTTGCACCACCAGTAACAACTCCGGTCCAACTCAATCCATTGCCTTTGCTTCAGAATCAAGTCATAGCTGACCCTCCATTGATCATCTTTCTTCTGTGGAGCTGCTGGTGAATTTGAAACATCAGAAAGAAGTGACTTTGAGTTAGTAGTACAACTCTGTATGGACTAACCATTTCCAGTGTGAGTTTTTACCCCAAGATGAGCTGTTGTCTGAGTCCCTCTGCTGGTAAGAGGTGGAAAATTATTTTATCCTTTCCTGTTCATGTCTTCACTTAGGTCTTGTGGAAATGGGAACTATATGCTAATTAACCACTGCATCCCCAGAGCTCTTCATTGTGTCCTAAGGAGAGGAAACTGGATATACGTGAGTGGCTCTGATGGCTACTGCAAAACCAAAACAGATTTACACATTAAATACAAAGAAAATTATAGAATCTAGACAATTAACAGTAGCAAAATTAATTCAGTGTTACAATCTATATGCTCGGCAAATTATTTGAGAAGCTGGACTCTATGAAGAGGAGTGTGGCATCAAGATTGGGGGGAGACTTATCAATAACCTGTGTTATGCAGGTGACATAACCTTGCTTGCTAAAAGTGAGGAGGACTTGAGGCATTTGTTGCAGATGATCAAGGAATGCAGCCTTCAGTATGGATTGTGTTTCAATATCAATAAAACAAAGATTCTTACCACTGGAGCAATAGGCAGTGTCATAATGGATGGAGAAGAGATTGAGACTGTCAACAGCTTTATCTTGTGTGGATCCACAATTTACACTTTTGATAGGAGCAGTCAGGAAATAGGGAGATACACTGCACAGGGAACATCTGCTGTTAGAGACCTTTCCAAATTATTAAGGGGTAGTGATGTCAGTTTGAGGACTAAGGTGCATCTGATTCAGGCCATAATCTTTCCAATTACTAGCTATGCATCCAAGACCTGGAGAGTGAATAAGGATTACAGAAAATAATTAACACCTTTGAGCTGTGGTGTTGGAGAAGAACACTGAATATCCTATGGATGGCCAAGAGAATGAGAGGGTGCAGCTGGAGTGCTCTTTAGAGCCAAGAATGATGAAGCTTCGGCTCATATACTTTGGATATGTTGCTAGGAGATGTTATTTCTTGGAGAATAACACCCTTTGGAAGGGTGGAGCGTCAGCAAAGGAGAAAAAGACCTTCAACCAGGTGGACTGACATTGCAACTGCTGCAATGGGCTCTTGTGTGTCAAGAAGTGTGAGGATGGTGCAGGACAGGACTGGGTTCAGATCTTTTGTTCATAGGGTTGCTATGAGTACTGGACTCGATGGCACTTAACAACAACAGCACAATAACTAGTAATATTGTTTTGGCAAAACCGAGTCATCCCTAGGACATGCAGGCATCCAACATGTCCCTAGAGGTAATTCTGTTCTCTATCTGTTATAGATCCATCAGAAAGATGTTTCTCTCACCCACTGTGACTAGTTCTCCTATTTTCTTACTCTTTCTATCCCACTTTCCTAGCTGTTCTGTATTTCTCTCAGGCTGTTTCTTAGCTCAGACTAATTTAGAAAGCTCTGCCTTCTTTCCTGTGCTTGAGTCCTGTGGCCTCGGATACTCTAGATCCAAGATAGAGCTCCAACTCTGTTGAGTAAGCTTTGGGTGTCACTCCGAACAAGGTGAGGTTTTCTAAGAATATCGTCCTATTCTAGGCAGCTCTATCACCTGCTACCACCCTCTCATGCCTTCTTGACCCAGCTACCTGATTACTAACCCCCATGGAGTAGGTTTCCAGCCTGTGAGGCTCTAGCTAGACTTCAAAGGTCTCTAAGAGGATTCAGTAAATTAGTCAGAGAACCTACGGGATGCTGAAGGAGTCTAGTAGTGCAATGGCTAAGCACTTTGCTGGTAACTGGAAGTTTGAACTTTGACTTCATTTATGCATAAGACCTGGCAATCTATTATAAAGTTTATAGCCAAGAAAACTCTGTGGAGTGATTCTACACCATCACATGAGGTCACTATGAGTCAAAATTGACTCAATGGCACTCGACAACAACAGGGTTTACTGTAGCTACTACACTAGAGAAGCATATTGAAAATACCATGGACTGCTAGGAAAACAAACAGATTTGTCCTGGAGAGGGTTAAACCGGGTGGCTCCTTGGAGGCAAGGATTCTGAGGCTCCATCTAACTTACTTTGGACATGTTGTGAGGAGAGACCGGTCCTTAGAGAGGGACATCATGCTTGGGAGGGTGGAGGGACGGCGCAGGAGAGGAAGGCCCTCTATGAGGTGGATTGATTCAGTGACTGGGATAATTGGGATGGGAGTGTCAGAGACAGTGCGATTGGCACAGGACAGAGCGGAGTTTAGGGCTGTTGTACATAGGGTCGCTATGAGTCGCAGGCGACTCGATGGCACATAACAACAACAACAACTACACAGAAGTAGCCAGAGTCCCCAAGTGTGTCTGCATGGACCAAACAACATCCTTCCCACCCCAGACAACCTGCATTATCACCATAATACGAACAAGAAGCACTTGTAGTTCAGTGACTAAAGGTTCAGCTCCCAACTTAAAGGGCAGCTGCTGACTCCACCAAGTGCTCTGATGACAAATATATGCAGTCCGCTCCCCTAAAAATTCACAGTATTGGAAACCCTATGGGGCAATTCTACTTTATCCTATGAGGTTGCTTTGAGTTGTAATCAACTCAACAGCCATGTTTTTTTCCTGTTGTTTTTCTTCTTGTTATGACATGAGCAAGAAATAGATTTTTATTCTATTTGACCATTAGAATTTTGGCAGTATTTGTGATGGCAGTGAGCCTATACTGGGAAAGGTTTTCTCCCTGATAAAAGAGATGTCTGGAGACTCAGTAAACCTTCTTCTCTTTCTTTGACAAGTGCCAATTTTGCGGAGTTAAAACCACCTTACAACCACATGGAGTACCACAGAAAGAGGAACATCTCCAGTTGCTGAATTAACCACAGTCTGACAACTTTGATAAGTATTGTAATTCCTTAATCTTTCAGCTACATTTAGTTGTGTAATTTATTATTTCTATCCAAATGTGTGCCATTTGACACAGAATCCAAGCTCAATTCTTAGCAGCCATCATCCACCCTATACTTATCACACCCCAAAATCATCTAACACTTAAGCACCTGGATTCAATGAACCACTTACATCAAACATATTCATGTTCAGAAAATTGAACTAGAATCCATTGTCTTATCAGCTTCAAGCATAGCAACATAATTTCTCTAAAGTCTGTACTGTAATAAAGTAAGTCTTCTTGGAGAAGTAGTACTTTGAGGTGTTATCCGGAGTTTAGCAGATACTCTGTTACACGTCCTTCGAATTCTTGGCCAGTTATCTGTATTTCCTAAGATATAGTACAACTAGTCCAAGAGATATTACCTTCATACTGTGGCCAGATGTAGAGAACAACATACTTCTGGGCAATTAAAAGACTGAAGGTTCGGGAAAGGGGCGGAGAGGAGGGCAGGGCGAGCTGAGGGCCGAGACGGTGACTCTCTCCACGCTCCTCCCCTCGCCCCCCTTCCAGTCCCTGGTCCTCAGCCCCGGGACGCAGCTGAACCTGGAGGGCAAGTCCTGCCCCCCTGGGACGCAGATGCTGAGGCCGCCCCCGCCAGGGCAGAAACCTGGGCCTAGGCAGCTCTGACAGCCCCATGGCCCTAGCCCGCCACGGAGCCCCACCATGGGCGGTACCTACTCGGAGTACCTGAGCCCCAGCAAGGTCCTGGAGCACTACAAATACACAAAGGAGACGCCGGACACGCAGGAGATCCCGTCCCGCCAGGCGGCCCCCACCGTCATCATCCTCCTCTGCTGCGCCATCATCGCAGTGCCTCGTACCAGCAAGTTCCGCTCAGCCATGCACCTGTTCCTGGGTAACCTGGCCGCCTCCCAGCTCCTGGCAGGTGTGGCCTTCCTCGCCAACACCTTGCTGTCCAGCCCGGTCACGCTGGGGCTGACGCGCGTGCAGTGGTTCTCCTGCGAGGGCTTGGCCTTCGTCACGCTCTCCGCCTCCGTCTTCAGCCTCCTGGCCATCGCCATCGAGCGGCACGTGGCCATTGCCAAGGTCAAGCTGTACGGCAGCAACAAGAGCTGCCGCCTGCTACTGCTCATCGCGGCCTCCTGGCTCATCTCGCTGGCCCTGGGCGGCCTGCCCATCCTCGGCTGGAACTGCCTGGGCCACCAGGGCTCCTGCTCCACCGTCCTGCCGCTCTACGCCGAACACTACGTGCTCTGCGTGGTCACCATCTTCTCCGTCAGCCTGTTGGCCATCGTGGTCCTGTCCATCCGCATCTACTGCGTTGTCCGCTCGAGCCACGCCTACATGGCTGCCCCGCAGACGCTGGCCCTGCTCAAGACGGTCACCATCGTGCTGGGCGTCTTCACTGCCTGCTGGCTTCGCGCCCTTAGCATCCTCCTCCGGGACTATGCCTGCACCGGCCGCTCCTGTCCTGTCCTCTACAAAGCCCACTACTTCTTCACCTTCGCCACCCTCAACTCGCTGCTCAACCCCGTCATCTACACGTGGCACAGCCGGGACCTGCAGCAGGAGGTGCTGTGGCCCCTCAAGTGCTGGCGGGGGGCGGCGGGGGTGCAGGGACGTCGGGATGGGACGCCGGGCCACCGCCTCTTGGCCCTGCGCAGCTCCAGCTCCCTGGAGAGGGGCACCCACATGCCCTCATTGCCCACTTTTTTGGAAGGCAACACGGGAGTCTGAGGGATCGATGGGCCACCAACCAGGCCAGAGTGGAGAGGCACTAGATGGCCTCGGACATTATGATAAGAGGGGCTGCCTGGTGGGGTGCCCCACTCCTGGGGCCTGGGCGGTATTGACATTGCACAGCTGGTTTGGCCAAGGCAAACATCTGTTGGAGGCAGAACTAGCTGCCACAGGGAGGCCCGCACCAGTGGCCAGTGGGACCCATTAGAATTGGATCCTGCGGTGTCCTGGGAGCCTCAGGAAGGGCCAGGGTGACTGCAGACAGGCCTTCAAGTAGAGTCGGGGCAAGGGTGATTAACCGGTACAGAAGATCTCAACATCTTGACCATCTTCTGACTCTGGCCTGCTCCGGATTCCACTCTGAATTTCCCTTCCTGCCACCTTCTCCCGGCGACCCTGGGCCTGTTGCCTTGGCCCCTCTGTCCCCAGGGGCTGGAACCACCTCTCCAGGGTCGTCGCCTCATTTACAGAGCCTGGCACCAAATCGACAGCTTCCCCAAATTTCATCAGCTGCCTCTCCAGTTCCCTCTTCCCTTTCCTGTCATTCCTCAAGATACCAGGAAACCACAGGGGTTGGGGGGAGGGGGCGGTGGCTCAACCACATCCTTAGACCTCATTGGCCATTTGTACTAAGGGGGTTCCAAAGGAATCCCCAGTGGCTAGAGAAAAACTAGGGAGCTGAGAGGAGAGGGCTTTGGGCCTGTGGATGGGGGCAGCGTGGAACTGGAGAGAGATGTTTGCACAGGAAATCCCCTCCAATAACCCCATCTTGGGCCCAGCCGGTGCACCGTGACTAAGACATAGCCGCCTGAAACCTGTGGCCTCTGAACCTCCCTTCAAGTTGTATTGAACAGAGCTTGGGGTTGGGACGCTCTTCCTAAACTGCTTCAGAAAGATGTTGGCTCTGTTGCAAATGGAAGGAAGGGGCGTTGTGGTACAAGCGTTTATTTATGTCTGTGTGTGTGCATGTGTGTGGTGTCTGGGGTCCGGCTCCCCTCCAGGTATCCCTTCCCACCCCCCCCCACCCCAGAATGAATGTTGTGTGTCTACTTGTTTGTATTGAAGCTGCCAAAGAGGGGGGCGTCTGGTCCCCAGGAACACTTCTTAGTGATTGCTGGCTCTTCTCCCCACTTAAGAGCTGGGGTGCAGCTCACCTGGTGGTAGGAGACCTCATACCTCCAACTCATAAATAATGCAGAGGTTTAAGGGGGGTAGTCTTGGGGGAACAAGGAACTAGTTGGGGACTTGTAACCCCTCCTATAGCTCCCCAGATGCCAAACATCCCCCTCCCCCACTATGTAGAAGACCCAAATCTGGGCCAATGAATGGTTGGTTCAATTTCTTCCTGAAAAAAATAGAAAGAAAAAAAAAAAAGACTGAAGGTCCCTTTCCTGCTGAAAGCATGCATAAGAAGGGAGAAGTGAGACCATAGATAATAAAATCACCTCCCTCACTAGCATGCATAGGATTAGCTTTGTTGGAAATATAGCCCAATCCCTTTCAGACAGCTGGGCAGGATGACTGTGGATGACTATGCCTGATCCCACTGGTGGCCTGACATGATCAGCCACCGGGACCTGGTAGAGGTGACAGGCTAAGACAGAGGTGGCTGGTGGGCAGGTGTTACTGACCCATGAGTGCTTCTGGGAAGCGAGCTGAGAGACAACCACTCACACTGTTGAAGTATCACATCCAGATTTCATCCAGAGGAAGGGAATCCTCTCTAGGAAAAATAGGTTACACACACACTTTTTTTAGAATCTCAGGGACGAACTGTTGATATCTTTTGCCAGTGCTCAATAAGGTATTACACCTTAGCTAAGAGTCAGAAAGAAAGAGAGAAAGATTGCTCCCCCTTCCTTTATTCCCTCTTCTTTTGTCTTATTCCCTTCCTCTTAACTGTCTGCCTCTCTTTCAGATATTTCTAATTAATGTTAATATTACTGTTAATTACAATGCTGCTGTTGTTGTTGTTGTTAGGTACCATCGAGTCGTAGACAACTCATAGTGACCCTATGAATGAAAGGCCTGAGCACTGTTGTACATAGTTTCCGGAGGCAAGTCATTTCAGAAGTGGATGCCGCTCCTGCTTCCAGGCTTGTTTTAGTCAGGAAACTCCAGCAAACACTGTGCACCATGGGTACCCATTACCACGTTTGGCACATCACTGTCCCAGTGTTCAGCATCACAGCAACCACAAGTTACATCTGTACAGCAACGCACAGACCAGTGCTATACCACCTAGAAGAATGTTTGACAGGAAAACAAGGGGAGAGGCGGGGCTGTTAATTACAATAATATCAATTAATATTTGTAGAATAACAACAGCTAACATGAACCTGGCATGTGTGTTTTCCTCAGGGCTCTGAAGTTGGTAAGCTGTGCAGTCAAGTCATTTCATCACTCCCTCGTTCATTCAGCTAAGCTTCTGTCCATTAGCAGTAGGCAGAGGGTCAGGTCTCATCTAACTTCAGGGAGAGAGATGAGAGTCAGCAGTAGCTGTCCAAAGCTGATTCCTGTGAGATAGAGGTTTAGACGTACCTCCATTCCCTAACATTTTACCAATTCTAACAACAACCGATACTACCACAGCACTCTCGACTTCTCTTCTGGGCTTGATATTGCATTGCAATGACCACAAATAACTCACAGACCATAATCACAGGCTGCAACTTGGGATCATGACACACCTGGATATAATAGGACACAATCCAGGATACACTTTGGCAAACAAATGAACTTCCAACTGAAACAACTGTCAGCTCCTTCTTGGCAGTGCCACAGGTAGCCCTCACTTTCAGTTATGTCTGTGATTTTATCTTCTAGCTTCTTCCCTGCTTGGGAAAATATAGCTTTCTTGCTCTGCTGACCTGGGTCCAGAGGCACCCCAGCCCACCAGTAAACCTCTCGTCACAAGGCCATCAGTTCTATCTTGCTCTGTGGGTTAGCAAGATGAGCTCCATCACTTCTGTTGGCCTCCTGGTTCATGCACACTGCCCTCCTCCTCCTTGATATATCTTTCTGTCTCCTATGCCTAGCATGTTCCTAGCACAGAAACCTTGGGTCCAAAAATCAAACTCAACTCCTAGCTCTTCTAGATGTTAGAGAGGTGCCCCCTCAAAACTTCGTGAAATTCTATTTAAATACTTATAGAATTCCAAAATTCAACTTGTGGGCCACAGATGCCCAGTTTGAATTGTAATTGACCAATATGCACAAAGCTTTAGTCAACTTACTTGCTTTACAAGTTGTCTAAGCTCTTTGCAAGACAGTAGCTCAACAAAACAACTTAAGAGAATTACAAACTCAGGGTCAGAGAGATCATATATTAAGAGAAACCTATTGCACCAGAGTTGTGAATGTTTTTGAAATTCTTACTCTGACATTATTATATTATTGGAGATAATCTGAAAAGAAATGGTTCCTTTTCATAAAATAATTATAGACTAGGTAATGCCACAGGTATATTTTACCTACTAGTCCTGGTCCACTAGCTCTGTTCATTCACCCTTTCCCTTCAAATCTGGGGTCCTTACACAACTTGGCAAGGCCATCTTGCTGCTCCTTATCCATCTAAAATAGTCTCTTCTTTGACGTACCACCAAAGGGCATTCTACTATTATCTCTCTCTCCCCTTCCCTTCACCACATCAAAACCAGACTGCTCTGCATACTGTCTCTTCATTCTTTCAGTCAGCATGTAATTACTGATCCTTTAATGTAACATGAGCAGAAGTATAAATAACTACTTGATAATCCCTTAGTATCTGAGCATCTTAAATAAAATTTACATATTCATTAGGGTCATAAATGGTCTTGAGCGTCTCTTTGTAAAAATTGCTAAGTTTTGAAAATTTCTAAGTACAAATACACACACACACAGGTTCTTATATAGAACTAGACAGAGATACAATTTATACACAGAAATACATAAATATGATCATATTATATACAGTTATTCAGGCAAATTAGTGAGCTTTGCTTCCCCCCCTCTTTGTTCCCCCTTTTTATCACCAACTTCTTTCATGCTAATATTCTAGTCCGTAATATCAGGGCCATAACCTCGCTTCATAAAATCAGGAACTCTGCTTTAACCTACTGTGTATGTTGTCATATTTACTTTATTTGCATATATTTATTCCAGTTTGTTGCTTGGAAGGAGGAGTGGCATCCACTTCCATAATAGCTTGCCTCTGGAAACCCTATGAACCTGGAGAGAGACACACAAGTGTTGAGGACTCTCCTTCATAGGGTCACTAGGAGTCACCTGTGACTCAACAGCACTTAACAACAACAGCAACAACAACATTCCAGTTTGTTGTGTAGCTCTGGCATCCTGATGGATAGAGCATTACACTACCAACCCAAGAAGAGGCAAGCTGAATTAATTTACCTGTTGCTTTTATAAAGAAAGATGGAAAATCTCTTGCGGTGATTTATAGTCTCTGAAAATACACTTCTGAGTCAGCTATAAGTTGGTTCCAACTCTATGGCAATGAGTGCGAATGAATACCAATGTATATAGATAGATATAAATACACACACACGTGTGTGTGTGTGTGTGTGTGTAGTGTTAGGTGCTGTAGAGTCACCTTTGACTCACAGAGACCCTATGAACTACAGATCTAACCCCTGTCCTATTCTATGCCATCCTCATCATCATCTCTGATATATTTGAGCCCATTGCTACAGTCACTATGATAATCCTTCTTGTGGAAGGTTTTCCTTCATTTTGCTGACCACCTTTCTAAGCATGGTAACCCTTTTCAAAGACTAGCCGCTCATAGCAACATGCTCAACGTACGTGAAATGAAGCTTTGCCATCTTTGCCTCCAAGGAGCCCTCTGGTCCCACTTCTTCTAAGACCTGATCTGTTTGTTCTTAGTCCATTCAATACACAGTATCCTCTGCCAATATCACAACTCAGAGGCACCAATTATTCTTCTATCATCCTTATTTCTTTTCCAGCTCCAGATGCATTGTAAATGATGGAAAAGAACATGACCCGAATCAGTTGCACCTGAGTCTTCAAACTTGCTTATCGCTCCTCAGTAATTCGGAGAGGTGCCTGATAGAAAACCTGTTCAATGTAATATGTCTCCTGATCTCCTGACTGCTAGTATCAAGGGTGTTGAATATGTACCAAGTAAGGTGAAATCGTTGACAGTTTTGATCTTTTCTCCATATATCATGATGTTGCTGACTGGTCCACTGATGAGGATTTGTGTCTTCTTGATGTTGTGATACAATCCATATCAAAGGCTGTTGTCCTTAATCTTCTGTAGCAAGTGCTTCAAGTCCTCCTCACTTTCAGCAAGCAAGATTGTGTCATCTGTATAACACACTTTTGATGAGTCTTCCTCCGATCCTGATGCCGCATTCTTCTTTATAGAGTCCAGCTTCTTGAATGATTTGATCAACATATAGATTGAACTGATATGGAGGAAAAGGATACAACCCTTTCTCCAGACAACAGCTTTTTGGTCTAAGTATCAGTTTCATATAAGCATGATTAGATGATCTGGGATCCCCGTTCTTCTCAGCGTTAGCCACAGCTCAATATGATTCACAACAGACTCATACTTTTTCATAGTCAATAAAACCCAAATAATTATTCAGCCAGGATATTTGTTATACATAGCTATGTATTGGAATGGCCTGTTACTAACCAAAACTAGGAGACAAAATGAATATCTATTAGAAGAGTACAGCTAGACAAATTCTAGAACAAAAATATATCCCTAAGACTTGATCTTGACATGGTAATAAACAATTCTTCCAAATTCTCAGTGGCTTGTAATAATAAAAAATGAAGTGCTTTATCTTGCTAGATGTCTTGTTATTGTTATGTGCCATCAAGTCAACTATGACTCATAGAGACCAATAAACAATGGCTCTGTACTTTGCCCTATCCTAAACCAACCTCAGTCTCTGACATACCTGATTTCACTGCCTCAGTCACTGTGTCAGTTCATCTTATCAGGTCTTCCTCTGACTCTCTACCCTTCGGAGTATGATGTCGAACTGGTCCTTCTTGGAAACATGCTCAAAGTATATGAAACAAAGTTTCATAATCCTTGTCTCCAAGGAACAACTTCCTTTCATCCTTTCCAGGGCAGACCTGCTTTCTTATTCCTTTGGCAATCCACTGTATGTTCAGTATTCTCCTGCAACACCACAGCTCAAAGGCATCGATTCTTCTATCATGCTTAGTTATTGTCCATCTCTCAGATTCATAGCAAGCAACTGTGAAGACCATGGCCTGCATCAGGCAATCTCAGTCTTTGTACTGACATCTTTGCTCTTTAGCACTTTGGAGAGGTTCTTTTAAAAAAAGAATAAGGCATACTTTTATTTCATATTCACATTTCAAGGTGTGCAAACAAAATTTGTATACATTGTGTTTAACACTATCCTTCATTCACAGTGTGTTTCATACAATCATTCTCACTCATTTTTATTTTGTACAATTAATCAACATTGAATTATGCCCACCATTACCCCATCTTTTTAGATCCTCAACAGATATTTCCCTTTTCCTTTAACCCCTTCCTCCACCCTGGACATCTTCACTCCTCTACTTCTACCTTTCCCCCCTTTGGACTCCGATATCTGTTTTATTAGTCATCCTTCTATTTTTACAATAAGGGTTTTATGTAGTATTTGTCCTTATGAGATTGAGTTATTTTACTCAATTTAATGGAGAGGTTGTGTTGTGTTCCCCCCCACACTAGTTTATTTACAAAATGCTAATACAAATTCAAACAATTTCTTTCCATTTCCCTCACCCCATTACTCATCAAATTGTACAACCCAATGATTGATCCCCTCTTCCCTCTGCACATCCATATCTCTCTGCTTCCAGCGTCTCCCACCCCTCCTCGATGCTTATACTCATTCCACAGTAACGGTCTTATGGAATATTTATCCTGTGGGACTGAGTTAGTTCACTCAGAATAATGCTTTCCAATCCCTTCCAAGTTAGGTAAAAACTTAGATAATACTATGCATGCTGGCTGTTTCCATGTTCTTGTGATGGTGGATAATTCTGCTATGAATACTGATGTTCAAATCTCAGTTTGTGTCTCAGTTCTCATATTCTCAGGGTATATTATAAGTAGTAGAATAACTGGGTCATATGGAATTTCTATGTCCAGCTTTTTGAGGAAGGGCCAAACTGTCCTTGAGAGTGGTTGCACCATTTTACAATCCCACCAAAAATGTCCACATCCTCTCCAACACACATCCTCTCCAACATCTATTACTTGCAGCCCTGTTAAACTTTGCCACTTTTTTTGGAGTGAATGAGGTACCATCTCACTCCAGTAACAGTGGAGAGGTTCTTGACAGTAGATTTTCCCTGTGCAACTTGTATTTTGATTTACTAATTGCTGTTGCCAACAGTGCTAATTGTGGGTCCAAGAAAGATTAAATTGTTAACAATTTTAATATTTCTTCAATGCATCATGATCTTTATTTCCTTGATATTGAGATGCAATCCATATTGAAGGCTGCAGACTTTGACATTCTGCAACAAATGCTTCAAGTTTTTCTCAGTTTCAGTGAGTTTCTTTAATAGACAAAATGCACCAGACTGCCCCATTCATCTCAAAATACTTCCTTTCTGAGGAAGATCTATTTATTTATCCACTCATCTATCTTTTTGCTCATCAAATATTTATTTAACATACCTTGTGTCTGGAACTTTGTGAAGTGCTAAAGGTTCAAGATGGAACAAAGGCATGCTGGCTCCCTCTCAGGTAGGTTAGGAAAAAAACATTAATAAGCAGATGTCTAAATATATAACATATTCTCTATACATGGCATATGTGCAAATTGTGATAAGCAATAAGAAGGGAAACAATGCTATGAGCAACTAAAGTAAGGAGAGTACTTTTCATTAGATTATGAAGGAATGACACCAGTGGAAAAAGTTTTAGGACACTATTGTGGTTAGGGACGAAGAATTGACCAAAGAACAATCTACCTCTGCCTATGGGAAGATCTTAGCTGAGAAGGGACAACAGTCCAGTGTGCTTGGAAAATGGTAAGCTTGGGAAAAGTAATGGGCAATGAGTGTGGAAAGGTATGCTAGCATCAATCAATGCAGGGTCTTGTAGCACATGGAAAAGCACTTGAACTTTATTCTAGCTTAATGAAAAGTAATTAAGGTTAAGCAGAGTGTGAGAAAAATTCCATGTTGTCCTTTTATATCAATTTATGGAGATATAACTTTGATATATAGTCGAATGCACCTTTTTCATGTTTACTTTGATAAATATGTAATGCAAATGTGTGTGTGAGAGAGAGAGAAAGAGAGAGATACATACATATTGTTGTGTGCTGTCCAGTCAATTCTGACTCATAGGAACCTAATGGGACTTCCCCTGAAGATTCTCTAAGCTGTAAATTTCATGTGCGCAGATTTCCAGTACTCTCTCTGGCAGCTTCTGAGTAGGTTTTAAATAGTCACTTTCCAGTTAGCAGCTGAATGTTTAATCACCAAGCCGCCACATTCCCTTGGTTCCTCCCTCCCTCCCTCACTCACTCACTCATTTATTGCTTGCTGTGTTAGTCTGCTTCCAGAAAGATTAGAACCTTGTAAAATCCAGTGATTAGTTCTACTCATTCTGTAAGATCAACAAGTGACAATCAACTTAAGAGAAATGGATTTGGGTTTTGTGTTTAGTGTCTGTATCAGGAGAATGTAGGAAGTTGTGGAGACATGGTCCAGAGAGAGCTGTCCTGTTAACCCAAAGACTGAGTCTTTCCACCTGAATGAGTTTGATTCCACCAGAATCTCTGTAGGAGAAAAACAGGCAACCTTCTCCCATCCAGTATTAAGGACTCAGAAAACTGCTAGAAGATCAGCTATGAGTTTATTTTCACTCTAGAGCAATAAATGAGTGACTGAGTGACGACGATAGGCATGTAGTGGCTCAATGGTTAAACATTCAGCTGCTAACCAAAAAGCAGGTATTTTAAACCACTCACACATCAGACTTTTCTTGCATTTTACATAAACAGACACTAGTCATATGTACACCATTATGCACATCTTAAATTCAGACAGTAGAATGTGATAAATTTAATCCAACTTGTTACATGCGTCATTACCTTGTTTGTTAATTATCTTGTTGTTAAGGACTAAGTAGTTTCCTTTAAGGAGTCCTGGTGGTACAATGGTTAAGCATTGGCCTACTGACCAAGGTGTTGGTATATCAAACTCACTAGCACTCTGAGAAAGAAGTATGAAGCAGTCTCAGCTCATAAAGATTAATAGTTTCAAAAAGCTTTTGATGAAATTCTACTCTATCTTGTAGGGTTGATATGAGTTTGGAATCAACAGGGTACATTATAGTGGTTACTTATAGTTTTCTTTTGCACAGTGGAGTACTATTACATATTGGACTGCTAACAGAAAAGGTTGGCAGTTCAAATCCACCAGCCAATCTGGGAGAGGAAAATGAGATAGTCTGTTCTGGTTAAGATTTAAACCTTGGAAACCTAGTAGAGGGTCCTCACTAGCTGCAAGGAACTCAATGACAGGAAACGGGGTATTGTTTTTTTTTATAGGCGTGCTATTATTTCCTTATTTAGTGACCCATTTATTTCAGATTTATTTTCTTTTGTTGTTGGTTTATTTCTTGTTTTTGTTGTTTTTCCAGCCTGCGTCTGTTCATAAGAGTAAAGCAACTAAGAAAATCAGTGTAAAAGTCTTTGTGAGGCTATACAACTTTAATCTTCTTGAATAAATAAGTGTGGAATTGGTATGCCATATGGCTGGCATATTTAAAAGAAAATTTTATAACTATCAAGCTGTTTTCCAAAGTAATTTTAGTAATTTCCTCTTACTGCCAGCATTGTTGTCTTGAAGAGAAGAGATTCAACAAAGGAGAAGAAGATCCTCAATGAGGTAGATTTATCCGGAGACTACAGCAGTGTGCTTGAGCAGGGTGGAGATGGCTGATATGGAGGAGGGTAGAACAAGGTTTCCTCTCCTTTTCATAGGATTACTATGAGTCGAATCAGATTGGACAGAGCCTAACAACAATCAGCATTATACCAGAGTTTGTTGTTCCAAATCCTCACTAGTTATTATTATTAAAAATATTTTTTAATTTTAGCCATTCTAGTGGATTATGCATAATTGCATTGCGATTTTCATCTTCATTTCTCTGATGAACAAAGATGTTGAACATCTTTTCACATGCTTTAGTCAGCCTTCTATTTAGTGAGGTGCTTATGAAAACTTTTCCTAATATTTTTAACAAGTTGTTTGTCTTATTAAGTTATAAGTGTTTTTTTATGAATCTTAGATATTAGCTCTTTGTCAGATGTGTGTATGTGTGTGTATACATATTATATATATATGTTGTTGTTAAGTTCCGAGAAGTTGTAGAAGACTCATATCGACCCTATGAATAAAAGACCTAAACACTTGTATAACTATCATCATTTTCCCCCATTTATAGAGTTTCCGGAGGCAAGCCATTTCAGAAGTAGATGCCACATCTGCTTCCAAGCTTGTTTTAATTGGGGCACTCCACCAAACACTGTCCACCATGGGTAACCACTTTCACATTTGACACATCAGTGTCACACTGTTTTAGTATCACAGCAACCACAAGTTACCTCTGTACACCAAATAGACAGACCAGTGCTATACCACTTAGAAGAATGTTTGACCAAAAACAATTAAAACTGGCCTGAGGGTTGCAGACTAAAATCACCCACTTTTGGCTTGGTAGCATCACTTTCTACCCACTAGGACAACTAGAGTTCTCTATGTTGTTGTTAAGTGCTGTCTAGTCATAGACGACTCATGGTGACCCTATGAATGAAAGACCAAACTGGATTCCAGCCCCATACTGCTGACCAAATGAGTTCTTTAATAGGAGGCCAAATCAAATCAACTCACACTCGTTAGCGAGTCAACATTCTACCATAATCCTCACCAGAACCATCAAACAAACCTTTGTAGAATCCAGCTGCTGCAGACAACATCCAAAATGGATTCCAGCCCCATACTGTTGACCAAATGGGTTTTTAAATGGGAGGCTGAATTGTATCATCTCATACCCATTAGCAAGTCAACACTCACCCTAATCCTCACAGAACTAGCAAATAAGCCTCTGTAGAATCTGG
>NW_006399788.1:3867854-3928909 GCF_000299155.1 Elephantulus edwardii | reverse complement strand
GTGTGTGTGTGTGTGTGTGTGTGTGTGTGTATGTTGTTGTTATGTGCCATCGAGTCGCTTGAGACTCATAGCGACCCTAAGTACAACAGCTCTAAACTCTGCTCTGTCCTGTTTTTCTCCCAGTCTGTTGTTTAACCTTTCTTAATGGCACTTTTATAAGGAATGGAAATTTCAAAATCTCATGAAATTCACCTTACTACATTTTTCTTAATAGTTTACTCTTTTTGTGATCTAAGAGATATTTTTCTAACTCAACGTTATACACTTTCCTTCAATGTTACTTTTCTAAGTGTATATAAATTTAAGTTTTATATTTAAGTTTGTGATCCATTCCTAGTTAATTTTTCTGTGTACTGTAAGTAAGAGTCAAAAGGGTATTTTTGCATATCTGTTTTCCTTTACTATGAGCAGATATAGTTCAATGGTTGCTGGAAATATTTTCTTCTATCAAATTGCCTTACTAACTTTGTTAAAAATAATCACTGGCAATAAGAAAGATACAAATCAAAACCAACATGAGGTACCATCTTACTCCTGTTACTTCAGCAAAGTTTAACAGGGCAGCAAGTAATAAATGTTGGAGATGATATGTCAAGAAAGAAACTCTAGTACATTGTTGGTAGGATTGTAAAATGGTACACCACTCTGAAAGGCAGTTTGGTGCTTCGTCAAAAAGCTGAACAAAAAATTTTGTACGACTCAGCTATTCCACTACTTGGAATATACTGTGAGAAAATGAGAACTGAGGCACAAATGGAGACTTGTACACCAATATTCATAGCAGCATTATTCATCATCACAATAACATGCAAATAGCACAAATGTTCAACCACAATAGAATGGATTGAAAAATTATGGTACATTCACACAGTGGAATACATGCAACATGCAGGAGCAATAATTTTGTAAATTATTACCTAACTTGGGAGGGACTAGAGAACATTATGCTGAGTGAATTAAGTCAGTCCCACAAGGAAAAATATTATACAAAACCATTATTGTATAAGGGTTGAAGTGGGATTGGAGGAAGGGTAGAAGGGGGAAGGGATGAGGAGTGCAGTGGGAGAAAGGGATTATTCATCGGGTTATACAATTTGATGGGTGAGGAGTGAGGGAATTTGGAAGAACTTTTTCTCAAAAACAATGTGTTCTAATTTTGTAAATAATTGTATTAAAAAATAAATAAATTTGACATACATGTATGGATTTATTTCTTGACTCACCATCCTGTTTCACTGATATATATGCCTATCTTTACAACAATAACACTGAACCTTACTAAGAGTGGCTTTATTGCAAATTTTGAGATCCAGTAGTCTGAATCCCCAAGCCTGATTCTTTTTCATGTTGTCTACTTTCAGTCCTCTGAATTTCTATGCACATTTTTTAATCATTTATTTTATTTAATTTGAATTTTTTATTTCCCCCAAAACAAAAAGAGGATTGTGCTTTGATGATCATTGTGTTGAATCATAGATCAGCATTTGAGTAATATAGAGCCTTTTCAACTTGGGTTAGTATATTTATTTATCTGGGTGGTTTGAAGTTTATGGTTCTGCCCATCCTCATGGCCCATAGTACCTCAAATAAGTAGAAGGGCTCATACTTCTGAAGGTTAGAGGGAGTCTGTGGTTATTGAGATTAAGGCACCATGAAAATCCATAGAGAAGGTTCCTCTTCTCTCTGACTATACTGTCTTCTGGGGTTTGGGAAACAGAAAAAAATGTTCAGATAAGTACCCTGCACTACACATCTTTTACAACCAGTTGCTTATATATGCGAATTGTGGATCCAGACAACTTTGCTTCTTACTTTTGATATTCTGACAGGGATAAAATCCACTCAGAGAGGGGTTTGACCAGTTGCTCTCAAGGTCATCTTGCTGTAAACAGTATGATATCAGAAACCTTGTCAAAAGGATCTTCTCATTCCTTATTCTTCTTTAACCAAAGTATTCTGCACCAAGAACCTTGTGCAATGGTCTTCCCAAACATTTATAGATTCCATCTTTAAATACTCGCTTCTTTGAGTACTGATGCAAAAACTGACCTTGGTTTTGAATTCACTTGAGATTCTTCCCTAGGTAGACCATGACTATTCATGTCTCCATGTATTTTCTGTGCACAATTCTTATGTTCAAGGAGTGGATGCTGTTTCTTGTCTTTCTCTTCTCCCAGAACATCAAGTAGATCCGTTGTGCTATGGAATAATACTGATTTAATCTATGACTCTAGAAGCAAAGAACTATGAATGCCCCAGAGAAACACATCCTCACTGGTTGACCTGTGTCCATCATAAAGTCAGCCAGTATATTAAACAGGACAGAAAATACTCTGCTAGAACACAGTAGTGTTCTGAGAGGGCAAGCTCGCTTGGGGGAGAAGAAAGATATAATAGGATGAATAATGGCCTCCATTGACATCAAGCCCTCAAACCTAAAACCTATGGATATGTAACCGTAACTGGAATAAAGGGTGTTTGTTGGCAATATCAAGTTAAGGATATTAAGATAGGAAATTTCTCCTTAGTTATCTTCAAACTGAAAACAACTGCCATCAAGTGCAATGTGATTTATAGAACCAGACAGGACAGACTTGAGCTTCCCTGTTAGGTTTCCAAGGCTGTAAATCTTTAGGGAAGCTTCTCTTTCTCTTAAGGAGCAGCTAGTGGGTTTGAACTACTGATCTTTAATTTGCACTGTCTGAACCATTGTCCTATCAAGATGCCTTGATTATTCTAAGTCTTCTCAAAACTATTCAGCTACAACAACAACAAAACCCACACAAAAAACCCAACCCACTGTTGTTGAGTCTATTCTGATTCATTGAATTTCCAAGGTTGTAAAGCTTTATTGGAAGGATTCTGTCCATCTTTATCCCTTGTAGCAGTCAGTAGATTCGAACTGGTGACTTCTAGATTAGGAGTGTTGTATGTAACAGAGTGGGTCCTAAATGAAATCCTAAGTGTCCAAAAGAATCTAAAGAAGATTTCATGAGACATTTGAAAGCATTGGTCTTGAAGATTGGAGTGATGGCATCATAAGTCAAGGGATTCTAGCAACTATTACAAACCGAGGAGAAAATCAAGATACAGATTTTTTTCTCTAGACCCCAAAAGGAACTACATCCTTATTCATTCCTTGTTTTGGCCCAGTGAAGCAGATTTTGTACTGCTGGCCTCCAAATAGCGAGAAGATAAATTTCTGCTATTTTAAGCTGTGTGTGTGTAATTTGTTATAGTGGCCACAGGAAACCAATGCAGAAATCGGAGGTCTAGGTACCAATCTGGAAGGACAAATTTAGATGAGATCACACAGTATAAAATGTTTAACTCCCAGAATGTAATATAGGTACAATAGATATAATGGGGTCACAATGGTATAATAGTATAAACTCATTACCGTACATGAGAGAAAGATGGGAACTCTCTCCTGTTAGATTTAATCTTTGAAAAGCTGCTGGAGAATCAGCTATAGGTTGATTCTGACTTGATAGCAATTATTGTTGTTGTTATGTGCCATGTAGTCAAAACAGACTCATAGCAGACCCTTCAGCAAGTTTTCAGAGACTGTAAATCTCACAAAAGGAGATTATTTACCTTTCTCCTGAGTTTCCGCTGGTAGATTAGAACTGCTAGTTTTTGGCTTAGTAGTGCAACTCTTTACCCACTAGACCTCCAGAGTTTCCTACGTAGAAAGTGGTATAAATATTTAATATGCTCAGTTTCTCACCAAAAGGTGGTAGGTTTGAGTCCACTCAAAGCACCTGAGAAGAAAAATCAGTCACTGAAAGCATTTTATAACACAAGTGAAAACATTTCACAAACACAAGTCTACTCTGACATACACACGTCATCATGAGTCAGAAATGAGTTGTCAGCAAATGAAAAATAAAATACTGGGTGGGTGGGGAATATATAAAAAGAACTGGTCTTTGAGTCAGGAAGTTGTGGGGACCTCTCTGGCTGTTCGAATCCACCACTGGCTCCTCAGGAAAAGAAAGATGGTGTGATTTTCAGCCTTGAAACCCCACTGGGCATTCAGCTGTGAGTCAGTTCTGACTTGACAGCAATGAATGATTAAGTGGAGTCTTCCATTCAGAAAATATATGCTGAAATTCTGAACTCTACTTTCTCGATAGTGTGATCCTCTCAGAGCCTCAGTTTCCTTATCTTTTCAAAGATAAATAGAAATTGCACTTATCTTAGTCAATCACTGTAGGACTGAATGAGATTACAGAGGAATAAAGGTGCAAGGCCAAAAGGTGGGACCAGGAGAGGAGCACCATCTTCCCATTAGAAACATCAAGGAGTGTGAACAGACAATGTCATTGTGAACAATGCCTGTAGCTAATCCAGATTTCACTAATAGCTTCGCGGTTGCCATCTTCCTCCTCTGACTGAGCAGTTCTGTGCCTAGGAACTCAGTATAACTCCACTGGTATTTGTCAACCCAACATAGAACCTACAATGTACGCTGCCTAGATTTTTCCTCCTAGCATATATATCCTTGACTGTTTATGTATACGTGTGACTTGTGTGTGAAGAAATGAGAATTCCTCTTTGTCTCCAAATCTTTCCTACTTTGCACAATTCTGGAAGTTGGGATGTCACCCTGAGTGCTGGGCACTGGGCAGCTTTCTTGGTCCCAGAGGGAAGTGTTGATTTTCTACTTGGCTGAGAAAGATTATTTCCCAAAAGGGTGACAGCAGAATGAATCATGATTCTTGTTCATTCGGAGACTTGGTTCTATTGAGGGAAAAGCCATGGAGAGTTAAACTTGTGTTAATTTGGGCTGAGAGCCAAGCTGGCTGTACTCACTTCATGGAAGAGGTCTCCTAGGATTCCATGGCTCTGCTAGAGGATAATTCAATTTACTAGGGGGGAAAAAAATCACAGGCCTTCTCAGAAGCAAGGAAGTGAGCACTCTCACCTCGTGGAGCTGCCTCCTGATTTAAGTGGGAGGTAAGTAAAGGATGTATGGTCTACTGTGTTCTCCTAGTGGTCTGAGTAGGCTGGCCCTGGAAAATCCTTTGAAAAATTGTATTCTTGCCATAACTCATAGCAATTAAATCTCTTGTTCTCCTGTTACGTCTTCTCCTTTCCTTTTCTTACATGGGCTTCTTGTAGAACATTATTCAGGCTCTGGGCAGGATAATAAAGAGCCTGACAGGGTTTGGCAGGGACTCCTGTCTCACTGATCCCCTGGGAAGAGGACCTTTCTAATTCCCTCAGTTGGGTGATGGAGCATTTCCCACTCTCAACCCTCCTCTGAATGAAGGAACATCTCTTTCTCCTGCTCCTGCTCTCACTCCTCTGAGGTCCCATTCTCAAATCAAGGAACTATCTGATCTGAATGTCTTCCTTTACAGAAGACATAGCAACTTAATGCATTACTCTTCCCAGACGTATAAGCCATTCAGGAGAGATTTTCAGGGATGTTCTATCATAAAATCAAAGTCACAGTGCTCTCCGCATGGATAAATCCTAGGTATCTGTGGGCAGAGTTCCTTTCCAGTTGTTCTTCAAATGGCACGGAGGATGGCCCTGTGCTTGGACAGGCTAGGCAATACTTAATGTGCCATTCAACTCCTTGGCATCAAGGAGGACATCTGGAGATGTGTGCCACTGTATGCTGTCTCAGGGCCCCATCTCCCTGACAGATGCAACCCCACCCTTCACCCTCTGGTGCCAAGACCCACTGCCCTCTCCTGAGGCTAAAAAAATATCTCTCAGAAGTCAGATTCTACAGTTATCTGCTCCCTCCCCCAGAGCCTGTTCAAAGTGCTTAATTAACAAATCTCAAGTATCAGGAAGCTGTTTACTTGGCTTCCTCAGGAACTGTTCTCTAAGGAGCTCAAAGCACTGCTAATAGATTATTTTTCATTCCCTCCATCCATCACGCAACCTCTCCTCATTCCAAACTTCACTTCATCTTTACCCCTGGGGATCATACTCTCATTCAGAGAAACCCAGGAGAAGCCTTCTAGCTTCTCTAAGCATCTCTGCCCAACAGCTATTAGGGCCCACCATTACAAGGTTTCATCTTAATTAAAGCAAGGAGGAGGGAGAGGGATTTGCAGATCTCATTTGCTGGGAGGATCTGGCCCTTTCTGCTTTCAGGGAAAGCTCAGCTACTGGTACCATTTGCATTGCCTTTACATCAATCCTTTCCCCTGCTGTGAAGCAATAATTTTATCTCTGAATGCAATTCAGGAGCAGACTCACCTGAGGGTCTCTCTGGTGCCTCACCCTTTGGCCACAGTGAACACGTGGAGTCTCAAGGTGCAGAGTGAAACAGACAATAATCATGCTGGTCTCTAACTTGATCCTGACCTACACCCCTGTACTTCCAGCTTCAGGAGCTAGACCACCAGTCTCCAGTCCTTACAAGATCCTCAAGCTGCTTGGCTGGGATTCTGAACGTCCTGGCCTATTCTGTGCCATTGAGGCAGCCCCAAAATTGAGGCCAGGACACACTGTATCACAAGGAACTTGAGGGTAAGCCTTTAGTTCGTGGAAGCACCTGACACATTGATAAAAGTCCTGAGAATCATTACTATTACTATCATTAGTAAGCATTTACATTGAGTCAATCAATTTCTTTTTATCATTACACAGAATCCATAAAGCCATCTGCTGGTGTACATGCTACTACAGAGTGGCTCTAAATTGAAGAACACAGGTAATATCAACTTACCACATAATGCAAAATCTATTAATAACTTATTACATGTTTGTCTAGGTTTCCAGATTTGGAGGTACCTTGAATTAGTAACCCGATTTATAGGTGAAAAAACGGAGATAAGTAACACTGTAAAAGGACTGAGGAGATTCAAACACAGGCCTGCTGACCTCCCAACTCTTTGCTGTCAAGCCTGCATTGTGTGAACCACCGCTGAGGCCTGAGTCCCAAGGCTGTTCTACCAAGCATGTGGACCTCAAGACAGTTCCTTCCTCCTCCTGCCACTCTAGGGGACTCTCATGAATATGTGCACCCTCAGAGAAAGAGCAGAGAACCTGAAAGAAACCTAACCACCTCTGTGCAAATGGTTCTTGATAGTTTCTAATTCTTTAAAGAGTCTGATGAATGATTGTCTGCCATCACCCCCAGCAATGCGCATGTGCACAGCACTCCCGGTCATACTCCTGAGATGTCTGCAGCTCCTGAAGCTCGGGCCTCAGGGCTTGGCTGCTGCCTCGCTTTGCTGCTTTCCCCATGCAGTGCTGCTTTGCACTGCATTTGGCTAGACAAACCCAGGCTAATCACTCCTGCCTTGTCCAAGTCCCTCTTTGTCCAAATCAGGAACGAGACTCGGGCAGGTCAAGTTTCTTACGCAACGTCATGGAATCAAGGGGTTGACAGAGGAGGCCTCGAGCCAGAGGGGCACTTTCTGGATCACTTAATGCCCTGGACCAGAATCAGAGTCCCTAGCCAGCCCTTGCTCACCTGAAGGAAACAAACGAACCTGGCCAACATCAGGTCAACATTCAACAGCGAGTGCCAGGGAACTATAGACTGTTAACAAGCTTGGAGAATCTCTGGGGTCCCCTAAGATCTTTGACTTTCTCCTTCTGCTTCCTTTCCCACTAGCATACTTTAAGTAGTTTTGAGGGCTTTAGTAAGGAGCAGAGAGAGAGCAGAAGATGCTTCAGGCAAGTGCCTTTGTTGAACAATGAAGTCACCTTTAAGGAGAGAAATTGAGCACTGACGGTCCCCAAAGGTCCCATCTCTAAAGAAAGTCCACTGTGGTCTTCCCAAAGCTACGCTATTCATCTGAAGCCTCATCCTTCTGTGCAGCGAAGCTTTCCCTGATGTGGGGAGTAGAAACTGACCGCAGCCTGGGTGTCTACTGAACCTCTGTTTTCTGTAGCACTCCTCTCACTGGTTCCAGATTCTAGTTGCTATGGGGTCAACTCTCACGATAGAACAATAGAACTGTCACAATAGAACTGTGCTTGATAAGGTTTTCAATCACTGTTTTGTTTTTTTTCCCCCAAGTAGATTGTCAGACCTCTCTTCTTAGGCATTCTGGGTGAAGTCAAATTTCTAGTTTTTCCACTTCGGACTCAAATTTCCAGCCTTCACATATTTGAATCTGAAAGCTGTTTCCACCATGTCACTGGTTACTTCGTGGTTTCTTAGGAACTCTTATTTATCATCATGTGCTCAGCTCTGGGCCCAGTGACCAGTAGGCAGTAGGTGCTCAGCAGACACTCCACACCCTGCACTGGCCAGGGCAGACATTGGGCACTGAGCCACAATGTGCCTCACTCCTCCTCTCACTCTGCTTCCCTCTCCTTGGACTTGCTGCCACTGGAAGGTTGCAGTGACTCAGAGCTGTGATGGGCTCATTATGGTGGTGCAGAAGCCTGCCAATGTCAGCCATAAATATTAACAGCCCTTGTTATGAACCTCCCTCCGTGTGCCTGCTTTGGTCCATGTTTACACAGTAAACAGTGCAGTTAGTTTATTTGATCAAGGGAATGCTCTTCAGAGGAGCTAATAGCTCTGTTCCCCTCCTGGTGCTTCTCACAGCTCAGTGGGCATGCTTATGCAGGCAAGCGGGGGCACCACACTGTGCAGGGGGCTTGGGCAGCTCAGCAGCAACCAGAGACCCAGACTCTGACGGCCTCTGGCCAGGAGGCTAAGGGCTGGAGCCAAAGTCATTGCCCCAGAGAGCAGCAGGCAGCTCTCCTGGGATGTGGCCACCACAACAGCTCCCCCAGGGCAGCCAATTACCTAAACTCTTGGCTGCTGAATTCAGTTTTTCAAGTGTGAATTGTTACGGGTCACTGATTTCTTTCACTGGTTTAATGCGGAAAAGAGAGAAAAGCACTAATGATGCTGCAGGTTCTTGTTTTATTTTTTTTCCCCCAGCTGGGTCTCAGATACTCTAGGCTCTATACTACCCTGGGATCCTTTCTGTCAAGAGTCAGTAGAGCACTCTTCCTGTGTAAGGTGGAGCACAGTACTGCAGAGAGCCCAGCTAGGACCGAGCCAAAGGTCCAGTGTCAGGGCCTCAGTTCTTAGAGACGCACAGTCTGATGTCAGGCCCACTTGGATATTGATAGAAGGTAGTTTTGATGTGTTGCTTCAGGTCAATTGCAGTATATGACTTCAGAAAATTAAATGAAAGTAAGGACGTGCAATGTGAGCCATTAGAGTGAAGCAAGAGGAGAAGAAAGGTTAGCTTGGGAAGGTCTTATGTGGCCTTGTCAGAGAGGGGGGAAAAAGAGAAGCAATTTGAAATATTCCACTACACAGGTTGTTCTCACTCCGATTGATTCCAGTTAGGCTTTCTGCTTTCTCCTGCGAACCTCTTCCATTTTCAGTCCTCTCATCTGGAATTGGCACACATGGTGTGTACAAGCACATGTGTGCGTGTGTGCTCATGTGTGCGAGTATGTATGTATATACATGTGTGTATGGGATAAGCCCACTTGGTCTTTTTCTATTCAGCTCTGGGCACACTCTGTCATGGCTTTTCCCTATCATTCAGCCTCTGTCTCACCTAGCTTGCCCAACACGACAGCTTCTTCCTGGCCAGGCCTGTCCAGAATATCACCAGGCTTGGCTGGGGCCTGGTCACTAGGATCATGTCTAAAATATGTCCTTTGCTCATAGCGCATGCATTTTTCAATGTGATGTCTGGTATCATTTACTATTCCACCTTCCTTCAAGTCATGGCCTTACTTGGGTATTGACAGTTAACTGAATTACTTTTGAATTCATCAAGTGCTTTGGATACTATGCCCTGAAACCAGGTGCCTTAAGAACCAGGCCTGCCTGATTCCTGCCGAGATCAGCCCTCTGAAGCATGATGGATTTCCCCCAGCATTAGTTAGCATTTATTCTCCGAGTCTCCATTTGCCACCAGGCCTGTCTCACTTGTAAAATAGTCCCCCTGTAGCGTCTTTCTCCATGACTTAGAGAAAGGAGGGGCCCCACTAGCAGCCCCTTGTGTGTGTGAAGTCCTAATGGGAAAATAGATATGTTAAGATCAGAGAGTCCACACAACTGGACAGTAAGGGGCAATATCATGCTGCAGAATGATGTATAATGTGGGCACAGAGCCCTGAGGTCAAGTCTTTGTCCTTTTACTGGCTATTTCTTTTGCCCAATCCTACAAGATAATCATATTCTGTGACTCACTTTGATTCAACAAATAGCTGAGGACCTGCTATGAACCAGGCTCTATTTTGGCTCCTTGAGATACAGTGTTAAATAACCCACACAAGAGTCCTCTATCACCAAACTTACTTAATACTAGTATTGACCTGAGGATTAAAGGAAAAAAGGAATGTAAAATATTTTAGTGGGTGTCTGATATTCATTGTTTAAATGGCTCAGGTTCCTTTAAAAAAAAAAGTAATGCTACTCTCAATTCTTCCTAGAAATGAACCTTCTCACACTCTAAGTTGTCTACCATATAGAGCTGTTGATCACAGAAGAGAACTCCTTACATATTCTTGGCTGCAAATTGGAACAAAGGACCCACAGTTAGCTACACCATGGTTTTCCATCCTTTTGGTCATATAATGGGTCCAAAGTTAATTGTACTCAATTAATGACCTTCCATACACAATTTCACCCTGAAGCTGAGACTCCTAATATACCTTCTTTAATCTTTCATCACCAGCTTCCAGCTTTAGGATTGGGACCTACAGAGCTGCTGGTGGCTCTGCCACTCTGTGCAAAGGAGGTGAGTGAAAAATGCCCCAGCACAGACCAAAGTAAGAGGACAGAGAAGCAACTCCAGTTAGAACTGCTGCAATCTCAGCCTTGAATATAACCAAGCCTGGGGCTATCATCCCTCCTGCCTTTGTAAAGCTTGATTGAAGAACCAGTGGGTTTTCTTTCTTATGTGTTATCTATTTTGAGCTAGATTTCTGTCACAACTAGAAGACCTTTGATTAATTCAAGTGCTAATTTAGTGGTTTCACATATAAAAACATTCTAATGTGTTAGCTAACCTTCTTTTAGCAGTTAAAATGAGCAAAAGAAAACGCTGGTTGGAGAAATATTAAATATTTAGAGGGGAAAATCTCTTGGAGGTTTATAAGGAGCAAGACTTGTATAGCCTGTATTTTGCACTGTGGCTAAGTTTTGGTTAAATTAGACTGAGGAAGCAATGCCTCACTGGTTATTAATTAAACTTACTACTGGGCCAGTTGGCAGCACCATATTAGATGGAGAAGAGATTGAGTTTGTTAGCAATTACAGCTTGCTCTGATCCACAATCAACACTCTTAACACCAGCAGTCAAAAAATCAAAAGATGAATTGCATTGGAAAAATCTGCTGTCATGGACCTCTCCAGAGTGCTGAAGAGCAACGACGTCAGTCTAGAGATAAATGTGTGCTTAATTCAGGCCATGTTTTTCTCAATTACTTGTTATGCTTCAGAAAATTGGACAATGACTAAAGATGACAGAAGAAGAATAGATGTCTTTGAGTCATGGTGCTGGAGAAGAGTCTTGAACATACCATTGACTATAAAGAAAACAAATAGGTCTGTCTTGGAGAGGGTGAAACCAAGTCTCTTCTCTTCTTGGAGGCTAAGATTTTGAAGCTCCACCTCACTTACTTTGGGCACTCACTTAAAGTGACCAGGAGACATCGGTCCTTGGAAAAAGACATCATGCTTGGAAGAGTGGATGTTTAGCACAGTAGAGGGACACCCCAGATGAGATGGATTAATACAGAAACTGGGGCAATAGGGGTTGGTGTGTCAATATTAGTGAGATTGGCTCAGGACAGGGAAGGGTTCAGAGCTGCTGTATATAGGGTTGCTGTATATAACAGATACAGGTTTGGAAGCAGGAGTGGCATCCACTTCCTAAATAGCATGCCCCCGGAAACTCCATGAATTTTAATAAACGTTGATGGTTGTAGAGGGGCTTTAGGCCTTCTGTTCATAGGGTCTCTGTGAGTTGTGCTTGACTTGAGGACAATCAACAACAACAATTTTATACATCTGCAAATGCTTAATGTCCCTTCTATCCAACTGTCTAAGGATCTCTGGTGGCGCATTGGTTAAGCAATGGGCTGCTAACCAAAATGTTAGAAGTTCAAATCCACCCAGTGGAACCCTGTGAAAGATGTAGTAAAATTCTCACATGTAGATGGTGGTTGTTGTTAAGTGCCGTCAAGTTGTAGGTGCCTCATAGCAACCCTATGAATGAAAGACCTGAACTCTTGTATAACTTTCATCCTTTCTCCAGGTTCATAGGGTTTCCGGAGGGAAGCTATTTCAGAATTGGATGCCACTCCTGCTTCCAAGCTTGTTTAATCAGGGAGCTTCACCAAACACTGTCCACCATGGATAACCATTATCACATTTGACACATCATTGTCACAGTGTTCAGCTTCACAGCCATCACAAGTTACCTCTGTACGGCAAGTGGACACACCAGGGCTATACCACTTAGAATAATGTTTGACCAAAAACAATTAAAATGAGGCCTGAGGGCCGCAGACTAAAAGCACTCACCTTTAGCTTGGTAGCATAACTTTCTATCCACTAGTCTAAGCAGTGTTTAATTATGTTGTATATGGATCTCCAGAAGTTGGAGACTAACACAATGGCAGCTAGCAGTCTCAGTGGAGTCCTTTCTGCATTTCTTTTGCTTTTTTATCTCTTTTCTAGTACCTTATTTTCCCTTCTTCAACTTACCTTCTAGTAAAGAAGATAAGCAGAGTTGTGTATCAGTCTATGCACACCATCATTCTGAACAAACACCTGTTCTTATGACTCAGTGCTTTCCCCCTTGTGCCTGCAGGGACCATTTCCATTGCATGAATTTTAACGCTGGTCTTAAGTCCTTGGGTAGCAGGTAAATCAGTTGGAGTAGCTCAGTATGTCAAGAAAAAGACAGCAAGCAGAAGAACAGAGAATCATAGTTCTCAGCCAGGAACCTGCCTTTCAGTATCCGCAGCTGATCCCAGAGAAAGGAAAGCCAGAATTCTGGTGTGGGGCAAGCAAGTAGGCTTCCACCCTGTCCAGGGTGCTGAGTGAGTATCTCTGTAGCCTGTGCCCTGCAGCTCAGCATCAGAGTTGGTGGTGAAAAGAGCAAGACTAAGCCACAACTCAGAGTGAATTGGACACACCTAGAAAAGCAATTATCTTGGATCATATGGAATCTACCACATCAGTTTCCAATTAACAACAATCAAGGGAAGAGAAGGAGGCAGCATTAGTTTCCCCAGGGTATGTAACAAAGTGTGTACCTCAGCGTCAGTGGCTTAAAATGACAGAAATGTATTGTCTCAGAGAGTAGAAATCCAAATTCAGGACGTCAGCTGGACCATATTCTCCTGAAGGCTCTGAGGAAAATCCTTGCTCCTCTCTTTAGCTCCCTCTACTTCTGGGACACCTCATGTATTTCTTGGCTTGTAGCTGTTGTGTGGCTCTCCAGTCTCTGCAATCACATGGATATGTCCCGGCCATTAATCTTTGTATCTTTCTCTTTTTCATAGCCCTATTAGGTTATCATTGTTTTGAGGTCTGTCGAGTCAAGTACAACTCATAACAACATTATGAACAAAAGATCTGAATCCCATCCTATCCTGTGCCATCCTCACCATTTCATACATTTGAGCCCATTGCTATCCTGACTTGTGTCAATACATATGGCTGGGAGTCTTCTCTTTCAATGACTTTCTGTCTTTCTAAACATGACATCCTATTTCAACAAAAAACTTCTCCTAGAAGCATGTCCAAATTACGAGAGATGAAGCTGTGTAATCCTTTCCTCCCAGAAGCCTTCTGACTGCTTCTTTTCCAAGACAAACCTGTTCATTCCTTTTTTGTGGTCCATGAGATAGTTCATACTTTTCTCCAACACCACAACTCAAAGGCATTAATTCTTCGTCTGTCATCCTTATTCATTGTCTGGTTCTCAGATGCATAATAAATGATTGAAAAGGTCATAGCCTGAATCAGGAGCACCTTAGTCTTCAAACTGACATCATTACTCTTCAGTAGTTTGGAGAAGTCCCTGACAGCATCCTTGCCAGTGCTATTAATACATCTTTTTATCTCCTAACTGCTGGTATCAAGGGGTTCCTTGTGAATCCAAGTAAAAGAAAATAACAGTTTCAAACCTTTCTCCAGCCACCGTTATGTTGCCTATTGGCCCAGTGTTAAGTGCTTGTGTTTTCTTAGTGTTAAAATAGCATCTATATTGAAGGCTGTAGTCTTTGATCTTTATCAAGCACTTCATGTCCTCCTCACTTTCATTAAGCAAGGTTGTGTCATCTACATAAAATAAGTATTTTGATAGTTTTCCTCCAATCCTGATACCTGCTTAGAATCTGGCTTCATGAATTATTGTTAGCATACAGCTTGAGTAAATATGAACTAAGGATACAACCCTGACACATACCCTTTCTGATTTTAAACTATACAGCATTCCCTTGTTGGATAATGGTTACGAACAGAAAGCCCTGCAATTCAAATCCACCAGTTAGTCCATGGGAGGAAGATGGACTGTGGGTTTGATTCTGGTTCTTACGCTTCAATATTACTTCATTTAACTTAACCAGTGATATCTTTAACATAATGCTTCTAAACAAGTCCACATTCACAGGTATTGGGGGGTTGGATTTGGCTGTGCCTTTTCAGAAGACACAATCTAATCCATACCAGAAACACACTAGCCAAAAGTCAAGCTGCTTAGCATCTCTGAAGTTCAGTTCTTCATCTGAAAAATAGAGACAATTACATCCACTTCAAGGAATTAGAGCTAAATAAAATAACCTATGCAGAAACACTCTACAAGGTACACTCGATGAATATAAATTGAATCTTGTTCATTTCCTATTGACTTATTGAACACACATGCGTGCGCGCGCGCGCGCACACACACACACACACACACACACACACACACACACACACACACACACTTTCTAAGCACACTCTGAATTCAGTTCATCTCTACTCCAGTCTCTCAATGAAAAGGCAGAGAGAGCTAATCTTAAGATGATGACTCAAGTCACCTGTGCCTGAGTCTTACAGGTGAAAGAAAGGCTGACCTTTGTTCCCAGGAGCCTGACTGGCATTCAGGGTAGTGGACACCCACACAGTGAGATATTTTTACCATAAGAGCTAAAATAGTATGGGGTCTCTGAGCACTTTGGCTTTTCTGAAAAATTCCAGCCTGGCATCTGGCCTTGCTCATGGACATTTTGTTTAAGGGAAAGTGTTTCTGGTGCAGGCAAAGAAAAAAAATGGCTATACCCCAACACTTTTCAAAGTGTAGATTCACTACACTCAGAAAGAAAACAAGGATAATAAAAATAGAAAGCATGGTGATAAAATCATGTAAAATGCACAGGGTCTAAAGCCAGCTATGACTTCAAATTCTTCAATGGCCAAATAATCATAGATAATTCTCATTTCTTTTCTTTCTTTATTTTAAAGAAGCAAAGTGTAGAATGAAAGAGAGATAATATCTTTGTGCTCTGGTGGTACAGTCTGTGGGGAGTTCCATTGTGAATTCAAAAGTAACACCTCTGTGACAATTCAAATCTACCAATGGCTCTAAGAGAGAAAGATGGGCAGTTTCGTCCCTTGCAATTTGCCACCTCTTGGGTGCCAACTATGAGTCAGTCAGTGTTAACAGCAATGAGTTTTTGAGTTTTGAGTAGCTAGGAACACTGCTGTGAAGATGAAATATTAGAGAGAAATTTGAGCATCCCAGCACAGTCTGGTACCAAAGCCAAACCACTTGGTCTTGACCAGAAACCATAGTCATGAGAAGAACAGAACAGACCTGGAGGAATGCTTCTCATCTAACCCTGTTTTACAAAGAGTAGAAGGGAGGAAGACATCTTGTTGGCTTTCTCTATGAAGGATGCTGGAAGGCAGAGATGGCTACTGCTTTGTACTGGATCAGAGTCAGGAACCTCTGGTGATACCTGCATATTTCAACACAAGTGACAGGGACCTTGTTAGCCATCCTTGTATTGAGGAGCTTGATGGATTGAACTCCTGGGAAGAACGTGGCGGCCGTGATCTGCCATAAAGATGATGAATAACATTTTTCTTTCCTTAAATGATTACGGAAAACTTTATAGCTAGCCAAAGCTGGCTTTCCCAGAGCCCCTGGAGGAGAGCTTTTATAAAGTGTCATTTAATTAATAAGGAGGTTATTGATTGCTGTCATGCATCAAGTACTGTACAAGGACTAGGTAAGAAAAGTGACAGAGGACCACAGGCATAGAGAGAGGGCACAGAGGGGCCTAGAGCTGAACTTGAGCCTGGATAAATATCTGATCCTTTAAAATCTTCTAGAGTATTCAATATGGTTGAACTAGCCACTATGTACTGGTTGAAGATCTTTAAAATTTAAGGGATATTATTGTTCTTAACTTGGTTTCTAAAAATCCTTTGTCACTATGAAATAAGAAGAGAATCAGTGTGTTATGATGCCTTGGAGAGGGACAGTGCAGGAGAGGAAGACCATCAATGAGATGGATTGATTCAGTCACTGGGGATAGGTGTGTCAGAGACAAGACGATAGGCAAGGGATAGAGCAGGGTTTAGGACTGTTGTACATAGGGTCGATATGAATTGCAAGCAACTCGATGACATATAGCAACAACAAATGCAGGAGAAGGATATTATCCATTTTTCTCTAGCAAAGCAGCAAGTGGAACAAAGTGGTTTTGGGTTGGCAGTGCAACTCCTTACCACTAAGCTGCTAGTGCTCCCCAAGAAAGGAATAGAGAGAGTTAACACACACACACACACACACACCCCAATTTTCCCAAAGCCATCAGTTTTCTGTAGCTGGCTTCTTTGCCCTTCAAGAAGAGAACACGGATGGATATCTTTTTTAACCATAAAGAAAAATAGTGCTGATCTGAAAATAAGTATAACGAGGATATTTTCACATTGGTAAACACCTGAAGTATACCTTCTGGCGTTTAAGGGACTACCTTTTTCATGAGCATCAATTGAAAATGAAGTCTGCAGCTGCCAAAAGGAAATTTACTGTTTTACAGATACTGGTTATGGCCTTTCCCTAGTCAGAGACCTCTCCTTTTGATCAGACTCAGTGAGACATTGCATAAAGATTTGAGGGGTTTCACGTTTTCTTTGAAAGAACTTGAGAATATAGAGTCAATGAAATTGTGTTTGAATCTTAATTTTGCAGTCTATTAACAGTACCACTTCAGCCAAGTTTATGGTCTCCAAGTTTAGAAATAATGCTATGGCTCAGCTTTGGATTATTAAAAGGATTACAGAAGAAGAGTATAGTACCTGAAACATGTTAAGTACACCGACATGTTGCTTGTTTTACCTTATCTCTCTCTGCTTCCTGGTATTAATTATCACTCTGGACAACAGATTATCAACCTAGTAAAATCAGAACACACACAATCAAAAGAGAGAGCAGTGCATTGATAGCTCTCTCACCCATTATCATTGCTATAGAATGGGAAGTAACTCATACCTACCCCTCTAGTGGCTTTTCAGAGACTGCCAATTGCATAAGAGGAGATTGCCTATCTTTACCTCTAGGAACCAAATGGTGGTTTCAATCTACTACAGACACACTATTTTTGGATAAGTAGCACAAATTTCTATCCACTAGAGAGAATTAAGCTATTAATCAGTAACAATGTTGACTAAAGTTAACATCTTGAGTTTTAATAATAATTAGTGTATGGTCATATTTTTCAGTTAAAAGATAAGTTACATAGCCTTTGAAGATCATATATGACCAGAGAGAGAGAACGATGGCCACCCTGTAAAATCTCACTAGAGAGTCAGTTATGAGTTGTTTCGGACTAGATAACATGCAGCAATAATACTTCTTTCTTCTTTTTTTTTTTTCCTTTTCCTTTCTTGTTTTTTTTTTAGATTTTAATGAAAGTTTATAAAGAACTTAGATTTCCATTCATTTCTTTTTACACATATTCCTCCCTGCCCCCCCTCCTCTCCCAGTATGCTTTTTTTCTTTGGAAACAATAACACTTCTTAGGGAGCTCTGGAGGCCTAGTGGTAAGAAGCTGTGCTGCAATCCCGAAGTCATATGGTTCGAATTCACCATCTGCTCCTTGGGAGAAAGATGGACAGTCAACTCCCATGCAATTAACTGCCTCTAAAAACCCACTGGAGGGTCAGCTATGTGTCAGTTCCAACTCTACCATACACAGCAACAACAGAAGAAAAATAGCATGAGGGTTATTTTTGTGGATCACAATGAGAAAACTGCCAAAAAAGAGAGAAAAAGGCTAGTGTAACTTTTGTCTGTATGAATAGCAATGGATCAAGAAGATATAGGCTTCTCACTGTGCATTTGTGTATTGTGGCCAATTTTAGATGACACGTTTAGATACAACATTGATAGACTCAAATGTGTCCTAAGAAGCTAACATTACAGAGATAGCACAAAATGTGGTATGCTTTGAGAAACAGTTGTTGGGTCTAAAAGCGTGGACATCAGAACCCATAATAGCCATTTCCATTGCCAGTTCACATGAAGCCTTGGTGCCAAGAACAGCTCACACTGAGCTTCTGTTCTCTGCTCCTTCACACGCCCTTGCTCAGTGCACATCTTCCACTTGCAACCCTGATGACAAGAAGCTTCAAATTCTTAAAGAAGGAGAAGAGTTTCTCTGTGGGACCATAGAAAGCAGAGTTTTGGCCCGGTGGAGTGAAGGGCATATGTGTTAGGTTCCGCTGATAGCCATCTAATTATTGTTGAAATTCTACTGGAAACATGAACACATCAAACAAAGAGCATATTAATCTAAGGAAAGTCTGGTCAGTTATTAAGCAGGGACCGGGGGGCAATGTTCCAAACCAAGACCTGTCATTTGTCCAGTCAAACACTACTAGGGCTGAAAGGTTCTCAAGTATCCAGTTCCAGTAAAGAGGTCATTATATAGATGTCAGGAGCAAAAATAAGTATGTTTTCTGAATATCCTATTGTGAAAGAGATGAATCTGCTTGTGGTAGCCTGATGTCGTTAAACATTATCCTTTGGACGGACTTCTTTGCTCTGATTCTAAGCCCTTAAAAACTTATTTTCATTTGGCTCTACCAATAGATCTATCTATAGGAAGAGTTTCTGAAATAATTACTTCTCTGATGGTAAATTAATACAATTTCACTCTACTTTTTATTTGGCACACCTTAAAATTGGCTAATCTTAGTGATTTAAGTTCATAATTTGAAATTCTTGTTATAGATATTAGTCTATTGAATGTAATTTCTTTGCAAATGAGGAAGGAAAGAAACAAAAGTCATAGTTTTAAAGAACCAACTTGTCACTGGGAAGATCTAACTCACTATCTTTTAGAGCGAAAATGCACAAAACCTTCTCTTTTTTAGAAGAACTTGACGAGAATGATAGTATTGGGGGTTTAGTGGTAGAATCCCTATTCACCATTCAGGAGACCAGACTTGGATTCCCAGTCAGTGCACTTCATGAATTCAGGAACAGTCACAATCCGTCAGTCAGAAGCTTGTGCATTGTTATGATGTGGAACCAGTCTCATCAGAGCTTCCACACTAGGAAGAAAGTTCTGGTTATCTACTGCCCCCAAAATCTCAGTCTATGAAAACTCTAAAAATCATACGGGTCCAATTAACAATTGACCGTAGAGATAGGACAGGACGAGACAATGTTTTGTTCACTTGTGCATGGAGTCACCATGAGCCAGGGACCTAGTCCACAGTGATTAATAACGATGGCAAGACAAGACTGGGAGATCTGGAAGCACTAGGCTACTTTCCCCCCTTTGATGTCATCTGTCCACTGCAGTACCCTTAACAAGTTAGCAATCAGGTACACTTTAAGCCATAGCTGCAATAGCCTCCATTGGCTTGTATTGTAATTGTTTCCTTTCTTTTTATTAATATGAGCATCAGTTCTGTTCTCAGACACGTGCCCACGTACTTTATCCTTCAATCAATGCTTGTGACAGCATACTGAAAGTAGAGATAGTCCCAGCCCCCAGGACTCATATATTGTGTTTAGAATTGGGCTGTTACCACCGATCCTCCAACAGAAATGTAAGCCTTTTTAGCAGCTGCAAGAAGAACTCGCATTAACTCCTAGGAAAACAATTGCAAAGACTCAGCCAACAGGTGAATATTAGTGATCTGTTAGGGACTTAAAGGTCATCTAGATAAACTTTGAAGCTGCATTGAAGGCATTGGTAATATAAGGCTCCAGGAATCAATGGGATACAAATTGACTTGTTTCAATTAACAGATGCAACACTGAATGCACTTATCAGTCTATGCCAGGAAATTTGTAGGACAACTGTCTGTGCAATGGATTGGAAGAGGTCTATATATTTTCCCATTCTCAAGAAGGGTGAGCCAACAATATGTGGAAACTATCAAACAGTATCACTGATATCACATGCAAGCAAACTACTCCTGACAATCATTAAAAAAAAAGGCTGGGACAGTACGTAGATATGAAAGTGCCAGAAGTTCAAGCAGGATTTAGAAGAGGCTGTGGCACCAGGGATATTATTGCTGATGTCAGATGGATTCTAGCTGAAAGTAAGGAATACCAGAAGGACGTCTTTTGGGCTTTCTTGACTATGCAAAGGCATTTGACTGTGGATCATAACAAGATATGGCTAACATTGAGAAGAATAGGTATCCCAGAGCACTTAATTGTTCTCATGGGAAACCAATGCCTAGACCCAGAGACTGCTGTGCAAAGAGAGCAAGGAAACACAACATGGCTTAAAATTAAGAAGGGAGTGTGTCTAGAATAGTCTTCTCCCAGGACTCATTTCTCTTAACACAAGTGCCAACTATATGAGATGAAGTTTTGCCATCCTCATTTGTAAAAATATTTCTAGCCTCCTTTTGTGGGTCGTGGCGAGCGCTGAGAGATCGCTATGAAGGTTTCGGGAAACACTTTGTGAGTACAAGGTGGTGGGGCGCTGCCTGCCCACCTCCAAGTGTGGGATTCCGCCACCTTACCGCATGCACATCTTCGCCCCCAACCATGTCGTTGCCAAGTCCCGCTTCTGGTACTTTGTGTCACAGCTGAACAAGTGTTCGAGACGTCCCCCTTGTGTGTGAAGAACTTTGGCATCTGGCTGCGCTACGACTCCCACAGTGGAACCCACAACATGTACCGGGAATACCTGGACCTGACCACCGCAGGAGCTGCCACCCAGTGCTACTGCGACATGGGTGCTCGACATCGTGCCAGGGCTCACTCTATCCAGATTATGAAGGTGGAGGAGATCGCAGCCAACAAGTGCCGCCGACCTGCAGTCAAGCAGTTGCATGACTCCAAGTTCAAGTTCCCACTACCCCACCAGGTCCTACATAGCCAGCGCAAACCACGGTTCACCACCAAGCGGCCCAATACCTTCTTCTAGGCACAGCCCCTCTGCCTCATCCCAGTCTGCCCAATAAAACATCTTGGGGATTGACCCTGAAAAAAAAATTATTTATAGCCTGCACTTCCTCCAAGACAGATTCATTCTCCTAGAGTTCTACAGTACATTCACTATTGCTTACCAACATTATTTATTATTGAAGGGCATCAAGTCTTAAGTCTTTTTGATTCACTGTCCAGCTTTTGCATGCATATGAGTTGATTGACAATAACATGGCTTGGCTTGGGCACACCTTAGTCCTGAAAGTGGCATATATGCTTTTTAACACTTTGAAGAGAAATTTTGCAACAGATGGGACCAAATGCAATATATTCCTTTATTTCTTGACTTCTATTTCCGTGGTGGTTGATTGTAGACATAAGGATACTGAAATCTTTGACAAGTTGAAACTTTCTGCGTTTATCACTAGCACTGCTTATTGTTCCACATGGAGACTTTAACTTCTTTATGTTAAGGTATAATACATACTAAAGGCTATAATTTTGAGATTTTTATTATGTTTTAAAACTTTTGTGTAATGTGAATGAAAGTTTCTAGAGCAAATTTATTTCTCCATTCAATAGTTCATGCTATGTTTTGGGGTTTTTGTTTTGTTTTGTTTTTTTACCTGTATCAAGCATAGAAATAGCACTTTTTTATTATTATTAAATTTTATTAGTTTTAATGAACATTTACAGAGATTTTGGGTTTTCATTCATTCATTGTTGCACTGTTTTCTCCACCCTCCTCCCCAGTTCGTTCTTCTTCCCCCCCCATGTCTGTTTTAATTGTCCAATTGCCACAGTGTTTGTCAAAGCCAGTTCTGATTAATCTCCTTTGTCAGTGTGTCCTTTGCCATTCCCTATCACTCCTCCCTGAGAGAGACTTCACCCTGATTCATAAGGAAAAGGGGATGGCGTATTCTCTTAGCTACTTCCTGCTGAAAAGGGACGCTGTGGGTTTCAGGGTGAAGGTCTTCTCTCAATTCTCTAAAGGGCCCCTTTGGCAGTAGGAAACACATAGACTATTATGGAGACTGATTTTGGAATTTAGATTCACTGTTATCAATTGTGCTTAGCCGTACATGTTCATATCCTTGAAGATGTATCATGGAAGTGTTGCAGCCTAGAAGATACAAATTTAACTAACAAGTTAAAAGTGCATGAGTCAAAAATTGAAAAGCTATAATATTCTGAGTAGAGGTTCTAATAGTGGCACAAATCAAGTTACAGGGGTAGGGTGGTTCCATTGCCATCCTTACTCTACCTTAATTTTTTTTAGATTTAAATTTGTTATTAATTTCAGTGAAAATTTACAGAGACTTTGGATTTCCATGCATTCATTGTTGTAGATTTGTCCCCTCCCAAGGCTCCCCCCCACCAGACATTACCCTCTTGGAAAAGTAAAAGAAAAGATTCTTTCATTAGTTTACAAACCCTCCCCCAGGTCCACTCTACCATGTAGCCATCGCTCTAGACTCCTGTCATGACTCATGCTATGTTTTGTGACATTGACTACAATCTCTGCTATTGTAGAATACAATAATTCTGCTGTTTTAACAGCATTCTTTCCACTTCCTAAATGTGTTTTACATTTCCATTCATCCTATTTTCCTATCCCTTCTAGCCTTCTGAGATTTAATCCTAAGGAAAATACTGCCCTTTTGATTTTATATGGTTGACTGTTCTGAAGAATGCATTCCTTACTTGAGTTAATATCGTCCTATTGTTTAGTTGGGAGTTAATGTACAAGGGTGGTATCAAGTCCAGGCTTGAAAGGTGACTAAGGACTGTAGTTTTGAGGATTCTTTCAATCTCTATAAGGCAAGCAAACCTGTCTATTTTATGCCTTTGCATTTGTTGCACCTTTTTCTCTATCAGGAACCTTCCACTATGCTCACTTTCATAGTTGTCAGCAGTAGTAGCTGGCTATCATCTGATTCTTCTGGTCTCAACATTGTGGAAGCTGAAGTTCATATAGTCTATTAGTTCTTTGTACTAATAGTTTTTAACATTTTCTTCACTCTGTATACAGAGAGACTAACAGTTGCACCTTAGATGGCCTCTCATAAACTTTTAAGGACCCAGTTTCTACTTATAAAAGTTAGATGTAGACTATGTAGTGGGAATTGAACCTGATATGCTCTATGACTGTAATCTTGAGCTCCCAGACCTAGTAACTCATTTCCTTAACATGTTTGGTTATGACTAAGAAATCTTCATAACTTTGCCACCTATTAGCCCTACTATAAACATAGATGTGTTTATAGCACATATAGAGATAACATATGCTCAAAAGAGCCGAACTCGCTCACCATTTCTTAAGCCAAAGGAACTGAAGAAAAATTCAACCCTCAAGTTGCTATAATTAAGGATGCTTTGGACAGAATATTAAATGATCCAGGAAGTATTAAAAGAATATGGAAATAGTATACAGAGTCACTGTACCGAAAGGAATTGGCAGACACAGAAGAATTTAGTGAAACAACATATGAGCAAGAACCTATGGTGATGAAGGAAGAAGTTCAAGCTGCTTTGAAGAAACTGGAAAAAAAAGCCCCAGGAATAGATGGTATACAATTGACGTATTTCATCTAACAAATGCTGCCCTAGATGTGTTCACCAAGTTGTGCCAGGAAATCTGGAGGTCAACCACTTGGCCAACTGACTGGAAGAGATCTATATTTGTTCCCATTGCAAAGAAAGGTGACACAACAAAGTGTGAAACTATAGAACAATATCATTGATATCACATGCAAGCAAGATTCTGCTGAAGATAATCCAAAATGACTGGAACAGCACATCAACAGAGAACTGCCGGAGTCCAGGCTGGGTTTAGAAGAGGTCGTGGTACTAGGGATATTGTAGCTAATGTTAGATGGATCTTAGCTGAAAGCAGGGAATATCAGAGGAATGTCTATCTGTGTTTCATTGATTATGCAAAGGTGTTTGACTGTGTGAATCATAACAAACTGTGGCTGGCTGTGAGAAAAATGGTCGGCACCTAACAACACTAACAATGACAACATAGAGAGAGCTACGTTGGCCTAGTGGACAGAAAGTTATACTACCAAGCCCAAGGTGGGTGGTTTTAATCTGCGGCCCTCAGGCCTGCTTCAAATTGTTTTTCTGCCAAACATTCTCCTAGGTGGTATAGCACTGGTCTGTGCATTGCTGTACAGAGGCAACTCGTGGTTGCTGTGATGCTAAACACTGTGACATTGATGTGCCAAATGTGATAATGGTTACCCATGGTGGACAGTGTTTGGTAGAGCTTCCTGATTAAAACAAGCTTGGAAGCAGGAGCGGTACCCACTTCTGAAATGGCTTGCCTCCGGAAACTCTATGAACAGTGTTCAGGCCATTCATTCATAGGGTCACTATGAGTGGTCTATGACTCAACATTACATAACAACAACAACAACAACAACAGTCCAGAGGAAATTGTGCTACGATCCCCAAAACCTTATCTCTCTGCCAGTTCGAATCTAGCTGCTATTCTGCAAGAGAAAGATGGGAAAGCCCCCCTATGTGAGTTATAGCCTCAGAAACTCACTGGAGGGTCAGTCACGAGTCAGATCCAGCTCAAAAGCAGTGAGGTGATGGTAATGATGATAATTTCTGTATATTACCTTTCCTTTCACTCAATTTAACACATATATTATTTAGTTCATGATGTTCTTCCTCTCCATCCCTTCCATCCTGCTAATCATCAGTGAATATTTCTTTCTGTGTATAAGCATTTCCTTAACTTTTTATAGTAATGAACTTTTGGTATAGTTTTTGTTTTGGAATCCACTACCTTTACTCATTATCATTTCATCCAAGCTCATCTACATTGTAAGATATTTCTGATTCTTCATTGTTCTTTACACTGCATAGAATTCCTTGCGTATACACACATACTGCAGTTTATTTATCCATTCCTTTATGGGAATGAGACAGTTTCCATGTCTTTGTTATTGTTAAAATGCTGCAGTGAACATGAGTGTGCATCAAGTATATATTTGTGTCAGCAGTTTTCATTTCTTAATATATATGTATTTTAAAAGATATAATATTTAAGAATAAAACTAATCAAAGACACAAAAATCTTTTATAAAGAAAGCTACAAATCACAACTGAAAAAACCAAAAGATATTTGCATAAATGGAATTACTTATTATGATCATAAGTAGGAATACTTCAGGAAGTGATGAAATACCAAATGAGCAGGGATGTCAATGTAAAGATCAAGGTGCACCTAAACCAAGCTATGGTATTTTCAACTGCTTCTTATGAACGTGAAAATTGGACCATGAATAAAGAAGGCTGTAAAATAATTGATACCTTTAACTTGCAGTGTTGGTGAAGAAGGTGGACTGCACTATGTACTGCCAAAAACAAAAACAAACAAAAAAAACCCAGATCTGTCTTAGAAGATATACAACCAGTGTGCTTCTTAGTATCAAGACATTATTTTACATCTTTTGGCCATGTTATCAGGAAGACCCAGTCCCTGGAAAAGTCATGCTTGAAAAAGTGGAAAATCAGCAAAGGAGAGGAAGATCCTGAAAACAATGGATTAACATAGTGGTTGTAATAATGGGTTTAAGAACAGTATAGGTAATGAAGATTGTACAGAATTGTACTATTTCACACAGAGTTGCTTAAGAAAGAGCATTGATGTTTTTGAGCTGTGGTGCTGGAGAAGAGTACTGAATATGCCATGGACTGCTAGAAGAACAAATAGGTATGTCCTGAGGAGGATGAAACCAGACTGCTCCTTGGAAGCAAGAATTCTGAAGCTTCGTCTGACATACTTTGAGTGTGTTGCAAGAAGGGACCTATCCTTGGAGTTGGATATCATGTTTGGGACGGTAAAGGGACAGTGTAAGAGAGAAAGGCCCTGGATGAGATGGATTGACTCAGTGACTGGGGTAATGGTAGTAGGTTGGCTCAAGGCAGAGCAAGGTTTAGAGCTGTTGCACATAGAGTCACTATGAATTGCAAGTTACCTGATGGCCTATAACAATAACAACAACATAGAGTTGCTGTTATTATTAGCTGCTGTCGAGAACAACGTATAGTCATCTTTTACACAATGGATCTGAGCCCTGTCCTATTCTCCACCATCCTCATTATCTCTGATACATTTAAGCCCATTGTTGAAGTCAAGATCCTGCTCTCTTTTGTGACCCCTCACCTTTCCAAACATGATGTCCCTGTCCAAGGAATAGCCTTTTTTAGAAAAATGCCCAGAGTCGGGATTGATTTAATGATACCTAAGCCTGAGCAAGTAATCGCAAGTTTTTGGGGTTGTGTGCTTTTTTCGGATTTGTGTTTGATGTACGGTATTGGTCTCCCCGTCAGGAGACAGGCCCTTGAGGCTTGGCCTAGGGTTTAAGGGAGGCGGTGGTAAAGCCCCGGAGAGAGGAGGAGAAGGCAGCTGGCCTGTGGCTTCTTGCTGCCCGAGCATGACGGCCCTCGTATGCAAGTAATCGCAAGGTTTTGGAAAAAAACAAGCCCCAAAGGTTGAAATTGTTTTCCTGTCAAACATTCTTCTAAGCGGTATAGCACTGGTCTGTGCATTGCCGGAGAGAGGTAACTCAAGGTTGCTGTGATGCTAAACACTGTAACACTGATGCGATAATGGTTACCCACTGTGCAGTGTTTGGTGGCGCTTCCTGATTAAAAGAAGCTTGGAAGCAGGAGTGGCATTCACTTCCAAAATGGCTTGCCTCCAGAAACTCTATGAACAGTGCTCATGCCTTTCGTTCATAGAGTCCCTATGAGTCTTCTATGACTCAATGGCACCTAACAACAACAATAATGAGTCTGCTTCCAAACTTGATGCAAGCTCTTCATCATACAGTTCATCTTATCAGAATATTTGCTCAACATAGAGATTGGCAGAATGCAAACCTGATGTTCACCCTTCCTGATCTTAAATCACATACTCTTCTGTCCAGTCATCTCTTGGTCTATGTAGAGGTTCCATGTAAGCACAGTTCCAGTGTCCTGGAAATCTCATTTTCTGTAATGCTATCCACAATTTGTTATGATATCCAGTCAAGTGCTTTTGCATTGTCCACACAATGTGAGAAAATATCTTTCTGATGGTTTTTGCTTTCAGCACGGCATAGTATATGCACATAATGTGGAATACTGATTGACTACTGTAACAACTCCCAAAAGGTAACAAACCTATTCAATCAATTCTGAATCTCAGGACAATGCAGAACTGCTCGATAGAGTGTTTTAGGTTGTAACCTTTAGAAAGGATGTTCAGGTGGTGTAGTTCATTGAGAGTTACAGAGGTGACTCAAAGGTCATACCTCCTTTCTGGTGGCTTGGATCTACCAGTAACTCCAAGAAAGAAAAAGGAACAATCAGTTCCTTTGTAATTTATATCCTCAAAAACCCAAAAAGGATTAGTTATGAGTCAGTTCTGCCTCAATAACAATGATTTAGAATTTTCGCAGCAGCAGACTGTTACATGAGTGACTGGTAGGTTCAAACCACTGACCTGATTAGCAGCCAAGCATTAAACAACTAAACCACCTGTTGTTAGGCCCCGTTGAGTTGGCTCTGACCTGTAGTAACCCCTTGTACAACAGAGTGAAACAATACTCAGTCCTGCACCAAGACAACAGTGTTATTGTTGTTGTTATGTGCCATCGAATTGCCTGTGACTCATAGTGACCTATGTACATTAGCTCTGAAACCTGCCCTATCCTGAACCAAACTCATTGTCTCTGACAGACCTAATCCCATGTCTCCAGTCACTGAGTCAATCCATCCTGGGTCTTCCTCTTCTGAGCTGTCCCTCCACCCTTCCAAGCATCATGTCCTTCTTCAAGGACTGGCCCCTCCTGGCGACATGCCCAAAGTTTGTGAGACAGAGCTTCAAAATCTTTGCCTCTAGGGAGCAGCCTAGTTTCACCTACTCCAGGATAGACCTAGATGTTTTCCTAGAGTTTACAGAATTTTCAACAATCTTCTTTAACACTACAACTTAAAGGCATCAATTCTTCTATCATCCTTAGCTATTGTACAGCTCTCATATGCATAGCAAGTAATTGTGAAGAAGTATGGCCTAGCTCAGACACACCTTAGTCTCCAGTATGACATCAATGCTGTTCAATGCTCCTACTACAAAAGACCCTGGCAGCTGACTTTCCCAATGCAATTAGTCTTTGATTTTGTGACTGCTGATGCCAAGAGTGTTGATTGTGGAACCAAGTAAGCTTAAGTTATCAACAATTTCAATCTCTTCTCCTCCCATCACAAAACTGCTAATTGGTCCAGTGGTGAGAATATTTTTTTTTTCTTGATGTTGAATTTCCATCTATATTGAACATTACAGTCCTTTACTTTCTGTAGCAAGCACTTCTGGTCCGCCTCAGTTTCAGCAAAGCAAGGTTGTGTCATCTGCATCACACAGGTTGTTGATGAGTCTTCCTCCAATCCTGATGGCACATTTCTTCTCATGAAGTCTGGCCTCCAAAATGATCTGTTCTGCATATAGATTGAAAAGGTATGGCAATAGTATGCATCCTTGATGCACTCCTTTCCCCATTCTGAACCATGCATTTTCCCCTACTGCTTTCTGGTCCAAGCATAGGTTTCACATGAGCACAATTAATTCTGGGATCCTCATTGTTCTCAAAGTTAGCCATAAATTAATAAAAAAAATTTCTTCACAGAATTTTTAACTGAAATTCATTCAACCTTTGGACATGACATCCTAGCCAAAAGTACCTCATAAAATACAAACTTAAACTTTAGTGTTAAGGTTGTGAATCAGAAGTACCCCAGATACCTATCAAAAGCAAAGGTAAATTCTCACCTGAGAAACAAACATTAAACTCAAGCCTCAAAGACTCCTTTCCTACAGAACCTACAAGAAATAAGCTCTTAACAGTAAATTATTGATTTTATGAGATTATAGGCAAAACCAAACAGAAATATGAGAAATACAGACTTGGACTATCAAAGAAGCAAAACAGTGATTGCAACTATCATAATTATAAGATACATAAGAATAAAGTATGTTTGAAAAATGAAAGGGAGCTTTAGAGGTGTAACTTACAAAATTATATTTAAGTGAATCAATCAGTTTTAACTGAAGAATCTTGAATTTTTAGCAAGCATTAAATTTATTATTATAACTAGAAAATTAGGAACAAAGTAAATAACAAATTGTGTTCAGTCATGAATTTGAAGATTAAAATCAAGCCCATTGCTGTTGCACTGATTCTAACTGCTCTGATTCAAGCTGATCCCATATGCTACAGGCACAAATGCCCTGTAAGGTCTTGTTGGTAGTAATCTTTACAGATTCAGATCGCCGAGTCTTTCTGAAGTGCTGCTGAGTTTGTCTCAATCACTGAAATGTAGGTTAGTAACAGAAAGAAAACCACTTGTGCAGTCCAGAGACCTAACCCAAAGATAGAGAAATTGTGGAAGGTACCTCATAGAAAAATTATGGGATGGTAGATAGGACAAAGTTGGTAACAGGGAAGATGGAATGAAAAAGTCCAACAAACATTTCATCAGAGATCAGAAAAAAGATAAGAAAGGATGAAAAGCCTTCAAAATTAGTTATATCTTAAGATCAAGAAAATAAAAATTCTTACCACCAGCCAAATAGGCAACATCATGATAGATGGAGAAGAGATAGAAATTGCCAATGGCTTCATCTTGCTTAGACCTATAGTGAACAATTTGACACCCACCACCAGCTAGGAAATCAGAAGATGTATCACATTGGTAAAGTCTGCTCTCAGGGACCTCTTCAAAGTACAAAAGAACAAAGATGTCCCTTTAAAACACTAAGGTGTGCCTGAGTCAAGCCATGATCTTTTCAGTCATTTGCCATGTGTTAAAAAGTAGGGAAATGAATACGGATGAAATAAGAAGAATCAATGCTTTTGAGTTGTGACGTTGGAGAAGAGTGCTGAATATTCAATAGCTTAATTCAATACCAAAAGAACAAACAGGTACATCTTGGAAAAGGTGCAGCAAGGGTGCTCCTTGGAAGCAAACACATTGAAACTTTATCTGACATACTTTGGAAATGTTGTTAGGATGGGCCAGTCTTTGGAAAACACATTGTGCTTGGAAAGGTGAATAGTCAGCGAAGGAGAAGACCCTTAGCAAGATGGATTGACACAGTGACTATAACAGTGAGTTCAGTTGTGTCAGAGATGATGAGGATGGCATAGGATAGGGCAGGGTTCGGATCCACTGTCCATATGGCGAATTATGACATATGCATTATACTTAACTTAAGGGCACTTACCAACAACAACAGCAAGAAGGAATAATTGACCCTGGTTGAGAAAGTGAATGACTCTGCTGATGTTGTGGGTGTTGACATTACACAGGTGATGTTTGATACGAATCTACATAATGACAACAAAAAGAACTGGAATTCAATCAGGAAAAATATATCTGAGTAGGGAGACATGAGAAAACATCGCACCATTTGAGTGGGATGAGAAGTGCCAGGTATGTCCGCATGCGATCTAGTGGCTTATTAGAGGACGGACAATTTGAAAGTAGGCAGATGGATAGTGGTTAGTTAGAAAGACCTTGTTGGTCTTGCTAAGCAGACTGTATCCTGTGGTTGATAGAGAGTCAATGGAAATCTTTAAACAAGGAAGTGACATGATCAGCTTTGCACTTAGGAAGATAAAGTACCTAAAAGAAACTCAATAAATGCTTGTGGTTTGATCAATGAAAGCTGCTGATACTGATACCTTTGTTCTTGGAAGGATGTGTCTGGGATGAGCTTGAGGCATTCTAGATCCATCTTCCACTACAGAGAGGAATCTTGAGGGGCTCTTTATTTGAGTGTGGACTGGGATTCAAGTTCATATATTAAAAGAACTGACCTTGGATACCCTGAAGTGATAAAGAAACTCCTAAGATATCACTCAAATTCTTCTCAGGCTTCCTTCCCACAAAAGAGGTTCACCTAAGGAAATCTTTAAAAAAGAAATTAAATTTCATCTACCAAGTTCACAAGTGCGCCTCCTTAAGCCTTACAAAACTTTACTCTAGTTTCAATCTGTTGTAATCCAGATCAAGCACTGTTGTTGTTGTTGTTGTTGTTGGTATGTGCTATCAAGTCATTTGCGACTCATAGCGACCCTATGTACAACAGCCCTAAACTCCGCTCTATCCTGTGCCAATCGCATTGTCTCTGACACACCCATCCTGATTACCCCAGTCACTGAATCAATCCACCTCCTAGAGGATCTTCCCCTCTTGCGCCAACCTTCAAATCATGATGTCAAGCCCCAGAATCCTTGCCTCCAAGGAGTAGCTTGGTTTAACCCTCTCTAGGTTGAATCTGTTTGTTTTCTTGGCAGTCCATGGTACATTCAATACTCTTCTCCAGCACCACAGCTCAAAGGCATCAATTCTCCTTCTATCTTCCCTAGTCATTGTCCAACTCTCTGATGCATAACAAGTGATTGCAAAGACCATGGCCTGTATCAGGTGCACCTTAGTCTCCAGAGAGACACCGTTGCTCTTGAGTACTTTAGAGAGGTCATTAACAGAAGACTTTCCCAACGCAATACGTTTTTTGATTTCCTGACTGCTGGTGCCTAGAGTGTTGACCGTGGAGCTGAGCAAACTGAAGCTGTGAACAATCTCAATCTCTTCGCCATCCATCCGGACGCTACCAATTGGTCCAGTGGTGAGAATCTTTGTCTTCTTGACATTGAGCCTCAGTCCATACTGAAGGCTGTTGTCCTTGACCCTCTGCAGCAAGTGCATGAGGTCCTCCTCAGTTTCAGTGAGCAGGGTTGTGTCATCTGCATAACACAATAGATAAAATAAAACATTTAAAAAAAAACCAACACAAAATAATAGTGACTGCCTAATTGATTCTGACTAATGGTGATCCCATGTGTTTTAGAAGAAAATTATATCCCACAAGGTTGTCAATGGCTGATTTTTCTGGAGATCGCCAGGCATTCTTTTTAGATACTTCGAGGTAGACTCAAACTTTCAGTTAGTAGTGAAGCAAGTTAGCCTTTGGAGTGTTGTTGTTGTTAAGTGCTGTCGAGTTGCTTGCGACTCATAGCGACCCTATGTACAACAGCCCTAAACTCAGCTCTGTCCTGTGCCAATCGCACTGTCTCCGACACTCCCATCCCAATTATCCCAGTCACTGTGCCAAGGAATTCCTAAACCTCAGAATCCCTCCCATATACTTAATCTTGCAGACAAATAGCTGTTCTCCTGACCACTGATAGGCTATTCTGGAATGTTATTTTCTTTTCCTACCCCTAGGGTTTTTGTTAGTGAAATAAAGGCAGTAGAAAGGAAGAACTAAGATTTTGAAGATAATTTACTACTTGTCAAAATCAGAGCAAACCTACCTTATTTGTTATCCTAAATATCTATTAACTGATTTTAAGACAGATGTAATTATCACTATATTATGAATGAGATTAAACAGCTTGACATGATTCTCAGTACAGCGCAAGGGAATTCTAGGGGCCTGGTCCGTAGCAAGTTGTGCTGTTCATCCAAAGGCCTTACTTCTACAGTTTGAATCTATCAGCAACTCCATGGGAGAAAGATGATGGGCAAGCTCCTCTTGTTGTGGTCTACAGCCTTGGAATCAATTCAATGACAATGAATTTGAGCTTGAGTTTTTGAGAAAAGTGCAATGTTATTGTTGTTGTTACATGCCCTCTAGTAGACTCTGACTCATAGTGACCACGATTCAATCACAGTTCAGCTAGAGTGAAATCCTTTCTCCACTGCTCACTCTATGCTCCGAACTCTGCCTAACCCTCCAGCATTACCTTTAGTGCATGCAGTAGTCTTTGCAAAACCCTTAACCACAGGCAAGTTATATTCTGTCAAATCTGCTCTTTTGTCCAGGTTAAACATGTGACATAGTTTGCTCTCTCTCATTTGCAAGCGTGTTTGATTGAGTTCATAGAGTTATTTATTATTAGACATTAACAGAGAAAAATTTGCTTCTATAATTGAACTTTGTTTCTTATTAAGTGCTATATAACTGCAATTACTGATTAACTTCCAAGATACTGAGACTGATGTAAACAAACAGCCCTGTGTTTGTAAGATCAGGTCATTGCTGATGGGTTCTGGTTGACTAAATGCACATATGGACTCAACTAATTGCAAGTCCAGGCCTATATGTTCTGTCTCTGAAGAGCCAGTTTCGGTCATTGCTCTTACTCAGAAGGTACATTCTGTCAGTTTGCTATTTTTTCAGGTGAGTAATTCATGCATACTTTAGGTATAATATACAGTTGAAATGGCTTTCCAGTTACGGAGATCTGAAATGGAGCACCTTTCTCTAGGAGTCAGATGAAAACAGGAGCCCATTTGCGTTGTGTCGTGTCCATGAGCCACATTTGTGTGAAAGCAGCAGAAGTGCACTTGAATGCAGTGCTCATAGGTTCTTTTGTCAGGGGTTCTTCCAGAGATGAGGCCAGTGTCTGTGTACAAGCCAAGTACGGAATGGCCAGGCCTTGGCACATGGGAGGCCCCAGAAAAAACCTGGTTCACTTTGATATCTCCAACTCTATTCTTGCCCAGGTAACTCCACAGTTTAGTGCATTCATTCTTTCCTCATTTTCAGCGTTGGTCTGGCAAGATGCCATTAGCTATTCCTGAATATTTGTTTAGAAAAATTTAAAAAAAAAAATTTAAAACCACATTTCTGTGTTGACTGGGAATTATACCAGAAACAGCGGCTCCCAGGACACCTTGCTGCCCATCAGGATTCCTGGGTGTGGTTTTTTGTTTGTTTGTTTACTTGTTTGTTTCAAATTTCCATTCATTCATTGTTGCACTTTTCTCCCTTTTCAATCTCTCCTCCAATTGGCTCTTTTCTTTGAAAAGTAAAAGAAAAACTCTTTCATTGTTATACAATCCCTCCCCTCAAGTGCACTCCAGTATGCAGCCTTCGTTCTGGACTCCTGTCATGACAATAATACCTAATCTCATATCCCTTTTAAACAGTTCTCTCCCTCATCTGTTTCAATGCAGTATACATAATTTATCCCATCTTTCTAGTTTCCCCCCAGCCCCGATGTCAGTCCTGTTTCACAACAGTTGGACTATGCAATATTTGTCCTTTTGTGACTGAGATATTTCACTCAGTATAATGTCCTCCAGGGTCAACCATTTTGAATAATATTGCATCAGTTCCTTGTTTTTCAATGCAGCATAGTATTCCATTGTGTGAATATACCAGAGCTTCTCTATCCATTCATATGTTGATGGGCACTTAGGTTGTTTCCAACTCTTTGCTATTGTGAACAAGCCACGATAAAGATGGGTGTGCATATATCTGCTTGGGTGATGGTTATGGTTTCTTTAGGGTATAACCCAATTGAAAAATAGGCAAAGGATATGAACAGATACTTCACCAAAGAAGACATTCAGAGGGCCAACAAGGACATGAAGAAATGTTCAAAATCCCTAGCACTAAGAAATGCAAATCAAAACTATGAGATATCATCTCACCCCAGTAAGAATAGCAAAATTTCATAGAACAGGAAACAACACATGCTAGTGACGTGGACTGAACCCTTTTTCACTGTTGGTGGGAGTGTAAAATGGTGCAACCATTATGGAAGGCTGTATGGAGCTTTCTCAAAAAGTTGCAAATAGAAATACCTGGTATTTTTTGTTCCCGATGTAAAAGATTACTGAGCTCCCCTCCTAGACCTTCTGTATCTGAGTCCCAGGGAATAGCCTCCAGATGTCTGAATGTGTGTCTCTCTCCTGGTCATTCTTATTAGCCAGCCTGATGCTGGTCCCTTGAACAGTTTAGAAAGTCTTTTGCAGAAGAAATGGAAGGGAAGAAAGAAGTAGAAATAAAGATATTTTGTTGTTGTTGTTGCTTTAAAAGGAAAAGGAAGGGGATCTTGCTCCACTCTGTCTACAGAGAATTTCACATCTAACTTGGGCAAATATTACCTTACTTTGTCTGTCTTATCTCTCTTCTAGCTGTGGCACAGAATGAACAGTGCAACTTCCAGGTATATTTGTTGCTTGGCACAGCAGACAGTAATCCATTCATATTCAAATAGATAGTATGAGTTCATAGGATTGGCAGGGCCAAGGACACAGTAAGTTCTTAGAGTGAAAGCTCTCTAGGAATCACTGTGGTGCCTTCTTCAGGGTAAGTCTGACTGCTTTGTTGTTCCAGTGATGTCTGTTAATGTTAGCATTTAAAGGTAAGAAGCAAGAATACTGGGTACACTGTGTGGGAGGTCTTTCCAAGGTGGAATTCTCAAGGTCTCATTCCCCCAGCTCAACTTGTGAATGTCCTACAGAGCATTCTTGTAGGTGAAAAAAATCTGTTTATAATTATCTGGGCACAGAATTGAACTCCATTTTATGTCATGAAACATGTTTTAAAATATGGTTTTAATATGCACTGTATTTTCTAGAAATGTAACTTCCTGGTACTTCAAGGGGAGTATTTCATTTGAAACTTTACCAAGAATTGTTCTCCATCTTGGAAAAAATTGTCACTGATGGTGACGCTGTTCTTGGCATTTGACTGATCAGTGCAATCTACCTGGTTCAGCCTACAGTTCCCCTATTGTATTCGTTGTAACTTTTTAGATGCAGTGGCTACATCTAATATTCTAGCACTTTCTCGCATAAGAATATTGATCACTTATATACTGGCAAACCTCCTAATTTTATTATAAGTAAAACCATCCAAAAATACATTGCTGTTCAGTCAGTTCTAACTCATAGGTACCTTCTATGATGTTCTGGAGACTATAAATTTCTATGGGAGGAGATTGTCCATCTTTTTATTGGAAGCTTTGAACTGCCAACTTTTCAGTCAATAGCATGACATACCTCCCACTCTGCAAATTCAGGAGATTTCATGTCCTGATCTTTTAAACTAATCATTTCTGCAAAAATTCTCTATTTCCAATTAAAGTTGCATTCTGCTTTTTCAAGCAAGCATTGTTGTTTTGTGTTTTTGCTTGGTTGGTTGGTTTTGTTTTTTAGGGAGATACAGTTCAAATCATAGTAGAGGGCTGCCAAGTAAAAAAATAAGCCTGCCTTGGAGAAAGTGAAAGCAAGTTTCTCCTTGAAGGCTAGGATTTTGAAGCTCCAGCTCATATACTTGAGTCACTTGGCCAGGAGGGACCATTCCTAGGACAAGGACATCATGCTCCATAGGGTGTAGGGACAGCACAGGAGGAGAAGACCCCAGATGAGATGGCTTGACACAATAACTAGACCAATGGGGGTTGATGTATCAGAATTAGTGAGACTGGCTCAGGACAGGGCAGGGTTCAGAGCTGCTGTCCAGAGAGTAACTATGCGTCGCAGGCAACTCAATGGCACATAATAACAATAGCAACGGATACCACACATAATAACTACCCATCCAGGTAAAGATTCAGACTTGGAATTGAGATTCCAGGCTTTTTAGCTCCTGTGTGGTTGATTCTAAAGTCTACTCAATAATAAAATTGTTTGGCAGAAATGACACAGTCTTGGAGGACCTTAAGTGTTCACCAGTTCCAAGCCCCATGTTATGAATAAGTTCACAGAGACTCATAGCAAATAAAGGATTTGCCTGTGTTTACTCAAAGGATTTTGTTGGCTGGGACTCAGACCCTATTCAATGTTTTTGTTTGTTTTGTTCTTTTGGAGTTCTATTTTCTGGTTTATTTACAAAGTTCAGATACATTGTTTTTCACACTGGATCATTTTTATTTTTGTCACCGTCTCCCCTTCCACCCATCAAATTGTGCAATGCTATGATTAAATCCTCTTCTCTCCATCTTCACCCCTCTGATCCCCCAACCCTACACACACCCCTTGGATCCTCATAGTCTTTCTAAAATAATTGTCTTATACAGTATTTGTCCTTATGGGACTGAGTTTACGTAGCATGATTTTCTCTAGTGCTTCCCAAATTAGGTAGTAACTTACAAAATCATTACTGCTACATGCTAAGTAGTGTTTCATCCTGTGATCATACCATGATTTCTCAATCCATTCAATTGTGTTTGGACATCTGGGCTGTTTCCACATTCTTGCAATGGTGAATAATGCTACTGTGAACATTGGTGTACAAGTCTCCCTCCATTTGTGCCTCAGTTCTCATTCTCTGGGGGCGGGTATATTCCAAACAGTGCAACAGCAGGATCATATGTAATTTCTACTTTGCGTTTTTTGAGGAAGTACCAAACTGCCTTCTAGAGTGGTTGGACCATTTTACAATCCTCCGGACAGTATGTAAGAGTTCCTATCTCACCACATCCTCTCCAACATTTATTACTTGTTCTGTCAGACTTTGTCACTGTTGCTGGAGTGAGACGGTATCTCATTGTGGTTTTGATTTGTGTCTCTCTCATTGTCAGTAATTCAGAGCATTTCTTCATGTGTCTTTTGGCCATCCAAATAATTTCCTCTGTGACAATTATTTCCATGTCTTTTGCCCATTTTGTAATTGGATTTCAGTCTTTTTCTTGTGGAGGCCCTGTAGGATTTTGTAAACTTTTGATATGAGACCTTGTCTGAGATGGTATTGTCAAATGTTGTTTTAGGGGTTTCGTTTTTCATGGTCTTTAGGGTGGTGTTTTTTTGGGGATTGCTTTTTGGTTTTGTTTTTTTCACTCTGTTGGAAAATGTTTTTGATGCACACGGGGATTTCATCTTTAGAAAGTCCCATTCATCAATTTTATCTTCTCTAAATTGGGTATTTCTGGCTGTATTTGACAGTCTCTTTATACCATAGACCAGACCATCTCAGCTTGATCCCAGTTTGTCTCTGATGAACCATATGGTTCTGGGCTTTACTCCCAGGTATTTGATCCACCTTGAGTTGATTTTGTGTATGGTGTGAGATGTGGATCCTGTACAGGCAGTGCTGTGTTCTTTTCCTCACATGGGGCTCAGCACAAGCCCAATGCAAAAAACTAAAGTGATCGTCACTGTCATGGAATCAATTATGACTCAAGGCCACCCCTTGTAAAACTGTGTTTCACAAATCTACTGCTGATCTCTTCATAAATGAATTGCCAGGTCTTTCTTCCAGGTGCTTCTGTGTGGAAATAAGCCTCCGATTTTACAGTTAGTAGTTGAGCAGATTAATAGTTTGTATCACCCATAGATTTCCAGCATAAGGCAGCTGTCCCAGTGGGAAGCTACCATCTCTGCACCCCCTGTTACCAAAGTTTCTCTGGGTTTAAGATTTGGGCGTCAGCTACTCCCAGATACAGCCCAGACCCAGTGAGGGGGCTGAATAAAGGAAGCTCTCAGCAAGTCCCCGGGGGAATTACTAGATGCAGAAAACCAAGCCAAGCTATTTCTTCCCCTAGGCTGCCTTTTTCTTCACAGACACTTGTTCCATATTTACATTCCATTTATGTTGCCTCTTGTTTATCTTGTTACCTAAGTACTTGGCACAAAAGTAATTATTTCGTTGCAAAAGCCGCAGCAGACGGCAAAGTTAAAAAAAAAATGACTTTGACTCCAGCGAGGAATTGTATAAATAACTACCTCAATGGAGACGTGGGAAATTACTGCCTCATTCTCTGCCACCACCACCGCAGTCAGGAGCAGATTCCGGGGGTAACATCTTGCCATTGTGAGGAGGAAAAAGATCATTTCTTAGCAAAGTGGTTTTTTTGCAGATGCTTACAATGGTGGGCCTTCTCTCCCCATCCACTCCCCGCCCCTCGCTCAAATTATCAGTACTGTATCAATTCACACCGCACAGCATGTAAAGCAGATAGAAGGCGACTCCCTGCCGAGGCTCCATCCAGATAATTCTCTCTTTCATGCCAAAGCAAACAGTGGGGAGAAAAAGGGACATTTTTTCCCCATGGAAACAAAAGAAAGCTTCCTATCCAAAAAATGGTACCTTGGATTTGCGAAGCTGTCCTCCAAGGTCACGTGTGCACCTCCCACCCCAAAGGTTCCTAATAAGAAGGGCATGTTAATGAGATTGATCTCACTTGACTAAGAACAAAACAGCAATCACAGGGTTTTTTGAGACTCAGATAAAGGAAATGTGGGGCAATCAGCTGGAAGTTAAGTTGGGAGAAATCCAGGTATTTTCTCCCCCAGGCCTTTTCTTCTCTTCAGGACTTAGGAAGACTAAATTAAAAAGGAAAGTTGTATTGCTCAGTAACAATTTTGGGGATTCTGCTGTGAGAAGCCAACTATTCCCCTCCATGTGATACAGGTATATGCATACCTGCTGCCTCTCCCCTCCACACTCTCCTCTCCAGTCCCTGTCTTTCCTGTACCCATTCCTGCTCTGTCTGTTTTCATTAGCTCTTTCCTTTACCTTTTGCTCCCCTCATTCTCTATTTCCTATCCCTCTTGCTATGTTTTCCATTCTTCTGAGTAACCCAGTTCTTCCTCCACTTCCTGTTCCTTTAGGAACAGCTTAGTGTTCTCAGATGATGTCAAATTTCCTCTCTTCCCCAAGGGAAAAATAAATCAGGTGGGCTGGCCAGGGTCTCCATCTACAGTGCAGTTGGGTGGAAAGCTTGGGAGGAGTGGGTAGAAGGACTTTCTGAATGCAGACTGCAATGGGGAAGCCAGCATCAGGACACTTTTTCAACTCCAGGCCTGGTACATGCAGCCCTGCCCTCCCTTTTCTCATTAAGCACAAAAAGCCTTAAGCAGGGGTGTCAGCGAGCATCATTTGTCACTGTAATCAGGGCATTAGGGTAGGTGGCAGAGAATGTTCTTGCAAGTCAGGAGAACTATTTTGTCTTTAGAGGAGATAGAGCTGGAAGGGAGAAAGAAAATATGAAGGATAAGGGGCTAGACACTACAACACAAAATGTGAACAAGAGTATTCTCCCTTTCTGCTTCAGAAAGAAGTAGATTACATGTAGATTCTTAACAGCATCAGTTTGCTTGGCTCCACAATTAACACTCTTGACATCAGCAACCAGGAAATCAAAAGACGAATTGCACTGGGAATGTTTGTTGTCAGGGACCTCTCCAAAAGTACTGAAAAGCAATGATGTCAGTCTAAGATGTGCCTGGACCAAACCATAGTCTTTGCAATTACTTGCTAGGCATCAGAAAGCTGAACAATGACTAGGGATGAAAGAAGGAGAATTGATACCTTTGAGCTGTGGTGCTGGAGAAGAGTACTGAATATACCATGGACTACTAGAAGAACAACTATGTCTGTCCTGAAGAGGGTGAAGAAGCCAGGCTGCTCTTTGGAAGCAAGGATTCTGAAGCTTCATCTGACATAGTTTGGACATGTTGCAAAGAGGGACCAGTCCTTGGAAAGGAACATCATGCTTAAGAGAGTGGAGGGACAGTGCAAGAGAGGAAGACCCTCCATGGGATGGATTGACCCAGAGACTGGGGTAATGGGAGTGGGTGTGTCAGAAACAATAACATTGGATCAGCATAGAGCAGGTCCCGAGCTGTTTTACATAAGGTCACTATAAGTCACAAGTAATTTGTGAATAACAGGTATGTCTGAATAAGAGAGAGAAGATCTGATCGTCATGGTTTCTACATGTCTATAGGGGTTCTTCAAGGGGCAGCTAGCAGCTTACCAGCGTCACCAAATCCCTGAACAGGTCCTTTTAAAAACACTGCATTCATAGACTCAATCTCTACCGAGGCAAAGCACATGCTCTGGCAAAGGGATGGGAAGGAGAAGGCGGGCACCTTTTTTGGTATGTCATTTCACTTGTGGAAAGACTCGGTGGAGAAGCTCAATATCAGAAGTGAAAACCAGGCCAGGTGCTGATTGTGGGACAGACCACCAACTAACTACTCATATGCAAGTTCAAGCTGAAGTTGAGGAAAATTAAATCAAGTCCATGGGAACCAAAATTTGATCTTAAGTCTGTCCCACTTGATTTTCAAAACCATCTCAGGAACAGGTTTGAGGCCTTGAGCACGAATGAGCATAGGCCAAATGAGCTCTGGGAGGATATCAAGAAAATTGTCCATGAAGAATGCAAAAGATTATTACAAAGGCTGAAGAAGAAGGAAAGACCAAGATGGATGTCAGATTAGACTCTTAATATTGCATTAGAGCACTGAGAAGCCAAAAAGGAAGAAACCAAGAAATCAAAGAGCTAAACAGAAAATTTCGAAAAACAGCCTGGGACGACAAAGCAAGATACTATAATGAAATGTGCAGAGAGCTAGAGTCAGAAAATCAAAAAGGCCTAACTCGCTCAGTGTTTCCTAAGCTGAAGGAGCTAAAAAACAAATTCAAACCATGGGTGGCAATACTTAAAGATACTTTGGGTAGAATGTTAAATGATCTAGGAAGTATCAAGAAAAGATGGAAGGAATACACAGAGTCGCTGTATCAGAGGAATTGGCTGACAGAAAAGAATTTCATGAAATGACATATGAGCAAGAGCCTATGGTGATAAAGGAGGAAGTTCAAATTGCTCTGAAGGAATTGACAAAAAACAAGGCTCCAGGAGTTGACGGCATACCAATTGACATATTTCAACAGACAGACACTAGGGTGGATGTGCTCACTAAGTTGTGCCAAGAAATCTGGAGAACAGCCAGCTGGCCCACTGACTGGAAAAGATTGATATTTGTTCCCATTCCAAAGAAAGGTGACCCAACCGAGTGCAGAAATTATCAAACAATATCATTAATATCACATGCAAGCAAGATTCTGCTTAAAATGATCCAAAAATATTTGGAACAATATGTCAACAGAGAACTGCTAGATGTGCAGGCTGGATTTAGAAGAGGTCGTGGTACTAGGGATATTATAGCTAATGTTAGCTGGATCTTGGGAGAAAGAAAAGAATACCAGAAGTATGTCTATCTGTGCTTCATTGACTATGCAAAGGCTTTTGACTGTGTGGATCACAACAAGCTTTGGCTGACTCTGAGAAGAATGGGAATCCCAGAACATTTGATTGTGCTAATGCGAAACCTATACTTGGACCAAGAGGCAGTCGTCAGAACAGAGCAAGGAGACACTACATGGTTTAAAATCAAGAAGGGGGTCCATCAAGGATGTATTCTGTCTTCATACCTTTTCAATATGTATGCAGAACAGATCATCTGAGACGCTGGGCTATACGAAGAGGAATGTGGCATCAGGATTAGTGGAAGAGTTATCAACAACCTGCATTATGCAGATGACACAACCCTGCTTGCTGAAACTGAGGAGGACCTGAAGTGCTTGCTGCAGAAGGTCAAGGACTGCAGCCTCCTATATGGATTGAAGCTCAACATCAAGAAAACAAAGATTGTCACCACTGGGACAATTGGTAGCATCACTATGGATGGTGAAGAGATTGAGATAGTTAACAGTTTTAGTTTACTTGGCTCCACAGTCAACACTCTTGGTAACAGCAGCCAGGAAATCAAGAGATGAATTGCATTGGGAAAATCAGCTGTGAGGGACCTCTCAAGAGTACTGAAGAACAATGATGTCAGGCTGGAGATTAAGGTGCACCTGATCAGGGCTATAGTCTTCCCAGCTATGTGCTTTGCATCAGAGAATTGGATAGTGAATAGGGATGATACAAAGAGAATTGATGTCTTTGAGCTGTGGTGCTGGAGAAGAGAGTTGAATATACCATGGACTCCTAGGAGAACAAACAGGTTTGTCCTGGAGAAAGTGAAGCCGGAATGCTCCTTGGAGTCAAGGATTCTGAAGCTGACATACTTTGGGCATGTTGCAAGGAGGGACTGGACCTTGGAGAGGGACATCATGTTTGGCAGAGTGGAGGGACGGCGAAGGAGAGGAAGACCTTCGATGAGATGGATCGATTCTGTGACTGGAGTGGTGGGAATAAGTGTGTTTGAGATGAGATGGCTAGGTTGGCACAGGATAGAAAAGAGTTTAGAGCTCTTGTACGTAGGGTCGCTATGAGTCGCAAACGACTGGATGGCTCATAACAACAACACAAGCTTGCTTCACGTCACTAGAGTTAAAGTCTCCAGAAAGGTATCTCACTGTTCCTGTTGCTGAGGCAGCTCCAAATCACAGCCACTCTGTACCTAACAAAACAAAGCATTGCTCAGTCCTGCGCCACTGTCTCCACAGTTGGCATGCTGAAATTCATTGTTGTCGTCATTGTGTCTTTTGAATGACTTCCAACCCAAGGCCCTCATCTTTGAGCACTATACCAAATGACAGGCCATTGTTATCCATAAGGTTTTAAATGCTTGCCTTTTGGAAGGTCTCTCTTAGTCCACTTAAGTCTGGAAGCTGCACTGAAACCTTTTGGCTTTGAATGGCCTTGCTGATTGTTAGAGCATCGATGGCATAATTTCAAACTGCAAAATGACAGTGGAGGAAGGTACTAGGGATCAGTTTTCTGACTTTGTCATCTACCTGTTTTATCTTCAAGCTTTAAGATTTTCTAGTCACTGACCTATCACTGACCCCTTATACACCCTCTAGAATGTCACCATGCCTGTCTTTACATCTCTCATAGTCCTCTAACGGAGTTCAGGTAGCCTAGCGGGCAAACAGCTGTTCTGCCAATCCAAACACAGGTGGTTCAAATTCTCCAGGTGCTCTTAAATAGAAAGACAGGCAATCTCCTCTCATGCAGTTTGTTGTTGCTGTTGTTGATTGTCTTCAAGTTGAGCATGACTCCTAGCAAACCTATGAACAAAAGGCCTGAAGCCCCTCTACAACTATTGACATTTATCAAAGTTCATAGAGTTTCTGGAGGCATGTTGTTTAGGATATGGATGTCACTCCTGCAGTTTACAGCCTCATGCTGGAGGGTCAACTATGAGTTGGTTCCCACTTGATGACACATAACAACAACAACAACATACTTCTAATGCCTCTGGTGATTCCCAATGAAGATCTTAGAGCATCTCAATCCAAGCTAGTTTCTAGAATGAGTTAAATCTCTGGGCTTGAATCTGGTGATCATGCTTATTATTAACTGCCTTGCTCAGATACAATGTCTTCTTGTTTAAGATGGGCTCAGTAAGATGAACTTTCCTTTCTCAAAGAGTTGGCCAGATCAGGCCTCCTCTTACCCTAACCAGGCTTAATGCATGCTGGTGAACCCAACACCTTCAGAATGCATGCTTTCATCACTATGAAAAATAGTACTGATGGATTTAAAGAAATGTGATTGGAGAACTCGAATGTGTATGAGAGGAGAAAATACACAATTTTTTAAAAGGACTAAGAAAAGGGAAAAGACAGTAAAGAAAAGGCTGGCAAAACTGAGATCGAACAACTTCAAAGTGAAAGTCTGAAAGGATACAAAAAGGATGGTTTGATTATAACTTACCAAGACTCCAAGAAAAGAAAATGAACTAGGCCTCTTGAGACATGTGGAGAGACTAATCCTCTCAAGCTATCATATGTGCCATTTTGTTGTTTGCTGTAGTAGAAAATGATTAATAATATTTCAGGATTGAAAAAAATCTATCAAATCCTTCCTGTCCTATCCATTCCTGGAAAAAAAAAATTAAAAATAAACACTGCCACTAAGAACTTCAGTACCAAGAGAATTGCATTATTGTCAATGTTGAGTTAAAAAAATTGGAGCATTTATGTAAGCTTAATTGCAAGTGTAAATAGTGCATTTATTTGGAAAAATGAAAGCAGATAAAACTTATAAGGTCATTTTCTTTTTCTGGAGCTAGAGGGTAATTAATGTCCTATTTACTGTGTCGCTTCTTAAAAATGTTTCTTTCCAAAAGAACCTGCACAACCTTTCCCCTCACTAACTCTGGCCTCTTCCCTATCACACTCCTTTTCTTGGAGAGGAACCTAAGGGAGTCTGTGCTAGCCTTAGTCAGGATGGACCTTTCCCAAAACGACAAAAGAATAGATCTGTCCAAAAAAGAACAGTGGAAACAATAACAACAAAACTCGCCATCGAAATTAATGCCTCACGAGGATGGACGAGGAAAGAAAAACTCCAGCTTCATACGACGAAATGTGTTTTCCAGACTGGCTAAATGAAGCTCACAGTATTAAAGGCGTAAATCACCCACACCGATGTCTAGGTTCTACGTGGGCAGGTCTGCTTATGAGGCAGAAGGCTTCTGGAGTCGGATTTCCAGAGAAGGGCCATAAACATCCCAAATTGAGGCGATGGACTAGCTCCCCAGAGGCTTCCTGATTTGTGGCCCCACTGGGTGGAGTTAAAGAGGTCAGGAGGGAGAGACTTTTTTTCCTGGTACATTCCACTACTTGACCGCTTCCTTTTCAAAGGCAAAACAGCCTTTAGAAAAGGGAATAAGCATTTTTTTTTTTTTTTTAAATCAGTCCCTGAAAACTCTATGGAGCAAAATTCTACTCTGACCTACTCAGGGTTACTATGAGTCAGAATCAATCCAGAGGCAACTACTTGGGTCTTTTTCACTCTGGGGCCAGGGTAGGACACAAGTCTCAGCTTCAGGTTGCTTCTCCCTCTGCTTCCAGCAAATGTCACCTGGTATCACCCTTCAGGCATATTCCCCCATCTGAGCCCCTTCTATTCCACCCATATGTTCCTATGGTAACTAATCTTCTCTGGATGTTCCCAATACTCCCTGTCTGTGGAAGGTACTGATTCAGTGAAATTCGTATCTGTGCATTTGTCAAAAGGAACCCTGGTGATTCAGTGGTTAAGCCCTTTAGGTTGACTGTTTGAACCACCAGGTGCCCTGTGAGAGAAAGAGGTGACAGTCTGTTTCTGAAATGCTGCAGTTTTAGAAATCATATGGGGTAGTTCTGGTCTGTCCCCGTGGGTCGCAGTAGGAACTGACTCCACAGCAACGGGTTTGTGGGGGTTTTGTTCGTGATTTTTTTGTTTGTTTTGGGTTTGGGTTTTTTTGTTTGCTTGATTATGTTTTGGGTTTTTGGTGGTTTTTTAAATATAAATTAACCCATTTATTACAGGCTAGAGACACTTCAAATGAAGGTACTTTTCAGTTTTTCAGTTCTGATGTCTGACTTTACTGTGACTGCAGGTCTCATATTTATCAGCAATCCAGGATTTTTTGGTGCTTTTATCCAACTTGCCACAAACCAGCAGCAAACCCAGGGAGTTGGTTGTTGTTTGTTTGTTTGTAATTTGTTCGTTTGTTTCAATTGTGAAGAATGTGACTACTGACTTGGGATTGGGAAAGTTGGTGATTGAACTCTCTTCTGTGATCATGGTCTAAAAGGCAAAATTGGGTGGTCAACACATAGGATAGATAGATGATAGAAGCCATTCCTTTGCGCATCATTTCTGAAAATTTGGATGACTCTTGGCACCAGCAGCCAGGAAATCAAAAAATGTAGTGCGATGGGAAAGTCTGTGGTTAGGGACCTCTCTAAAGTACTCAAGAACAACAGTGTCTCTCTGGAGACTAAGGTGCGCCTGATACAGGCTATGGTTTTTGCAATCACTTGTTATGCATCAGAGAGTTGGACAATGACTAGGGAGGATAGAAGGAGAATTGACACCTTTGAGCTGTGGTGCTGGAGAAGAGTATTGAATGTACCATGGGCTGCCAAGAAAACAGATTCATCCTAAAGAGGGTTAAACCAGGCTGCTCCTTGGAGGCAAGGATTCTGGGGCTTCGTCTGACATACTTTGGACATGTTGTAAGGAGAGACAGGTCTTTGGAGAGGGACATCATGCTGGGTAGAGTAGAGCGACAACACAGGAGGGGAAGACTCTCTATGAGGTGGATTGATTCAGTGACTGGGGTAATTGGGATGGGTGTGTCAGGGGCAATGAGATTGGCACAGGATAGAGCAGGGTTTAGGGTTGTTGTACATAGGATCGCTATGAGTCGCAAACAACTCGATGGCCCATAACAACAACAACAATTTCTCTCTTGCAGCTACAGTTCATCTATGTGGTGAAAGAGTCAGGTCTTTTATGCTCCCTCAAGTTCTGGTCCACTTGTTTTGGGTTTCGGAGAGTGTCTCCCAAAACTGCACACCTAAATCAACTCAAAATAGACATTGCAGTAAAAGAAATCAGTCAACCCAAACTCAACTCAACTCACTGCAGTCTAGTCAGAAGTGATAGATAGCTGACCCTCCTGTAGCTTTTCAGAGGCTGTAAGTCACACAGGAAGAGGAGGTTGCCCATCTATCTTTCTCTGGAGAAGCAACTAGTGGATTGGAACTACCTTTCTTTTGGTTGGCATCATAACTTCTTACCCACTGTTGTTGTTGTAGTGGTTGTTGTTGTTATGTGCCATTGAGTCAACTATGACTCATAGCAACCCTGTGCTTGACAGCTCTGAACCCTGCTCTATCCTGAGTCAATCTGTCTCACACCTACCTTCATTACCCCAGTTATTGTGTCAATCCATCTCATCCTGGGTCTTTCTTTCCCGCACTGTCCCTCCACCCTTCCAAGCATGCTATCTTTCTCCAAAGACGCTCACTCCTGGCTATTTGCCCAAAGTATGAGAGACAGAGTCTAAAAATCCTGCCTCTAAGGAGCAGCTTGGTTTCACCCTCTCCAGGTCAGACCTGTTAGTTTTCTTAGAAGTCCATGGTATGTTCAACATTCTTCTCCAGCACCACAACTCAAAAGCATCAATTTTTCCTCTGTAACCCTTGGTCCTTGACCAGCTCTCTGATACTATGTTACCAGTATACCCTATTGAAATCAATAGCCTTTCCTATTCCTCTGCCTTCTGTCAGAATGATTCTTTAAAAAAGAATCAGGACTTCAGATCCCAAGGAATCTGGACTTGAAAAAGTTATCTGTCCTTGAAAAGCAAAAGAAAAACTCCCCCATTGGTACACAATCCTCCCCGCTCCTCCCCCACCCCCCTCAACCCCAAATATAATCCACTCTGCAACCCTCATTGCGTACTCCTACAATAAACATAATGCCCTAAAATATAATACTTTTAAACTATTCTCTCCCCCATAGACTTCAATGCCACAAATGGGGGAAGGGATGGGGAGAAGGGTGCAACAATGAATGAATGGAATTCCAAAATCTCTGTAGATGTTCATTGAAATGAAAAATATATTGCTTCTTTTTTAAAATTTTATATTAGTTTGTATATAAAATTCATATATGTAGTGTTTCATTTAGCTACATTAGGTTTCACACATTCCTCTATTCACTTTGTTTCATATTATTATTCCCATACTTTGTGTTTTATAAAATTAATCATCATTGATCCATGCCCTCCATCATCCAGCCTTTTCAGATCCCCACTGGATCTTTCTTAGTTGCTTCACCTCCTCCCTCCAGGCATCAAACTCTATAACCTCAAGATTTCATCCCCTCCCACCCCCCTCACTATCTACCTCACCTTCCCTCTTCGAACTTGGGTACACATCTTACTAGTTATCCTTCTATTCTTATGCAGTATTTGTCCTTATGAGATAGTTCACTCAGTATAATGTTATCCAGCCTTTCTCACATTACGTAGTATTTTTCAATATCATTGCTCCTGAGTGTGGCATAGTGTTCCATTGTGTCAATGTATCACAATTTCTCAATCCATTCATTTGTTTATGGACATTTTGGTTGTTTCTGGGGTTTTTTTGTGGGTTTGGGGTGTTTGGACTTTTTTTTTCTGTTTTGGTTATGTTGGGTTTTTTCCCCCCTTTTTCTATTGTGAATAACACTGCTGTGAACATTGGGGTACAAATCTTCTTTTGTGTCTTAGTTCTAATTCCTCAGAGTATATTCCTAGCAGTGTAATATCTGGATCACATGGAATTTCTATGTCAGCTTTCTGAGGAAACTCCAAACAGCCTTCCAAAGTAACTGTACTATTTTACAATTCCACCAACAGTGTATAAGCATTGATATCTCTCCACATCCTCTCCAGCATTTATTATTTGCTGTCATGTTAAACTTTGCCACTGCTATTGGAGTGAGATGGTATCTCATTGTGGTTTTGATTTGAATATCTCTTATTGACAGAGATTTTGAGCATCTCTTCATGTGTCCATTGGCCATCCAAATGTCTTCCTCTGTGAAAAGTCTTTCTACGCCTTTTGCCCATTTTGTAATTGGATTAATCTTTTTCCTGCCCTGTAGGAGTCTATAAACCTTCATCATGAGGCCCTTGTCTGAGATGTCAATGCCAAATGTTGGGTTTGGGACTTTCCCCCCCAGTCAGTAGGTTTTCTTTTAACCCTTGGGAAAATGTTTATGATACACACAGGGACTGACGTCCCATTGTGCATGAATTGCTTCTTTAAAATCTGATCTTTAACATATTGTTAAAATAATTAACTTCTGAATGATGTGGGTGAAATGACATATGTTGGTATGCCTGCTTTCTTCTGTTGGCATGATTTTCCTTTTCTCAAGCAAATAGTGTAAGTAAATGATCTAGGAAAAGTGTGAACACCCCTCTTACTCTCCTTTTCTGCTGGTAGTGTGCTGTAAGATCTGCTTTCACCCTATCTTTCCAGGGATACTCCCTCCCCTTCCTTCTAATTTCATTTCACTTTCATTCTTTTGCATGACCCACCTGACATTAATTGTGCCTCTCTTTGCCTAAATCAATCTTTTTCCCTTATTTTGTATAAAAAAAAAGTGTGAGCATTATGGATGGAGAGAGCTCTGGGCCAGAAAGTCCCTCTATCCAGGCTGTCTTCATCCACTGTAGAAGATAAGGTGAGGGTGAGAACATGCTCGTGACATGCTCGTGACTTTGTGTGATGTAAGGTGATGTGATAGGATGTGATGGCCCAAGGTCTGACTAGTAGGCTTAGGAACGACCACTTACTCCTTCGTAGAACTGGATAAAGAGTTGGAAGAATGTGGAGGGGCAGATATATGCATAAAATGAATGAGGTGCATAAGGCTGCTCCTTGGAGGCAAGGATTCTGAAGCTTCATCTGACATACTTTTGACATGTCCTTGGAGAAGAGTGTCATGCTTGGGATGGTGGAGGGACAGTGCAGGAGAGGAAGATCCTCCATGAGATGGATTGATTCAGTCACTGAGATAATGGGGGTAGGTGTGTTAGAGATAATAACATTAACACAGGATAGAGCAGGGTGTAGGGCTGTTAAACGTAGGGTCATTATGAGACACAGGTGAGTTGAAGGCTCATAACCACAACAACAATATGTGGATGTGTGTATTCATTTAAATAATGATGTGTATGGTATAAAAGTGTATACGTATATGTATATACTTACATATATTCAACCAGTAGGAGGGAACCAAATAGGTTCTCATTAAATGATAGAGAGGTAAAGAAATAAACAAAATCCTTTCTAACTCACTCTGCCAAAATTTTTTAACTCACACTGCCAAGGGTTAGTTAGGTCTATACCAGAATAAGTTGAGATGAGGCAATAAATCTAATTAAAGAGATATTAATGACCTTGACAACAATGGTATGAAAACTGAGAACTAACACATCCATTCATCATTCATGATCACTCACTAGGCTCCTCACATATGTCAGAATAAGGTGAAAATAAAATGACAAAAAACTCTGCTCCCATGGAGCTAACATTCTAATAAACCGAAACACGTAAAATTAAAAAAAAAAGTAGAAGAGAAAGTATCTCAGACCATGATGAATGCTACAGAGAAAAGACGACGGTGGAGGTATAGTAGAGAGTACAAGACCATTGTGCCTCCACTCATATGGACACAAGAGACCTACAGGCTCATAACTTCGGACTTCTACTCCTTCTTTTACATCTCTTATCAATCACATTCTATATTCCGGGCACTATTCTGTATACCAAGAATTCAAAGATGAACCAGATGATGCCAGAACTCATCTAACTCACAGTTTAAAGGGAAGATACAATTAACAACAATGCCAAGTGCTACAAATTAGAGGAGATCTCAAAACCACATGAAAGGGGAAAGTGGTTCTAGATAGAAAAACAACAGGGGTGTTCTAGGAAAGATGATGTAGTTGGTATTCAAGGAAATGTGTGACACCAGAGGAAAGGACGACCCAAGTTCCCCTTGAAACAAAGCTGAGTCCAGACCAAAGATAGGCTTGTGTACTGTTCATTTTAAATTTATTCTGAGGACAGTGGGATTTAAAAAAAACAAAACAAACAAACAAACAAACAAAGCCCCAAATTAAATCTGGGGGCCTACTTCTAGTTCAAATCTCAATTTCTAAAATTTTATCCCAGTAACATTTGTCTGTCCTAGATTTCCAAAAGGCTCCTGCAGATAAGGGGCATTTAATAGACCCAGGAAATGGGTTTCCAGTGGTCCTGGAATGTCATCATTTCTCATCTCTTTCTACTCTCAATCTGGTGGCCTAGGGACTTTATGGGGAAGCCCCTGAAGTTTATGAGACATACCCCACAATTTAATTACCTTCAGCAAAATGAGGAAAGACTCTATAAACACTGGGATTCATGGGCCATCTGTGGCTCTAGGTCACCTCTGATGCATTAACCTACGCCACTTCCTGTAACAGAGAGGCTTTATTTTATTGGTCCCACACACAATTTATGTTCCTCTCCACTTGCGTCATGACAGGTTTACTCCTCCTAAGTGTCTTTTGCTTTTGTAACTTACTTGTTTCTTCTCAAAGCTGTGTGTATGTGTGTACGTGCATTTATGAGTGTGTGAATGTGCTTTTGAAGGACTAGGCTGCACAAGATAAATGGTTCTCAGATTTATTAATTGAAGGTTTCTTTTCTTTTCCATCCAATGGTTTGTGATATGCCTGTCTTCTTTTGGGCTACAACTCTTAACTACATAGGGAACTCTGGTGGCTCAGTGTTGAGGAGTTGCCTTAACAACCCAGAGGCACGGGGATCGAATTCACCAACAGCTCCCCAGGTAAAAGATGAGCAACCTCCTTTCCTGTGATGAAGCACCTCTAAAAAACCACTCCAGTTGCTCAGTGGTAAGGAGCTATGCAGTGAACCCAAAGTCATGCAGTTTGAATCTGTCAGCTGTGGTCCAGGGGAGAAAGACGAGCATTCTCCTCCTGTGAGAATTATTGCCTCTGAAAATGTGCTGGAGGTCAACTATGAGTGGGTTCCAATATGACAGCATATAACAACAAATCCTACCTGCTGTCATTAGAGCTGACTAGGAGGAATTTACCATTGCAAATGAAATGGGTGGGGGTTTGAGTATCTTCAAGTTTGACACTCTCATTTTTCTTTCTCTGACAACTCCTCAGTACGGGACATCTTACGTGGCTATTTTATTTTCGGCAACCTGATTTAACTCCCAGCGGTGTTCTCAAGACAAGCTCTTTTCCTCTCTCTACTCATTGTCTCCTCTTCTCCATTTCAGGCTCTTGGCTACAAGTGCCCCTTGATCCATCCATCAGCCAGCCTATCTGTCTCTATATATCTATAGCAACAAAACCCATTTCAGCCGTTTTCTTCTTTTGTTTCCTTTGCTTTATGGCTGCTACTTGTCGTAGAGCTCCCTTTCCCCTTCATTTAACAGAAAGGCTTTCACATTAAAGGAGCATTTTAGCAGTACCAACAAGAAATAGAAATCCAGTCTACTTCTTTCCAAGCTTCTCTTAAATCTTTCTGATGTTTTGTTTCAGTGTCCTGTACTGTATGCCTGATTTTTTTCTATCTCTAGAACCACTCTCTTTCTACTCAGAGTGGGAACCAGAAAACTGAGACAGTAAAAGGAAGGAATGTGTTGGAGGGGAAGAGAAACAAAAGAAAAGAAAATGAATGGTACAGACTGGCATGTTGCTCTGTCTTGTCCCCATAACCCTTACCACTATCAGCCTCAGGTTGCCGGAGATCAATTCCATACTTCTCAATTTTCCCTCTTACTCTCATTAGCCAAGGTATGAAGGCCTTATACCATACATTTCAATTAGCCATTGGTTTCCTTTGCAAGTGTGGGAGTGCCTCCTTTGAACATGCAATTGTTTCTTCGATCAGATGTTGATATCCTCTGAGTCGAGCACGACTCATAGTGACCCTATGAACAAAAGGCCTGACGCCTTTCTATAACTATCAACATTTATCAAAGTTCATCGAGTTTCTGGAGGCATGTTGTTTAGGAAGTGGATTCCACTCCTGCTCCCAAGTTGTGAAAATCCTTTCTATTTCTCTTTTCACTTTGACTGAAAAGAAGTTTCTAGCTGTAGAGACTTAAGGTCTGTAGTCTGCAGTATGGATTGAAGCTCAACCTACTTACCTACTCTTATTACTGTATCAATTCATCTCATCCAGGGTCTTCCTCTCCTGTGCTGTCCCTCTATCCTTCTAAGTATGATGTCTTTGTCCAAGGACCAGTCCCTTCTGGCAACATGCCCAAAGTATGTGAGACAGAGCCTCAGGAAGAAGAATTGAAACCTTTGATTTGTTGTGCAGGAGGAGAGTACTAAACATGCAGTGGACTGCCAAGAGAACTAACTTCTTCTGTCCTCTTTGGTCATTTTTCAGATCTCTGATGTGCAACATGTAATTGTGAAGACCATGACCTTAATCAGGTGTACCTTAGTCTCTACACTGACATTGTTGCACTTTAGCACTCTAGAGAAGTCCCTGATAGCAGATTTTCCTAATGCAAAGAGTCTTTTGATTTCCTGACTGCTTTCATCCATAGGGTTGCTATGAGTCCCCTGCAACTCGACATCACTTGACAACACAACAAGAGAGTATATTAGACAATTAGAAACATACTGTTCATGGATACCACTAGGTGGCTAGTTGCTGTCATGTTGTTATTGGTTGCCATTGAATTGACTACAATTCCTGGCAACTACATTGACAACAGGCCTTTCCTGTGCTGGGTTATCCTCCTAATCTCCACCATGCTCAAGCCTATTGTTGCAGTCACTGTGTCAACCCACCTCATTAAAGATCTGCCTTTCTTCTGCTGACTTTTCTCCAAGCATGATGTCTTCTCTCAAAGACTGGTGATCATTATTATACTTGTCTATTGAATGTATGAGTTCCTGTTTGCTATACACTCCTGTGCTAATGAGGAATAGACACTTTTCTTTCTTTTCTTTGAATACTTCAGTAGAAAATAATTATACATTATCATTTTCTCTAAATCATAGCCTCTCCATCTCAGCTTCTGCCTTGGCTCCTTGCTGGAATGCACCCTTATTAGCTGGTAGACACAGTCATGGTGAACACAACGGAAGAGGTTGCTCATTGACTGTGTTCTTTAAGAACAAATCCCATGGGAAGCTATCCATTCCACTATAGGAAAATAGTATGAATTTGGCCAGTCACTAAAAAATCAGTCTAACTGTGCGCCATGAAAAAAGCATAGTCCCGCAATAATATTGGCACTCTCAAGCCTGCATGTCCACTCAGAACAGAAGCTGTCACCTTGTCATGAAGTCAAAGCAATTACTTTGGGTGAGCAGCAAGAGTGGTAAGCAGAGGGCTCATGTGCCTTCCAGATGGTATTTTGAAACTTAGAAGTTTGTAGATCATGAGAGTTATTGCATCATTATTATTATTATTACAGGGAGAAAAAATCTCTTTAAAACATCTAGTCCAAAATCTTTCTTTGTGTAGATGGAGAAAAAGCAGAGAGGGGAAGTGTTCTTCTCTTTATGAAACATAGAGTAAATCTATAACTTGGGGATATTAAGGACTGAGAAAATAAGGGCACAAGAATGAGAGGTGAGAAGAAGAGAAAGGGATGATATTAGGAGGTTCACAACTGGCCTTCTGCACTTTTCTGCATGGCATTCCATGTCCTGCATGGACATTGTCTTAGCACCAAGAACCCCATATTCCTATATGCCCTGCTGTCTGTTTGCAGTGTATTTTAGGGTCAAGGCTGAAAGCTAAACCTGCCCACACTTCCAGGCCTGATCTAGAGGCACTACAATAATCAAAAGACTAAAAGATGTTCTGTAATGATTGAGAGTAAGAGTCCCATCGCCAGCCCTGCTGGGACTGTCTCTGAAGGCACCATTAGGCAGCAGCAACATTGAGAAGCAAATAAAGCAGACGTCCTTCAGCAGCAGAGAAGCAGCCCGTGGAGAGAGGAAACACACAAGTCATGCTGTGCCCTTAGATTCTCCATCATATGACCTGGTCGGGTCTGAGACTTCCAGCTCATTATTGGCTACCCAAGCCCTGACCAACCTCAAAGACAGTTGCACAGTGTTCCCAGCATTACGTGTGCACAATGCTTGGAGCAAGATTAAGAGAATTAGCCAGCCTGCTGTGGGGTTCCTGCCCTCTTGACTACAAGAGGAATGAAAAGGTCATCTTTCTTAATGATTTCGAAGAGAGTGTATCTAGAGATGTTTGAAGTGAACACTTTCAGATGGAAAGCCATTTGACTGCCTGACACTGACAAGTTTAGCATGTTGGGATGATTCTGATGTTTCCTCAAAGGCGGGTTTGGGAGCCTCTATTCTGCTGTCCAGGGCCAACAGAAATGTCTAACTCAGAGCAAACTCTTAAGCAGTGATGGTTCTGCTACCCCGGTATGCACATGAAGTTGTGGTTCTGGATAGAGCAGTAGATGTCTGGTTTCCAAGAACTTCCAAAGCAATTGAGTATATTCTGCAGGTGGGCTGATTAGCATCCTAAGGTAATTTGTACTTTTGCATAAGTTGAGCAGAGGGCATGAAATTGGTAAAGCAAAGGTATTCCTAATAAAGTCATCACCCCCAGGGAAGCCAACAGCCTCTGCTTGAGAGAGATGATGTGGCACCCTGGAGAAAAACAGAGACATGATGGTGCAAGCTGAGGAGGGACAAGAACATCCCCAAGAGAGGCTTTATAATCCTTTACCAGATTTTCTGTACAGTCCTGCTGTATGACAGATTCTCTCTTCCTCAGTGGCCCAGAAGAGGGGTGCAGCTCCTCAGACAGCTTGTGCTGGTCTGCCTTGATGATGAATGCTCCTACCCATACAGCCTTTCTCCCAAGAACTCCAGAACTCAGCCTCCAGCTCTGAAATACTGATGTGATATAGTAATAGTGATGCCTGATATTTGTGTGGTTCTTTGCTCTATAGACTTTCAGATGCATTCTGTTACATGAAATGCAAACCAAACTTTTGGGTAGGCAGATTGACTGGGTTCATTTTAGTGCTGAGGAAAAGACACTTCCTCTCCCCAAAAGAATTTCATAGCTTGTCTAAAGTCATGCAACCAGGAGGTGATGAGACTATTAGCCAAACTCTTCCAACTAAATATCAGGATTCTTTGTTTTAAAAAGCTTTGTGTCAGAAAAAAAAATATAAATCTAATTTATCTCTCCACTCAGAAAGGTCATCTGTGGGGGTTAGCGGGGCTCAGAATCCCTAAGAGTGTATACAGCATGAGGTCGATGGAGTTCTGTCACTCAGCAATAGAATAAACAACCCTCCTACTTGGGAACCTACACATGTCAGTGTGCACATGGTCATTCCAGTTGCTGTTCTGAAGGCTGATGTATTTACCACTGGAGCTGGGGCCAGAGAATGAGAAGAGAAGTTGATGCAGAGATTGCATTTGGCAAGTGAGAGCTCTGTCAGCATTTCCTGGCTTCCCTCCAATGCTTGTATCTAATAACTGAGTTATAGTTTTTCATTTTGATGAATTTATCTGTTCCCAATATCGCGTTTTGTTGTGTTTGGCCTTTGTGGAGTCATGGAGTTTTGAAGATCATGGAAAATTACCCCTTGTCTTACAAATGGGGAAACTTAAGACTCAAAGAGGCACAGAGCCCCTCTACTTTGTTACCATGCTGCTAAGCTGGTGTTCAGAATTTGCGTCTCTTGCGAATAAACTTACCTTGAAGCTAGTTGCCTTATGATGCAAAGGAGCAAAGCTCTATTAAGAGGTGCCTCTGATACCCAGACACAGCACAATCATGAAAGGTGGAAAACAGAACTCAGGAAGTGGGGTTAGATAATGGGAACTTTTTCTTTAGAGCACTTGGAAACTGCCAGTTAAGGGACTACCTCAAGAGAATGGGGACTGTATAAAGCAAGAACTGGTGAGGGATGAACATAAATGGGCAAGAGAGGTTTAGAAATAGAATTCTCACCTTCCATGCAGGAGACTTTGGTTTCATCTCCCTCTCACCCCCAATGCACCTTATGGACAGTCACAGTCCATCTGCAGTACATGCTTGAATGTTGCTATATGATACCAACTATCATTAAAGTGCAGCTTCTGGCCTAAAATGGATTAGACAGAAAGGTCTAGCAACCTATTTCTGAAAACCCAAAAGCAAAACACAAAAACAAACTCATTTTTAGCAAGTCAATTCTGACTAATGGTTACTGTCTATCAAGTTTACAAAGCTAGAAATCTTCACAGGCATAAACTGGTCAACTTTTCCCTATGGATCAGATGGTGAATTAAAATCACTGACTTTGCAGTCATCAGCCTAAAATCAGTCAATGAAAATTCTATTCTCACAATGGTTCAAATTCTAATAGATCATGGGGATGCTCCAGGACTAGGAAACATTTCAGTCTGTTATGCATAGGATCACCATCAGTCAGGGCCTCAAAAGGAGGTAGACAGCCATCAGAAGCAGCACTATGAATCTCTCCAGATAAGAATTATGATTCCCCTATCCCATATTCCCCTCCCTTCCTTAGAACTCAGGATGGTGTTTTGTCTTCAGACCAGAATAGACACAAAAGAGATGGCGGCTGATTTGGACATTCCATCCACCTAGGAAAGGACATCCATCATGGGAAGAGGTAGAGTCAGTGAAAGAGAGTAAGATTCTCAATAAAATGGGTTGATACAGTGACTATAACAATGAACTTAAGCATAGGGGAGACAAGAAGACTCTCATTCAAGAAGCCAAATAAACAAATAGACTGCATTCACCAAGATGTATCTTAATCAAACTTTCCAAAGTCAAAGGCAAAGAAAGAATTCTGAAAGCATCTTCTAGAAAGTGAATAATCACTCTCCAAGAATTGCCAATAAGACTGACCATTGATTGCTTGTCAGAAACCAATTAGATGACATACAGAAAATACTGAATGTAAAAAACAATGTGAACCAAGAATCTGATATCCATTAATATTCTCTATCAAAAAACAATCCCAGATATGCAAAAGTTAAGGGAATTTTATAAAATGCAATAAACCTTACAAGGACTAAAGGGTCTCTTTCAGATGACAAACCAACAATATCAGTAACAACCTGAGTTCTGGTGGCCCTAGTGGTTAGGAGTTAAATTGCCAACCCAAAGGCACACTACTCAAATCTACCAGTGACTCTGTGGAGAATAAAATGGATACTCTTCTGTGTAATTTATAGTCTCTGAAAACTTGCTATACTGTCAGCTATAAGTCAATTACAACTCAATAGCACACAACAGCAATAATGACAGAGTTATTTAAGTACCAACCCAGATAAAGATTTCATAAAAGAAAAATAAAGCTTGAAAATGGAATATAGATAATCTTAGATGTTAAACAATAAGTGACAAAAACTTCAAAACTAAAGAGAGGAATAAAAAAGTGTAGTTATAATATGCCCATGTAGAGTTTTGTTGTTGTTAGATGCCATTGAGTCAAGTACAACCAACCCAAAGTGACTTTATGAATAGCACATCTGAACCCTGCCCTGACCTGTGCCATCCTCACAGTTTCTAACACATTCGAGCCCATTGCAGCAATTACTGCATCAATATACCTGGCTGAGAGTCTTTTCTCTTTTTCCCGATCCTCAACCTTTACAAGCACCATGCCCTTCTCCAAGGAATAGACTCCTCCTGGAAACACCTCAAAGTATGTGAGACAAAGCTTTATCATCTTCGTCTCCAAGGAGCATTCAGGCTGCTGCATTTTCTCCATGATCTATTTGTTTGTCCTTGGGCAGTCCGTGGGATGCTCAGTACTCTATCCAACATCACAGCTCAAAAGCATCTACTCTTCTTCTGTCATCTTTATTCACTGGATGTTGTTGTTTTTATGTGCTATCGAGTCATTTGCGACTCATAGTCAGCCCTAAACCCTGCTCTATCCTGTGCCAATGGCACTGACTCCGACACACCCATCCCAATTACCCAGTCACCGAATCAAAATCCAGAATGCATCATTTTAAATTTAAGTAAATAATCATAAACTTCAGTGTAACCACAATGAAATTTAATAATGTTACAAAACTAAATAAGAATAAAAAAATACTCAGTAGACATGAAAATACAAACAATTGATAGAAAAAGGAAATCCAAATACATAAAGAACTGAGCTCAGAAAAATAAGAGGAACAAACAACAGAACATTAATACCACAAAAAGAAAAGTATAACAAAGTGACAGCTATGGATATATACCTACCATTTATCTCACTAGATATAAGTGGGTTACATGCATATGAAACAAAGTATGCGAGAATAAGTGAAACTAAACAAAACATGACCCATCAATATATTGCCTCCAAGATACAAAAGCATGAATAAACTACAGATGAAGATGAGAAAGATATACATGAGATAAACCACAACCAAAAGAGAGAGGAGAGGTAGAAATCATTTTAGATACCAGACTTGAAATAAAATTTGAATATAAAAGACTAAGAATAATATCATAACATAATCAAAGATAAATTCAATAAGAAGGTATAACAATTAAAAACATTTATGCACCTAAGGACAGAGCTCCAAGCTGCATAAAGCTAACAGATATGAAAAAAGAAACACTTCTACTATAACACATCACTGTCAATAATGGACAGAACAACTAGAAGGAATTCAATAAAAATTTGAAATGTAAATAACACAATGAATCAATTTAACCTTATGGACATTTGCTGAAGATATCACCAAATACCAGGACAGTATACATTTTTTTTCCAAAGCACATGGATCATTCCCCAGGTTAGATCATGTTCTAGGAGACAAAGCAAGACTAAATAATTTAAAAACATACTTGTTGTTGTTCTTGTTATGTGCTATTGAGTTGCCTGTGACTCATGGCGACTGTATATAAAATAGCTCTGAACCCTGCTTTATGCTGAGCCAGTTTCGCTGTCTCTGACACACCTAACATCCCAGCAACTGTGACAATCCATCTTATCCAGGGTCTTCCTCTCCTGCACTGCCCCTTCACCCTTTCAAGCATGATGTCCATCTCCAGGGACTGCTCTGTCTGGTCACAGGCCCAAAGTATGTGAGACAGAGCTTTAAAATCCTTGCCTCTGAGGAACAGCCTGGTTTCACCCTCTTTGGAATAAACCTGTTTGTTTTCTTGGCAGTCCATGGTATGTATATTCAATACTCTCTCTAACACCACAATTTAAAGACATCAATTCTTCTTCAGTCATCTTTGTTCATTGTCCAGCTGTCTGATGCATAGCAAGTAATTGCAAAGACCATGGTTGAATCAGGCATACCTTAGTCTCCAGACTGACATCATTACTCTTAACACTTTTGAGAGGTTCCTAACAACAGCCTTCCCCAAGGAAATTCATCTTCTGATTTCTTGACTGCTGGTGCCAAGAAAACGGAATTTGTTAACAACCTCAATCTCTTCTCCATCTATCATGATGCTGCCAATTGGCCCAGTGATGAGAATCTTTTTCTTCTTAATGTCAAACTTTCATTTATCCTGAAGACTGCAGTCTTTGACTTTCTGCAGCAAACACTTCAGGTCCTCCTCAGTTTCTGCGAGTAAGGTTGTGTCATCTGCATAACACAAGCTATTGATGAGTCTTCCTCCAATCCTGATGCCACATTTCTCCTCATAAAGTCCAGCTTTCAGAATGATCTGTTCTACATGTTGTTTGTTTGTTGTTGTTATGTGCCATCGAGTCGCTTGCGACTCATAGCAACCCTCTGTACAAGCCCTAAACTCTGCTCTGTCCTGTGCCAATCGCA
>NW_006399788.1:3812532-3866964 GCF_000299155.1 Elephantulus edwardii | reverse complement strand
AAAAAAAAATCAAACCAAACCCATTGTCACTGAGTCAGTTTTAAGTTATAACAACTTTGCAAGAAATTAGTAGCCCCTCACTGTTTCCAAAGCCTTAAACATCATGGAAGGAAACATCTTTCTCCCTTAGAGCACCTCCTAGGGTAGGAGGGGTGGGGAGGGGCATGTCAAACCGCTGACTTCTGGGTTACAGTGGAGCACTTGACTACTGCACTATGCAGGATTTTTATTCTCGCCATAACACTATATTGTTGTTGTTAGATGCTGTTGAGTAGAACACAACTCATATGACTTTCAACAACAGATCTGAACGCTGTTCTCTCCTGTGCCATTCTTCACAATCTCTAACACACTTGAGCCTATTGCTGCTGCCAATCCACATGGTTGAGGGTCTTCCTCTCTTTCGTCATCCCTCCACCTTCCTAAGAATGATGCCCAGCCTCTCCTAACAACATACCTGAAGTACGTGAGATGAAGTTTTGTCGTCTTTACTTCAATAAGCACTCTGGCTCCACCTTCTCCAAGACATACCTGTTACTTTGGCGGTGAATAGGATATTCAGCACTCTTCTTCAACACCACAATTCAAAAATGTCACTTCTCTTTCCATAATTCTTATTCACTGTTCAGTTCTCAGCAGCTAATTAATTAATTAAAACTAATGAACATAGTACTTTAAAACTAGTGGCTTATACTCACTCAGTTACTCATTGTTGTTGAGCCAGACTTATTTATTTAACAGCTCATCCTCCAAGGATTTTTCTAAGGTTGCAAATTGCACTGGAGATTGACCGTCTTCCTTCTTTGGAGTGGGCAGGGCAACACCTTAACCACTGGGCTACCAGGAGGCCTACTTTAAATAATCAACTATACTAGACCAAGTCAACATTTACACAAAAGCAAAGATGAGAAGGCAAGAAAGACCAGAGAAACAGGAAGGTTAAAAATAAGAGAGGTGGGGTGGAAGTGGTGGGAATGCTGACAATTACTGGTATTGTAAATATAGGCACAGAATAATTTGTGTATAGATTGTTTAATGAGAATCTAATTTGCTGCATAAAGTTTTGTCTAAATCACAATAATTTTTAAAAAAGGAACTGCTACCAGCCCATACTATGTTTTCTCAAGAAGGTGCCATATCCAGCTGATTATCTTAAATTTCTCCGTGACAAGCTCCCTGGATGACTACTTGCTGAGTCAGCTCCTGGTTCAATCCTTGCAAATGTCATCTTATGGAAGAACAATAATTATCCTGTCTGTTTCTGGAGAGCTTTACCATCCTTAAAGTGCCTTAATACACTGAGTCTTAGAAATTATTATCCTCGTGATGCCAGATGAAAAACTGTGACTTAGAGGAGGTCAAATAATTTGCCAAAAGTCTCATGAAAATGATAACGCTCAAATGTCTTTTCCTTCCTTATCCTTAAATATTTGTACTTCCCACTGCACCCAGTAAATATTCCAAGTGGCCTCTGGTCTAGAGTGCCTTGGAGCCAATTAATACATTAGCTTGGACCAACAGATGCCAAGTTCTGAGAGAGTGGAACTCTGAGCTATTAGAATTTTCTGGGTTTTAGAGGAGGAGAAGTCTGATAGTAAAAATTAAGCTTAGGCTTTTAAGAAAACCCAGGAGAAAAGAAATGAAGCCCTTGAATTGTGGTGTTGGAAAAGAATACTGAATGTGCCATGAACTTGCAAAAGAATAACTGATACATCTTGGAGAGGGTCCAGCCACAGTGTTTCTTGGAGCCAGAGATGATAAAGCTTCATCTCACATACTTTGGGCATCTTTCTAGGAGAAATTATTTATTTAAAAAGGGGCATCATTCTTAGAAAGGTGGAGGGATGGCAAAAGAGAAAAAGACTTTCAGCCAGGTAGATTGACCAGTGGCTGCAGCAAGGGGCTCAAGGATGTCAAAGATTATGAGGATGGCACAGTATAGGACAGGTTCAGATCTGTTGTTTATAGGGTCACTGTGAGTCATACTCTTCTTGACAGCACCTAATAACAGCAAGAGTACGCTGAGGGACAGAGAGTTGCATGGATGCTGGTTTCTGAAGCTTGCCCTGAAGAACTCTTTCCTAGGGCAGAGACTATACTTGGCTCACCTTTTAGCCCAACCATCTCACCCACAGTATTTACACAGTGGTCAACATGTGATAGGTACGATGTCTCCTTCATCTCCTTTCTTGAGGCCCACTTATGAAATGAAAGAGCTCTGGTGACATAATATATTGTGCAATATGTTGTGCTTCTAACTGAAAGGCCAGTAGTTTGAATCAACCAGCTGTGCCACAGGTGGAAGATGGGCAATCTCCTTTGGTAAAGATTTACAGCCTCAATAACCTGATGGAGGGTTGCCATGAGTCAGAATTAACTCAGTGACAGGTGTGTGTGTTTCAGTTATTTTATAGATAAGTGGAACAGTATGCAAGATTGTCTACTCCTGAGATATAAAGTGACGAAGCTAATCTGTAATAGGCCTGGCATGACTATTCTGCATACTGTGGTCTGGGACATCTTTCTCTTCTTTGTCTAAGCTGAATCCCCACACTGGATATCTACAGTCTCAATCCCTATACTAATCACTCCTGAGAGAAACTATATATACATGACTGGGTCTCACGTACGAATATTAAAGGCACTTAAAAAAGTGTGAATGAGAATAAAATGTTGATGATAGTGCAGATGGTGATCATGAGAACAACAACGACAATAAGCCACTAAGTCTGGAGTTCTCAGGAGAGAGCAAGGAAATAATGCATGGTTCAAAATCAGGAAAGGAATGTGTCAGGGGTGCATTCTGTCTCCATACCTATTCAATCTATATACAGAACAGATCATTCAAGAGGCTGGACTTTAGGAGGAAAGTGGCATCAGGATTGGAGGAAGACTCATCAACAACCTGTGTTACGCAGAGGATACAACCCTGCTTGCTGAAACTGTGAAGGACCTGAAGCACTTGCTGCAGAAGGTGAAGTACTGTAGTCATCTTCAATATGGACTGATGCTCAGCATTAAGAAGACAAAAATTCTCACCACTGGTCCAACTGACAGCACCATGATAGATGGAGAAGAGATTGAGGTTGTTAACAGTTCTAGCTTGCTCATCTCCACGATCAATGTTCTTGGCACCAGCAGTCATCAAACCAAAATATGAATTGCTTTTGGAAAATCTGCTGTCTGGGACCTCTCCAGAGTACTGAAAAGCAAAGATGTCAGTCAAGAGACTAAAGTGCACCTAATACAGCCTGTGATCTTAACAAATACTTGCTATACATCAGAGACCTGGACAATAATGAAATATAACAGAAGAAGAATTGATGCCTTTGAATTGTGATACTGGAGAAGGGTCTTGAACATATGCCATGGGCTGCCAAGAAGACAAACAGGTCTGCGAAACCAAGTTTCTCCTTGGACGCTAGGATTTTGAAACTCTGTTTCATATTCTTTGGGCATGTGGCCAGCAGGGACCAATCCTTGGAAAAAAATCATGCTCAGAAGGGTGGAGGGATGGTGCAAGAGAAGAAGACCTCTGGATTTCCAATTTGTCATCAGTAAAATGAGGCAGTTGAGAATAGATAACTTCCAGTTTCTCGGGTTTCTGAGATGGATTGATATAGTAACTGGGCAATGGGGATTGATGTGTAGGAATTAGTGAGACTGGCTCAAGACAAGGCAGGCTTCAGAGCTGCTGTACGTAGGGTCGCCATGGATCGAGGTCACTCAACCGCACATACCAACAATAACAACAAATCTGGTGTTAGGCTGAATGGAAGTTAGGGCTGTGGTTCTGCTTCAAGTCTTGCCATAAATATACGCTATAATCTTTGCACAGCACATTGAGGGAGAGAGGGGAACTGGCATTTAATAAATATCAGCTGTGAGTCATGAACTGCTAGAAGAATGAACAAATCTGTCTTGAAAGGAACATAACCAGAATGTTCTTAGAAGCAGCCATGGGGATACTTCCTATCTCCTACTTTGGCTATGCTATCAGGAGGAAACAGTCCCTGGAGAAAGGCATCATGATTACAAAGGTAAAGAGTCAGCAAAAAAGAGGAAGACCTTGAAGAATATAGATTGACATCGTAAACTGTACACCAATGGGCTCAAACACAGCTACAATTATGAGAGTGATGCAGCTCTGGACAGTGTTTTGTTATGTTGTATGGGGTGTGTGTGTCTCTGTTATTTAAAATAAATGAAATAATACCTACCACCACCACCACTATGAGCCAGGTGATGTGCCTCAGAAGTGAAAATGGTTAACACTCTCAGCTGTTAGCAAAAAAACTGGAGTTTTAGCTCTACCCAGACACTCTCAGAAGAATGCCTGGCAATCTATGTCTGAAAAAGCAGCCATTAAAAGCTTTTTAGACGACAATTCCATTCTGACACGTGTGGTAGCAATGAGTTGCAATTGACCCTACTGCAACTCATAGCATTGGTTTTTCATGAGCTGGCTGCTTTTCATAGTTGATTTCATTTACACTCAGAGTTGACCTGATAAATGGGTACTGTCATTTCTGATCACGACTGAGGAAACTAGGGCCCAAAACTTAAGCATGCACCCATTTTAAGGCCACGTAGCTATTATTTAAACAAGCCTATTTGCTTTCAAATTTCACGTTAGTTAAAAAGAAAAATGATTGTCTCTTTTCCCTTGTCTCTTATATGTAGATACTAACATTTAGCCTGCCTAAGTCCGAGAGAGCTTGCGGGATGAAATAAGAAAAGCCTGTGGAAGCACTTTGTTAACTATAAAGTGTCTAGAACTCTGACGAGAACTGAATTTGCTCCATAAGCAGCACTTATTATCATGATCATTAATAAAAATAACACGATGCACAAATATCCATTTTTATTGCTTATTCTTCAGAAGCAGTATTTGCTATTCTTGCAAATCTGCTAGCATTGCTGGGCATATGTATTGAGTGCTGATCTGTCTCCACAGATCCTCGTCTCCTGCAAGTTCCGGGATGGAGGCTCCTAGACTGATAGCCCTTGGGAATGGGGTTGAAGCTAGTGCACTTTCTTTTCCCAGTGCCTGTTCTGAACAACATCAATCCATCCATCAATGGGCACGTGCTGATTGTGCACCCACTCCTATTGAAGTGCTGTCAGCCCATACCAATGGAGGGCTTTGAAAACCAGCAGGCAGATACAGATTTTGACCTCTGAAACAAATAAATGTGTTGGGCTTTACATGCAGTTATCCTAATGTCCAAAACCTGCTACAACTTTCCAAGGTCATTAAAGCTATACTGTTAGACATAGCAAAGAATTAAAAAGATGTTCTGAGGTTTCTAGATAGAATAAAATTCTGGCACTTGGAAATAAAACTCTTTCCACTGTTCACAAACCATTCTGTAAAGCATATTGCATCTATAGTACAAATGAAAATCCCTCAAGGACAAGAGCTTCATATTACTTTCTTAGGAGTGTGTGTGTGTGTGTGTGTGTGTGTGTGTGTGTGTGTGTGTGTGTGTATTTTCACAAATTGTCCAATGGGATGCTAAGCAAATGTCATATTTCTCTGATTTTTTAGACCCAGAACAGATTACATCAATTTTTAGGGTATGATCTAATATTGTAATAGTGAGAAACTCGTTTTGCTCTGGATTTCAAATTGTCATTAACAAAGTGAGGCAGTTGAGAATAGATAACTTCCAGGTTTCTCAGATTTCCGACATTCTAAGTTCTATACTAGGTATAGCAAATGATACACACCTCATTATTCTATTGATGACAGATTTCTTTAATCAATTGCAGTACTGAGTCTCATTAAATTCAAATTCAGCCTGAATCCAGCTTAGTATGGTCAACTACGACTAGCTGCATATGAATGAAGCCTTTTATTCTGCAACATCATATCTGTTCTCTTCCCTCTCTGCTCAAAATCTATTGCTCTGGACAGCTCTGTTTCCTTATTCAGCACTCAATAATCACTACTATCCAATTGCTCCAAAAAGAGTAGAATTGACTTAAGACCTAATTTATGTGGAAATGACTCAGCATGTTCTCTATTCTAGTGAAATTAGCCTTTTAAAAGAGATCTGGGGTCGGGGGATGGGGAATAGCAACATGCTTAACCAACAAAGGACAAGTATCTGGAGGTATGAAAACTAAAACCAATCCCATTCTCATCCAATCATTTCTGGTTATTGGTGACTCCACATATAATAGAGAAGAAATGTCCCATGGGGATTGCGTGGCTGTAATCCCTTTTGGAAGTAGATCATCAGGCTTTCTTCTCTGTGACACTACCCAATGGGTTCAAACCACCAACCTTTTGATAAATAGTTGAGCACAGACCATTTCTGCTATTCAGTGGTCAAGATGTGTAAATAACTCCCAAAAGTCATTATGTAACAAATAATGTAGAGAAAACCCCAACAACCCCTAAAACAAAACAACCAAACCTCAAGCTCACATTTACAGAGTCCATTCGACTCATAGAGACCCTCCATCAGGTTTCCTAGGTGGTAAGCCTTAATGACAGGGGATTTTCTCCTGAGATCTTTCTCCTGAGGAGCCATTGGTGGATTTGAACATCCAGAGATGTGTAGCCTTTTGGTTTTTCAGCACAGCACACTATGCACTAGGCCATCATAGCTCCTCTACTAGTGGGGGATAAAACCCAAACCACTAAAAGGCACTTCTCAAAACTGGGTATTCAAATAGGCAAAATATAAAATAAAATAAAAAAGAATTAGTTCAGTGGGCATAACAAAAAATGTTAACTAAAACTACGCGCAGAGTAGGCTGTCTAATGTACAATACCAAGAGTCAGTGAGGATATGGAGCAACTGCGACTCCCACACTTTATGAATCAAGCAGTTTGGAAAACAGTCTTCTTTTAAAAAAAAAATAAAGTTAAATGTATATCTAACCTATAACTCAGAAATTCCACTCTCAGATATTTATCCAAGAGAAATGAAAACATATGTTCCAAAAGGACTTAAGCAGAAATGCTTAAATATACTTTATCCACAATAGCCTGAATAAGAAACGACTTGTCTGACAGGTGAATGGATAAACAAATTGTGATATATAGGCAGTGGAATTCTGTAATAAAAATAGGCAGTGCTGATACACGCAACAAAAACATAGACAAATCTCAAAAATATTAAGCCAAATGAAAGAAGTAAGGCATAAGAGTAAATATTGTAATCATACCATTTTTATAAGGTTCTCCATAAACTAATCTATAATGTCAGAAAGCAGGGCAGTGCTTGTCTTGGGAGAGTGGGTGTGGAGGGGTTGGATAGAAGAAATCAAGGGACACAAGAGAACTTTCTAGGATATCTTGATTGAGGTGGTGTTTACTAAGTATACATTTTAAAATATCCAAATATGCAGGTACATATTTTATGTAGGTTATATTTTAGTAAAACTTATTTATAAAAATAACAACAAAGAGATAACAATTATGCTCACCATAATGACTATTGTTGTTGTTAAGTGCCATCGAGTCGTAGGTGACTCATAGCAACTCTAGGTACAAAGATCTGAATACTTGTGTCACTTTGGTTGTTCATAGAGTTTCTGGAGGCAAGCTATTTCGGAAGTGGATACCACTCCAGGTTCCAAGCTTGTTAAACTTGTTAAACTTCACCAAACACTGTCCACCATGGGTAACCATTATTGCATTTGGCACATCAGTGTCGTAGTATTTAGCATCAAAGCAACCACGAGTTACCTCTGTACAGCAATGTACAGACCAGTTCTATACCACTTAGAAGAATGTTTGACAAAAACCAATTTAAACCAGGCTTGGGATCCACAGATTAAAATCCCCCACCTTTGACTTGGTAGCATAACTTTCTATCCACTAGGCCAACAGAACTCTTTCTAGGTTGTTGTTGTTATTGTTGTTAAGTACCATAATGACTAAAATTGAAATTATTACCAATATCAAACATTGACAAGGTATAAAACACTTAAAAGTTCTGGTGGTCACTTAGTAGTAAGAAGCTGTGATGTAATCCCAAAGGCATATGGTTCAATTCCACCAGTTGCGTTGTGAAAGGAAGATGGACAATCTCCTCCCTTGAAATCTCCTCCTCCTGCCTCTGAAAATTTACTGGAAGAACAGCTATGGGTTTGTTCTGACTCCATGGCTAACAACAACAACATCTATTTTTGGTGAAAATGTAAGTTTTAAAGTGGAATTGCTGAGCAATAGCTAAGGAGTTCTGATGGTTGAGTGAATTATGTGTGGTGCTGATAATCATTCAAAAGATGTGCTGTCTAAATCCACTAGTCTCACTACAGAAGAAAGACGGACAGTCTCCTCCTGTAAAAGTATATATCCTTGGAAAAGGGATAGAGGGCTGCAATGAGTCAAAATGTAATCAATGATGACACTTTTTTGGTGTTAGGTTTATGTATGGGAGGAAACTCTGGTGGCCTAGAGGGTAAGAAGCAGTCTTGCAATCCCAAAGGCATGTGGGCTCAAATCCACCAGCTGCTCTGCAGAAGAAGGATGGGCAATCTCCTCCTGTGCTATTTGTTGTTGTTGTTGTTTGCCTTTGAGTCGAGCATGACTCATAGCGACCCTATGAACAAAAGGCATGAAGCCCCTCTACAACTATTGACATTTACAAAAGTTCATAGAGTTTCCGGAGTTATGTTATTTAGGAAGTGATTGCCACTCCTTCTTCTAAACCACTGCCTCGAAAAACCTGCTAGGTTCAGCTATGGGCCTGTTCTGACTCAGCAGTGCACAGCAACAACAATATATGATGAAGATGAGCATAACTATGTTATAATCTAGCAATTCCACATCTATGCATTTCCATGTAAAACAAAAGATAATATAGACAAGAATATGCATAGCAACTTTATTCATCATGTTTTGTTTTTGACAACCCTTGAATGATATAATTGGATAGTTGTCAACCACAAGATTTCCAGAAATATATTTTCTTCTTTTTTTCTTAGTTTACTATGTTGTTGCTGTTGTTGTTAAGTGCCATCAAGTTGTAGACAACTCATAGCGACCCTATGAACAAAAGACTTGAACACTTGTAGAACTTTCATTGTTTCTCTAAGTTCATGGAGTTTTCAGAGGCAAACTATTTCGGAAGTAGATGCCACTCTTGCTTCCAAGCCTGTTTTAATCTGAGAGATCCACCAAACACTGTCAACCATGGGTAACCTTTATCACAATTGTCACATCAATGTCACAATATTTAGCATCTCAGCAACCACGAGTTACTACTGTACAACCAATTGACAGACCAGTGCTATACAAAAAATAGTTTTACCAAAAACGATTAAAACCAGGTCAGATGGCCACAGATTAAAATCACCCACCTTTGGCTTTCTATCCACTAGGCCAACAGAGCTCTCTCTATAACTCGTAGTGATTCTATGAATAAAAGATCTAACCCTTGCCCTATCCTATGCCATCCTTATAATCCGAGACATGCTCAAGCCCATTGCTACAGTAACCATATCAATCCATAATTTTGAGGATCTTCTTTTCTTCTAGTTTATTATAGTGGCCTAGTAATAAATGATTGTGCCCATAGCATCTGTCAGTATTGTAATTTAAGGCTTGAATTTGATTTCCAAAACTTTCATCTTGAGAAGTGCTGAGCGAGTTCTTCCCTTTTTATTCTCTCACTTCTACTCTTCACACATTTAATACTGATAGTTTGCTTTATCTTCTCAAACTTCATCTCACATACTTTGGTTATGTAGCCAGATCCTTGGAGAAGAGTATCATGCTCAGAAGGGTGGAGGAACAAGCAGGAGAGGAAGACCCAGAAGAGATGTATTGTCACAGTAACTGGCTAATAGGGGTAAGTGTGTTTTATCAGAGTCAGTGAGACTGGATCAGGGCAGGGCAGTTTTCAGAGCTATTGTATTAGGGTAACTATGGGTCACAGGCAACTCAACATCACATAACTACAACAACTTCCCGAGCTGCCCTTTGAAATCTTCTGATCAGTTCTTTTACTTTGGCATCTCTTCCTTTTTTTTTTCCTTCTTAATGCTCTAACACAGTTTTCATAGTCTCTTTCATCTGGTTCCCCGCCCCCTCCTTTGTAATGACCTCTTGCTCTCTTCATGGAATTTAGGTGCACTGTTATCAGTTGTGTTTAGCCAGACATGTTCATATCCTTGGACATGTATCATGGAACTGTTGCAGCCTAGAAGACACAAATTTAACTAACAAGTTAAAAGTACATGAGTCAAAAATTAAAAAGCAATAATATTCCAAGTAGAGGCTCTAACAGTGGCACAAATCAAATTAAAAAGGGAAGGTAGTTCTTAAAATAAAAGGCTTATTGACTAGCACTTTGTCTGTTATAGTGTAAAGGTTAGGAACCACAAGATGTAGAGGCTCAACTATGTCATTTATTGTTCTTAAGTCCTGGACCAAATTCCATTTACCATTGAGTTGTTTTACAGCTTGGAAGTCCACATGCAAGGCAGAGGTGAAGTAAGGAACTGCTTATAAGGTTTTCTGTCAATTTCAACAACTAAGGACCTCAGAAGGCTTTTAGGACCAAATAATAGGCTCTTGTGTCCAGGAGAAAATGAATATACTTACCAGTAATGTTAATGCTCATCCATGGCTCTTCTAGGAGGATCTGAACCGTTGAAGTGTCCTCCTTCATTTTCAGCTGGGAGCTGGGGCCTGTCAGTCCTGTCAGCCACAAGGACCTGATGTAGGCCACCCTTGGCCAAGTATCCTTCAGATCCACACTTAAAGCAAGTGAGTGGGAGCTTCCTCTCTACTCCCTTGCCTATCTGTGGCTCTCGTCTGTGACACTGTCTACCGAAGTGGCCCAGCTTTCTACAGTGGAAGCAATTCTGACCTCCTTTATTACCTTTGGGTGGCATTGTTTATGAGTAAGACTTCCTTTTCTTGACATAGCCCCTAAACTGGCAGGAATAGCTGCTCCAATAATTTTGGCCATTCTCTGGTCTTTTCTCTTCCCTCTAGATCCTAGTTGTTAAAAGAGGGGAAATTTTCAACAAATATATAACAAATAATTTTGAACAATATAATCTTTTAAGTTTAAGGCTATAAATATTAACAATGTGATTATTTCCAGTCCAGAGATACACATTACAATGCAGTTCCTATTTTCCATAAATCGTTTTGGTAAGAATATTGTAAATGTGGATACAGTTCCACTATTCCTCCTCCATGTCATGATATAGTGTTATTCGCGTGAGCAGTTATAAATCCATTGCCTTCCTTACTCTAAGTTAGGTTTTTTAATTTAAATTTGTTATTAATTTCAGTAAAAATTTACAGAGACTTTGGATTTACATTCATTCATTGTTGCACATTTCTCCCCTCCCAACCCTCCCCCCCCAGAACACTACCCTCTTAGAAAAGTAAAAGAAAAATTCTTTTACAAACCTTCCCCCAGGTCCACTCCACCATGTAGCCTTCACTCTAGATTCCTGTCATGACAAAAATACCTAATCATATATCCCTTTTAAATAGTTTTCTCCCTCATCTGTTTCAGTGCAGTGTATATTATTGAATCCATCTTTCTCAGTCTCTCCCCAACCCCAAGGTCAGTCCTGTTTTACAACCGTGGCACCATGAAGTATTTGTCTTTTTATGACTGGAATACTTCTCTCAGCATAATGTCCTCCAAGGTCACCCATTTTGAATAATATTGCATGAGTTCCTTGTTTTTCAATGCAGGATAGTATTCCATTGTGTGAATATACCACAGCTTCTCCATTCATTCGTCTGTTGATGGGCACTTAGGTTGTTTCCTACTCCTTGCTTTTGTGAACAAAGCTGCAATAAACATGGGTGTGCATATATCTGCTTGGATGTCAGCTATGGTCTCTTCAGGGTATATTCCCAGTAGTGGAATTGCTGGGTCAAAAGGTATCTCTATTTGCAACTTTTTGAGAAAGCACCATACTGCCTTCCATAGGGGTTGCACCATTTTACACTCCCACCAACAGTGAATAAGGGTTCCAGTTTCTCCACAACCTTGCCAGCATTTGTTGCTTGCCGTTCTGTTGAATTTTGCTATTTTGACTGGGGTGAGATGATATCTTATAGTTGTTTTAACCTTCCAACTTTTGTGTTCCAGTCACTAATAATTATTTACACATTTCGATTTCATGTTTGGTCAATTTTAGATTGCAAAAGTTAGTAGAAAAAGGTTGCACTGCACACCCAAAAACCATGCAGTTCAAATCCACCAGCTGCTCCTCAGGAGAAAAAGGGCAATTTCTTTCCCTGCAATTTATTGCCTCTGAAAATCCAACAATGAGTTAGTTCCATCATGAGAGCACATAACTACATTATAGTCTAGGATATTTGCAAAAATAAGTTCAACATCACAGCAGCATTCAAATGTCTACAGAAAGATGGGTGGTGGTTGCATATGAGGTACATTGGATTGTGACACCATGTCCACCATAAGTTCAAGTAAACCTGCTATCTGTGATTGGAAGCAGGAGTGGCATCTCCTTCCTAAATAGCATGCCTCTGAAAACTCCATGAATTTTGAGAAAGGACAATAGTTATAGAAAGCTTTTAGGTCTTTTGTTCATAGGGTTTTGTGAATCATGCTCGACTCGATGGCGGCAATCAAGAACAACAGTACCTATGATGTGTAGAATGGATATAGTGTAGTATAATTTTATGGTGAAATATTGTACAATAATGACAATGAGTGAGTTGCTATTACAAGCAACAATAAGAATGAATTTTAAAATTCAATATTAAGTCAAGGAAGACAAATAAAAAAGAACCTACGATAATGAACACACAATAGTGATTATGCCAAGGAAAGAGATGGGGTAATAACGAGGAGGAGGTACAAGCAAGTTTCTGGAATTCTAGCAATATTCTATTCCAATGAGGCTTGCATGGTTAACTTTGAATTAACACATTAAGCTCTGTATTTGTCACTTTAGATTTTTTAAAATTTTGTTTTACATCTACAAAGGTATTTATTTAAACAACAACAGCAATAACAAAACAGCTGCTCTAAGGAAAAGGTAAAGTTAATCTCGATGAATACAAAGATAGTGGATATTTTGGGCATTATGGCACCAGCAAAGGGAGAAGACCTGCCTTTTCATCATTAACCCAATCCTAGTGAGCAGAGAATAGTCTAAACAGTTTACATACAGTGTAAAGCATGTTCATCTCCTCATTATCCTCCTGCGTTGACAATTGAGATGATCTCTGTTGTTGTTACTAGGGGCTTTTGCACTGACTCCAACTCATAAAGACCATTATATCAACAATGAAATTCCTTGTACCATGTCCTCTTCTAATTCAGGTTGTATATATCGCAGTTCTCTGTCAAAGTACTATTCCAAGTGCACTCACAAGTCTATGCCAAGAAATTTGGAAGACAGCTATCTGGCCAGGTGACTTGGAAAGATCTCAATGTCCCCATTTCCAAAAATGATAATTCAACTGAATACATAAATTATCATAGATATCACTAATATCTCATGTGCTCAGAAACCTGCTAAAAATCATTCATGGATGGTTGGTCCATTCTATAATATTCTATCTATACTATCATTAAAATACAATGTTCTGAGTGACAGGATATCTATACACATACAAAGAACTCTAGTGCATACCACTATCACTCAAATATGTCCACCAACAACCAGAGCCAAAGAGGAGGAAATAAAAGATTTCTACCAACTTTTGCAGTCAGAGATTGATCAAACATGCAATCAAGATGCATTAATAATAATGGATGACTGGAATGCAAAAGTTGGGAATAGAGAAGAAGGAATAGCAGTTGAAAAACATGGACTTGCTGACTGAAATGACGCTACAGATAGAATTATAGACTTTTGCACAATCAACAACTTATTCATTGCAAATACACGCTATTAAAAAAAACCCATAAACACAGGCTATACACATGGATTTCACCTGATGGTATAAATAGGAATCAGATCAATTACATCTGTGGAAAGAATCACTGGGAAGCTTAATATCAGCTGTGAAAACTATGCCAGGTGCTTACTGTGGAAAAGACCACCAACTACTCATATGAAAGTTCATGCTGAACCTGAGGAAAATTAAATGAAGTCCACAGGAACCAAAATTTGACCTTGGGTCTATCACACTTTAATTTCAAAACCATCTCCGAAACAGGTTTGAGGCCTTGGGCATTAATGAGCAAAGACTAGATGGGCTGTGGGAAGATACTAAGAATATCATCCAGGAAGAGTGCAAAAGGTCATTACAAAGACAGAGGAAGAAGAAAAGACAAAGATGGATGTCAGAAGAAACTCTAAATATTGCACTGGAGTGCCAAAAAGCCAAAGCAAAGGGAAAAAATATCAAGATATTAAGGAGTTGAACAGAAAGTTCCAGAGAGCAGCACGGGAAAATAAAGTATTACAATGAAATGTTCAAGTAGCTGAAATCAGAAAATCAAAAGGGCTGAACTCACTCAGCGTTTCTTAAGCTCAAGGACCTGAAAAAGAAATTCAAACCTTGGGTAGCAATACTTAAGGATGCTTTGGGCAGAATATTAAATGATCCAGGAAGCATTAAAAGAAAATGGAAAGAGTATACAGAGTCATTTTACCAAAAGGAGTTGGTGGACACAGAAGAATTTCATGAAACAACATATGAGCAAGAGTCTTTGGTGATGAAAGAAGAAGTTCAAGCTTTTCTGAAAGAATGTGCAAAAAACATGGCCCCAGGAATTGATGACATACCAATTTACATGTATCAACAAGCAGAAGTTTCCCTGGATGTGCTCACCAAGTTGTGCCAAGAAATCTAGAGGACAACCACCTGACCTACTGATTGGAAGACATTGTTTCCCATTCCAAAGAAAGATGATCCAACAGAGCATGGGAATTATTGAAAAGTATCATTGATTTCACATGCAAGCAAGATTCTTCTGAAGATTATCCAAAACCGACTAGAACAGCACATCAACAGAGAACTGCCTGAAGTGCATATTGGATTTAGAAGAGGTCGTGACACTAGGGATATTATAGCTGATGTCAGATGGATGTTGGCTGAAAGCAGAGAGTCCCAGAGGAATGTCTATCTGTGTTTCATTGACTATGCAAAGGCATTTGACTGTGTGGATCATAACAAACTGTGGCTGACTCTGAGAAGAATGAGAATCCCAGGACACTTGATTGTGCTTATGCAAAACCCATACTTGGACCAAGAGAACGGGGCAAGGAAACACTGCATGGTTCAAAATTGGGTAGGGTGTGCATCAAGGATGTGTCCTCTCTTCATATATTTTCAATCTGTATATAGAATAGATTATCCAGGAGGCTGGGCTCTATGAGAAATGTGGCATCAAGATTGGAGGTAGACTCATCAACAATCTGCACTATGCAAATGACACAACCCTGCTTGCTAAAACTGAGGAGCACTTGAAGTGCTTGCTGCAGAAGGTAAAGAACTGCAGCCTTTAATATTAATTGAAGCTCAACATCAAGAAAGCAAAGATTCTCATCAGTGGACATGATAAATGATGAAGTAATCAAGACTGTTGACAGCTTTAGTTTGCTTAGCTCTACAATCAACAGCCGGAAATCAAAAGACAAATTGCACTAGGAAAGTTAGATGTCAGAGACCTCTCCAAAGTCCTAAAGAGCAACAACATCAGTCTGGAGACTAAAGTGCACCTAATACAGGCCATGGTCTTTGCAATTACTTGCTATGTATCAGAAAGCTGGACCATGACTAGGGATGATAGACGGAGAGATGATGCCTTTGAGCTGTGGTGCTAGGGATTAGTATTGTATATGCCGTGGACTGCTAGGAAAACAAACAGGTCCATCCTAGAGAGGGTTAAACCAGGCTGCTCCTTAGAGGCAAGAATTCTGAAGCTTAGTCTGACATATTTTGGACATGTTGCAAGTTGGAATCATTTCTTGGAGAGGGACGTCATGTTTCAGAGGGTGGAGGAACAAAGAATAGAGCAGGGTTTAGGGCTGTTGTACATAGGGTCATTATGAGTTGCAGGCAACTTGATGGCATGTAAACAACAACAAAAACTTTATTACTTAGGGAGTGCTGGTTGTTTAATGGCAAGAAGCTGTGCTGCAATCCTGAAGGCATGCAGTTTGAATCCATCAGCTGCTCCACAGGAGAAAGATGGGCAATCTTCTTCCATGCTATTAACTGCCTCTATAGATCGGTTCCAACTCCACGGTACACAACAACATGCACAAATGACTCAACCTATATCTCCATCACTCCTAAGCTCTGGAGAGGGGTCTGTAACTGAGAGATGATCCCTAGAATCCATATTACTTAAACTGCATATAAGTGAGATACTTGAAATTTGCTAATTTATTTGTGGCTAATGTTAACTAATGCATGGGCACTGCTCAGGTTTGATTTCAGCAGAGTACTGCAGAAAGATATTGAACGATCCCAGAAAGATCAAAAAAAGAAAGGAAAGAGTTGATGGTGACGTCTTCAAGTTACTTAACTGGCTTTTTCTGAAACAGCAGGTAAAACTTAAAATCATCACATCCAGTATTCTTCCTGCTGTCTTTACCAGTTCCAATGCCCATTGTCTGCAGGAACACCAGTCACAACCTACTGGGAACCTACTGATCTTGTCTTCATCTCTTTTTTATTCTTTTGCTCCAGAATAATCCATCTCAGTGAATTAAGTGCTGTAACAAGAAGCTATGTTGTCTTTATTCCCAGCCACTCCCTCAAAGCAATTAAATTAATACTTACCAGTTGCTCCTGAGTTTATAAATCTTTGCAAGATGAACATAACAGACTGGCTGGTGAGGTATGGGCTATATTTTTAGACTTTCCCCCTCTTCCTTTTTCCAAGAGCAGTGCTACCACTACAGTAATGCACCGTTTGATATTTTAGCATTTCAGATATTTTACAGTAAATTACTTCAGTTTATGGCACTTTGCTTCCTTATATAATTGTTATAAATAACCTTCAAATGACATAAAAGCCATAAACATTGCAAAACTGAAAAGTAAATTATAGACATTTCAGTGCATACAAGTAGGAACTCAAATACGTTAAGGCAGGCGAGGAAGGTAAGTTTGTTTGTTCTCCTTCCCTAACCATCCGTCTCATATTTCCACAATAAATAACCCACAGTAAATAAATGCCAAGGAGCAGGAGGGATCCTGAGCATTCATTCACAAAGGCTCAAGTGGCCTCCTGGTGTTGGCTGCCTCCACAGCCAGGGAGTGAGAGGGCCACGTTCAGAGGTTCTGTGTGCAGGGGCGGTTTATGGCTGCGAGGAGGGTTAACTGGAAAGGATGGTGACCTAGGGGAAGGCCTGCACCAGGCAAACACTCAGTCTGCACCACATTCCCCAGGGTGACATGCAGGTGTTTTCAAGGGTTTGTGAACTTCAGACTTCGTCCATACATCATCATCAGTCTAATAGCTACCATTTACTGAGTGCCTACTCTCTATGGAGTGCCAGGCACTTTACAAATGTTTTCTTATTGAATCTTTTACCACAAGGAAGTGGAGTAGCTGAGGAGGGTGTAGGTGGATAAGAGTTTAATAGCCTGGAGATTCATTTGACCTGGCCTTCACCTTCTTAAAGGGCTTGAGTGTTGCTAAGTGATGTGTATTTGAACCATTGTGTACATTTGTGTTTATGTATTAAGAAGCCCAAGCTGCACCAAGGTTAATCACGCAGCTGTTAACTGAAAGGCTGACAGTTCAAATCCTCTAAATGGCTCCATGAGAGGAAGTTTTAGTAATTTGCTGTCATAAAGATTGTAGTATAGGAAACCTTTGTAGTGGATATTGTTGTTGTTAAGCACCATCAAGTCAGAACCAACCAATAGTTGACTCTCCAGTAGGTTGGGTTTTAGAGGCACTAAATCTCATGGGAGGAGACTGCCCACTTTTCTTCCGTGGAACAACTGGTGGATTCGAACTATGTGCCTTTGAGTTGGCAACACAACTCCTTACCATTAAGCTAACAATGCTCCCTTTGTAATGATTTTTCTCTTTTTATAAGGTCATTACACACAGGTATGTCTTGGACAAGTGAAGCTAGAATGTTCCTTGGAGGCAGGGAGGACAAAGTTTCATCTCACATACTTTGGGCACGTTGCTAGGGGAGACTATTCCTTGGAGAGGGACATCATGCTTGGAAAGGTGGAGGAACAGCTAAAGATAAGACACAGTGACTGCTGCAATGGACTCAAGTGTGCCTGAGATTGTGAGGACAGGACAGGGTTCAGATCTGTTGTTTATAGGACTGTTGTGAGTTGTACCCAACAGAATGGCACCTAACAATAATAACATGTAGTGACTTTTCTCTGTTTTATAAGGTCACTATGAAATGAAACTGACTAAACAGTACCTAATGTTGTTGTTGTTGTTATGTGCCATCGAGTCTTTTGGGACTCATAGCGACCCTATGTACAACAGCCCTAAACCGTGCTCTATCCTGTGCCAATCTCATTGCCTCTGACACACCCATCCCAATTACCCCAGTCACTGAAGCAATCCATCTCATAGAGGGTCTTCCCCTCCTGCGCTGTCCCTCTACTCTAGCCAGCATGATGTCCCTCTCTAAAGACCTGTCTCTCCTTACAACATGTCCAAAGTATGTCAGACAAAGCCCCAGAATCCTTGCCTCCAAGGAGCAGCCTGGTTTAATCCTCTCTACAATGAATCTGTTTGTTTTCTTGGCAGTCCATGGTACATTCAATACTCTTCTAGCACCACAGCTCAAAGGCGTCAATTCTCCTTCTATCCTCCCTAGTCATTGTCCAACTCTCTGATGCATAACAAGTTATTGCAAAAACCATGGCCTGTATCAGGCAGACCTTAGTCTCCAGAGAGACACTGTTGCTCTTGAGTACTTTAGAGAGGTCCCTAACCGTAGACTTTCCCATCGCAATACGTTTTTTTATTTCCTGGCTACTGGTGCCAAGAATGTTGACCGTGGAGCCGAGCAAACTGAAGCTGTGAACAATCTCAATCTCTTCGCCATCCATCCTGATACTACCGATTAGTTTGTTAAATATAAGCATTGAAAATATGATATGGATCAGTTTCTTTTGTCATGTTTTCATTTGCTAAATAAACAAGGAGACTGAAAAAAATGAGTAGTTTGTACTAGTCTCACATTCTGAGAGACCTTGAGTCTTATCCCTATTTTGCAGATGAGAATACTTGTTGATTTTTAAAGAACTGAGGAGAAAAAACTTAAAACAACCAACCACCAAACCCCCCAAAATAAACCCTCTTTGCTGCTATGGAGGAATCAACAATTAGTTAACCCTTCAGTGGATTTTCTGAATTTGCAAATTCCAGAGCTACTGGTAGACTCAAACTGCCAGAGAGGCACCAGTTCTAGATACGTAGCAAAAATTCCTATAGACAATATATATACAAAAACTGAAGCAATATAGAAAAGATTAGCATGGCTCCTGTACAATTTGACACACAAATTCATAAAATATTCCATAGTTTGGCTGTCAGTGACTTTTTCAAATTATTGAGGAACAATGATGTCAGTTTGAATACTAAGGTGTGCCAAATTTAGGTCATGGAATTGTCCATCACTTGCTATGCATCTGCGAGCCGGGGAATGAATAAGGATGACAGAATAATTGAGGTCTTTGAATTTTGGTGTTAAAGAAGAGTATTGAATAGCCCACAGACTGCCAAAAGAACAAACAAATATGTCTTGTAGATCATTATGCCAGAGTGCTCCTTGGAGGCAAAAATAATAAAGCTTCATCTCACTTTTTTTGGGCATGTTGCTAGGAGAGGCTATTCCATCATGCTTGGAAAAGTGGAGGATCAGCAAAATTGAGGAAGACTTTCAATGAGATGGATTGACACAGTAACTTCGACAATGGTCTTAAGTTGATAAAGATGGCATAAGGTGGGACAGGGATCAGACCTGTTGTTTGTTGGATTTCTATGGATCATACTCAACAGTACCTAACAACAACAACCACAACAACCATTCTAGAGCTCATACCTAAATCTGTTTCTATGTACTTCAAAAAGCTATGATCTTTTATGTGATCATATTTGCCTGTGGAGGACTATTACACTTCTGTGTATGTCTCGTTTATGCGGTAGGACAGGCCTGACTAGATTACTAAGGGTGGAGCACTTTCTAAAGAATGAATCAAAATTTCTCGTCCCAGTCCAGTTTTTCATGGGAAGGAGATACATTTTTCTTCCACTTCTATCTTACTGTATATGTACATTTATAAGATATATATGTTGGGCTCTTGCATACTTTGAGTTGGAAATGACTTTGTCATCTGACTTAATCCTCTTATTTTGATGAAGAAACTAAAACAGAGATGAATATTTTGCCCAAGATTATACTGCACATTAGTATTTAAGTTGATATTCAAGTCCAGAGATACTAATTTCTTTTAGCCAATATGATTATAGTTTATAATATACCTTCTAGAATACATATATTTTCTTTTAAATATATGAGACTGGAATTTCTCAATGAAAGATTTTCTTCCTTGGCTGAAAGATGTAAATAATTCTATGCTAATCAATTAAGCTTTTAAAGCATGTTTTGGAATAAAAATTATTTTTATTAAAAAATAACACTGACAATAAGTCTTTTAGCATGATTGAAATGTAACTATGATTAGTTATTGATTTGACTTATATTCTGTCATGCTGAGTGAGTTCCTTGAAGCCACCAGGCTCACTGGCCCCAAACAAAACCAGCACCATAAATCTCCAGCACATACACACAGTTCATAGTCCTGAAGCACTTACCTCAATTTATACCTGGCAGCCAGCCTACCCTCTCTCTCTATTTTCCTGATTACTGTTAAACTATGCTATGAACTCCTCATTGCCAATTTTAATTTGCTCTCAGATTTGACTTACTATGCTGCCTTTCTTACTATGGCTTTGCTGATTCTGGAAAAGCATCCCTTGTAATCTTATTATTAGAAGTGATTCTTCCTATATCACCTTGACCTTGAAACTCTCCCATCTGGAATTCCAAATTGAATCTGAAATCCAGTCAGTAAAACTGACCAGATTACAAAGGACTAGGAAATGCTTCAGCTTCTTATCTTCCCACCTCCAATACATTATAGCAAAATAGTGTTTCATAAACATGTAGAATCTGATTCCTAACATTTTGTGTGAATGACAATCTTTTTGGATATAGACATGGTAGTTTAAGTGAAACGATGTATTAGTCAGGATAGACTAACTGCTATCACAAACAATTCAAAAATTCCATGACTTAACACTTAACATTTCATTGCTGTTTTATGAAGCAGTCTAACATTTGTGCTTCTGATCATGACATTCTCCTGAATTGTTCTCCTGAGTAATTCTGTGACCCAGAATCCTTGCCCCTTAAGACCCTTCCATTTCATTGAGCCTTAGAAGTGCAGCTTGAGGCTTGACTTTTTTCTTCAGTTCTTTCACATGTAGACAGCTTTCTTTTTTATGTTCTCTGCATTCAGTCAAGATCCATCTGATGGCAACATTGATATCTCTAATTCTGCAGCCTTTTCTGTATCTAGCTTAATTTGTGACAGTTCTCTGTCAATACATTTCCCCAGTTGTTTTTGCCTAATCTTCAGCAAGATTTTACTTGCATGTGATATTAATAATGATATAGGCCATAGCAAGTTATGCTACTAACATAAAAGCATTAGACTGTGTATCATAACACATTACAAAAACCATTGAAAAGAATGAGAATACATTAATTATGCTCATTGTAGAACACGTACAGGAACCAAGCATCATCCAGCTGAACAGAGAAAGGAGAAAGGAGCTAGCAATCACATGATAGGAAAAGGTGTGTGTGTCAAGGTTGTATTCTTTCTCCATAACTATTCAGTTTGTATACTGAGTAAAGAATTCAAGGAGTCAAACTGTGTGAATAATAATAATATAGCATAAGAGTTGAATGAAGACAATCAACAACCTTGGATTATGCAGATGGCACAACCTTGCTTGCTCCAAGAACAGTCAAAGTCTATATTGTTATGCATCAGTGAGTCAGAACTGGCTCATAGCAGACCGTCCAGGGGATTTTCAGAGGCTGTAAATTTCACGAGAGGATATTGTCCCTTATTCTTCTACAGAACAGCTGATGAGCTTGAACCAACTGCCTTTGAATTGGCAGCTCTACTTCTTATCCACTAGTCTATTGTATCTCAATATCAAGAAAGCAAAAATCCTCACAAATGGAAAAATAAGCAACATCATGATCAATGGATAAAAGATTGAAGTTGCCAAGGATTTTTTAAGAATTTGTACCCACAATCAACATTCATGGAAATAGCAGTCAATAAATCAAAAGAAAAACCAAAACAAAACAAAGAAATCAAACGATGTGTTGCTTTAGATAAATCTGTTATTGAGGATCTCTTCAGAGTGCTAAAGAGTAAGTAAGAATGTTAAAGATTAATGTGTGCTTGATCCAAGCCATGGTATTTTCAATCTTTTTATATGTGTTTTTCATATAATTATGAAAGCTGTGCAATGAATAAGAAAAACTGAACAAGATGTTTTTGTATTTTGGGGTAGGTAAAGAGTAGTGCAAATTGCATAGATTGGCAAAAAAGAACAAATAAATCTGTGCTGGAGGAAATGTGGTTATAGCATTCTGAAGGAGCAATCTTACAGATGAAGCAATCTTGTCTTAATCTAAGGCAAGACCCCACGAGAAAATATACTAAGTCACCTCTTCTTGTTCCCTAGCAGTCTCGGGATATCAGCTAGCCATGCCACTTTTGGGGAAAGAAAGAACTATTTGGACTATACATAAGTAGAGTCCTAGTGTTTGGTGTTATAGTTGATTGTGGTTGTGTAATGCTGAAAGTTATGCTTGAGCCAATTTTTAAATAAAAATAAGGTCATTCATTATAGATAGGTTCAGGGTAGCTTTCAGACAAAGACAGAGTAGAATGGAAGACTAGCTGATTTTTGGGGAGATAGAAATAAATTGATCAGTGCAAACCTTATAAATGGCAGTGGCACATCGATATGTTTTCGTTGTGTGCCATCGTGTCAGAACCAATTCATAGCTGGCGCCCCAGTGAGTGTTCAGAGGCAGTTGTGTAGGAGGAGATGCCCATCCTTCCCCCACTGAATAGCTGATGGATATGGACTGCATGTCTTTGAGATTGCAGCACATTTTCTTACCACGAGGCTACCAGAGCTCCCTAGTTTGGTAGGACTATATCTTTGATTAATATAATCCCAGAATATGAATCTCTTAGGTTTGAAGGCCCTTAACATGACCGGAAAAGAGCTGCCTCATCTAAGTAGAGTCAAGCTTTAATGATGTAGATAGAATAAAGCTTGCAGGATGTTTATTTGTGGATGTAGTATGACTGTAAATAAAAGAGACAATTACAACAGCTGTTAATAATTAAAATGAGGAAGGGATGAAGTCTGAATCTAGTAAAATTGAAAATCGTCAGATAGGACGAACACATAGTCTACTATCTTGAAAATGAAAGTTCTAAGGTGTATTCCACTACACATGTTAAAAAGAACATTTCAAGGTCTATCCTGAAGCACAATTCTTTCATTTATAGAATAACATTAGTACATCTACAGAAAAAGATCCATCAATATTACTATTACTTAGGTTATACACCAACCACTAATGCCAAAGAAGAAGTAACTGAAAATTTTTACCAGCTTCTAATGTCTGAAATTGGTGAAACATGAAATTAAAATGTGATAACCACTGGTGACTGGAATGAGAAATTAGAACAAAAAGGAAGAATATGTAGTTGTAAAATATGCTCTTGATGATACAGAAGATGTATTCCAGTCAGTTGATTGGTAAGTCTCTTCCAAATTTCTTGGCATGAAGGAGTAAGAATTACATTACATTCACTTTTTGACAAGTCTCAAATTATATTCACAAATACCTTCAATACAGCTTGAACTTCTTTCTTTGGTATCATTGGTCCTTGAAAATGTTATCTCTTAAAAAGTTTGAATGCCAATTTTTTGGTAAAGTTACTCAGTCTGTTCCTTCCATCTTCCAAAATTCCTTTTGTTGTTTAACATGTTGCCCATAGAATCCATCAATATTTCAGAAGAAGAGGCTACTGCATTGTTTAATGTCAGGAAAGATATGTGTCCTTTCACCATAATCTGTATACTGAACAAATAATCCAAGAAACTGGAATCTATGAAGAAGGCAGCATTAGGATTGGAGAAAGACCTTTTTTACAACCAGCAAAACATAGAAGGCATAGTGTTGTTAAATGAAAGTCAAGAAGATTTGAACCATTTATTCAGGGGCCTCTGGTGGCCTTGTGGTAAGAAGTTGTTCTAAAATCCTGTAGACATGAGGTTTGAGTCTACCAGCTGCTCTGCCAGAGAAAGATGGGCAATCTCTCCTCCTGTGCAGTTGAGTCCCTCCAAAAACCTGCTGGTAGGTCAGCTATGAATCAATTTCTATTCGATGGTGCATAACATAATCCATGTATTCAGACTTCCAATCCGGTGCTCTTCCTACAGCAGCAGCCTCCCTGACCTCTCTAAAGAGTAGACCAGTCAAATCCATTGCCGTTGAGTAGATCACAATTCCTAGCAGCCCTTCATCGAGTATCCAAGGCTGTAAACCTTTAGAGTAAGAGACTGCCCATCTTTTCACATGGAGTGCTTGGTAGATTTGAACCTCCAATTTTATTTTGTACCAAGATTCAAAAAAGTTATAGGCATTGAACCTCAAAGCCTGGATGCCAATCCCCTGCTCACTTGAAACTTAGGGAGAATCTAAACCAAGAAAAGGGAGACAAACCACCATGACACTTGAGTGTTTCTGACGCGTGTATTTGAAACAGAATATTTACCTTTGCCTTGTAAAATTGGCAGAACTTTTATCTCCCCAAACTGGGGGCCGATTGGGCTCTCTGTTCCTTTCCCTGCAGTCCTTTCTTGCAGGCATCTCAGGGTTCATCCTAGCTTGGAAGACTCTAACTACGCATCAAGCTCTAGGACTGCTTTCCCATCTCCACCTGGCCGATTACGACTGGAGTCTCTGCGCTGTCTGAATCAGCAGGGCTTGCTGAATGCATAGCCTGGGCCTTCTAATACTAATGGCTTTGGATCTGGTTCCAGGAGCTGGCCCCAGCGGGGATTTCATTCTTGCTGTGCTGGACACAAGTGTCTCTTGGGCAGATTAGTTTTTGATGGGGCACATACTGCACCATTTCCATTAAGTACCATAATGCAGACATCATTATCGGCAGGTGCCCTGACCTCTCCCTCACTAATGAGTAAGTATCGATATGTAAGTCACGTAAGCATTTTCCCCTTCTGGATCTTCTTCCTTTCTACACCTGCCCACCTTAGACACCCTCCTCCTCTCTCTTTCTTCTCCTCATTCTCCTGCTGGACCCAGGTCCCAAGAGAGCTTGAAAAGCGAATAACCAAGTCATTCAGGTCTCTACACTGATGAAAAAACCACTGACCCCGGGTCAGGAGACAAGGGTTTCCTCTCAGGGGGCTTTAGACAAGACAATTCATCTTATTGGACCTCTTTTGCTCATTATTCAAATGGGCTTAATAATGCCTGGCCTACCTACCTCACAGGGATATTGTAAGGATCAAATGAGATTAAAGGTATGAAAATGCTTTGAAAAGTTAAAAGCTCTATAGGGCTGAAAGGATTGCTTTTAAGCCAAGTGTAAAGGAACTCTGGATTTAAGAAGTACTCAGGGAAAGGGGAAATTAGGGATAAAAGGGAAAGCCCAGGATTTCCATGTTCTGGAAACAAGTCAGATCTTTTAAATGACATTGATGATATGTGATCCTGTTTGCCAGTGTTTTAACTTTCTGATATTCCTCTGAAAGCAAAGGTGGCCCTGTGGGACCGTGACCGGGTTTCTTTTTGTTCAGCTGAGTAGTGTTATCTGAATCTCATTCAGATTTCTGTCTCAGACAAACAAGATCCTGGGACTCTGGGCTTCTGTTTGGTGATGGGTATAGGAAGGAGACGACTTGGTACAAGTCTTTTTAAGGACAACAAAAGAACACAAAGGGGTCAATGTAAAATGAGCAGAGGTATCTTAAGTCACAGTTTGGAAAGTTGTGCCAACTTTTTTGGTAATTTGAAAGAGTCAGGTAGAGTGAGAAAACCCAGAGTTGATTTCTCAGAAACAAGAAATCCAAAAGTGAGAGACTGCAGAACCCAGTGGCCCAGAGATAATATGGAAAAGGTGTTATCATGCAATACTGGGAAACAACATTTCTGTGGCCCTGACTTGTGATTGTGAGCCTGCTTTTAAGGATTATTACAAAGATGGCTGCATAGGCCCCTTCTCTCTGACTCATTCTTTTGAGGACTGGAGTATGGGGATCATGGAAAGAGGAAGGTGATCCTAAAAGCAGTGATCACCAAGTGTTGTTGAGTTGATTCTGAATTACAGCTGTCTCTCGTGTGTCCAAGTAAACTGCTTTCTATTGTGCCTTCAATGTTTCCTTTTTCTAAAGATCATTAGCCTCTGTGTGTACACAAATGGCTAAACTTTCTGTTAGCTGGGAGTACATTAACTATTCACACTAGTCAGAGACTCCCAAAAACAGGAAATAAAGATATTAAGGCAGGTCCTAATTACTCTTAAGTTCAGAACATCATATCCTTTGAGGGATATGAGGAAGCACATTCATTTACATGAGATTTGAATTCCAAATAAATACAATTAATAAACCATCAGCTTTGCACATCTTATACCAAGTTTGTACAAATGGTGCTAAGAACTGTGGGGAATGCAATAAGTAAATCATAGAGTTTGCATTCAAGGAATTTATGGAATCCTTGGAAAAAACCCACTCCTATAATATTTTAATGTCAGAGTGAAATACAAGTATGCATACCTTGGAGACAGAGAAAGTTCAGTTCTACACCAATACAGTAAAACAAATTAAACAATGAAGCCAGTCACACACAATTTTTGGCTTACCAGTACAAAGAGATTCCTGCTTATAGTGCATTTGTTGCCTATTAAAATGGTCTCTGATGGTTAAGGCATTTGACCACTAGCCACAAGTCTAGCAGTTTGAACCCATCAGCCACTTCACAGGAAAAATATGTGGCTTTCTGTTCTCATAAAGATCCACAGCTTTGGAAACTTTCAGGGGGTGGAGCGGGTTATATTCTGTCTGATAGGGTCTCCATGAGTCAGAACCAGCAGCTGTGGATTTGGTTACGTAATCTCTGAAATGCAATAGCTTTACGGAAAGTTTGAAATATTGTTAGAATGACCAAAATGCTATCTGCAGCATTGAATAAAGTGAAGCGCAATGCACTGAGGTGTGCCTGCACTGTCACATAGACACAGGAAGTGTCAGCCAGAAAGAGAATCAGTTGAAAGAAATATTTGTGAGCTTGAAAAATCAGTAAAGGTGTCTTGATGGACTTGAGGTGAATAATCATTTAATTAAAGTGTAAGTGTGAGTTTTAAACCAATTGGGAAAATGGGGGGGGGTGGGGGTAAGAAGTAGAGGCCAGGATCATTTTTTAATTTTTTCCCCTTTCTTCCTTTGTTCTTTTGTTTTATTTTTCTTTTCTTCTCTCTCCCCTTTTTCTCTGTCTCCCTCTTTCTTCCTCTGTTATTTTCCTTTCCCAAATGTGGGGGGGGGCGGCGGGGGGAGTGTGTGTGTCTATCTTTCCATCGATATCATCTGGCATCTCTTCTAAATCCATTAGGGTTTTCCCATCACTTTTAGTATTGAGTTCCATTCAGAGCCAATCTCATTCATCAACTCCTGTCTCTACCTCCATCCCATTTCCCAAGCCTAGCACATCTAATTCTTTTTACCAATTCAGCAGTTGGGAGTCACCATGCAGTAGCAGCCGTATCCTACCTGACTCCGCTCTTTACCTGTGCTCATAGCACCATTGGCACTTAACAAATGTTCAATATAAGTTACCTCTTCCACCCCAGAGGACTTCAGAGCATAGAATCTAATGTAGGATCAGCCCCTAGAGACACATATTTGCAACTCATTGCCTATGGACTCAGCCCCATTAAAATGCAATCTCCACATTATTTTTTTTTTAAACAGGATTCTTAAAGCTCCATGACATTAAAACTGTCTCGCCAATAAGCCACATTAACCAGCTCATCAATTTTTTTTCCTCACTAGTCTATCCTCTCCATAGGCAGTTACACTGGTAGTTAAATGAACATAATCAATGTGTATTTATTCATTGGCTCACTACCCAATTTGTTGATTATCTCACCCTCCTCAATGCAGCGTCTGCTTCCGTCTGTGGCCTGCCGTAAGGGGGAATTTCTCCAGTCTTTTAGCACCTCATGCAGACAGTGGGCATGGAAATAGAGGACACTCAAAAGCAAGCCATTAGTGGTTTTGATAAATAAAAATATGGTAAGGAAGTAGATAAAAGTGTGGGGCTAAGACTTAGGGGACAAGGATAGAGCCTGCCACTACTATGAGTAACCAAGACTGAACAAGAAAATAATATTCCTTTTGGTTTGATCCCTTATCTCAAATTAGTGAGAGACTGGGGAATATTGATATTGGCTGAGACAAGGTGTATTACAAGCAAGACAAATAAGAAGTCTGGAAATCAGGTGAAAGGTAGTATTCTAGAGAGATGTGAACACTGTAGAAGTTTCCTGCATGGTGTGAACACAACTACAACAACTTTTGATCAGATACAAGGGAATCTGGGATATGAAAGGGAGAGGTGGATTAAAGTTGTTTGAGTTTGATAGCATTTTTTCCCAATGGATGGAGCAGGATCAGGTTTTCCTTGGTTTGTTTTATAAAGAATTCTAATACTTTTTCTGGCATATCACGAGTATATGAGTGAGGTTTTTAGATCTTTTGGTCTGGCTTTTTGGATACCCAGGGAACCAGTTACTGATATAGACTGCTAAAGCCTCTCCCCAGCTATACACTCAGAGTCTTTGGTGTTGGGGCTTTGTGAAAGAGAAGGAAGGTAAACGAGGCCAAAAAAGCCGTTTTTTCCACATCTCCAAGGATCCCAAGTAATCATCCCATGCCAGAGACAGTGATAAGTGCAAATCTGAGGATCAGATAGCTTCTTGTGCTTGAATGTTCTTCCAAGATGGCCATTGTCCAATAAAATAGCCCTCCTGTCCTGTCATTGAATGTCTATGAGTGGTCAGGCAGATTTTCTGAACAGTATTTAAATCCTTTACTTATTGACAGGTTTTTCAGAATAGTACAAAATTTATAAAGTTTCAATACTTCAATGTAAAATTTCAGAACACATTTTTCAAAAATTATTTTAATATTGTGAGAAATGTCAATGAAGGAAGAGAATATGTTCCTGCATATTAGTACACAGTGTGTTCAGTTTGAAGGGCTTTGTCTCCAGTAGGATTTTTAACACTAATTTCATCTTCTACAAACATAGGAATAAACTCCACATGTGTGTCACTCTAAGAGTTCAGTGGCAGTCAATATCCCTGAATGTTCTAGAGTTTCGTCCACTAGTACGCATCTTGCCAGTCCATGAAGACGGAAGACCTCATTGACAAATGGAGACAGCAGCAGGAATAAGCTGGGGACTAATGAGTGGCCAGGGAACACTGGTAGCCTGTTGGTAGGAAGCTGTGCTGTGAACCCAAAGGGACACAGTTCAAATCCACCAGTTGCTCCTCAAGAGAAAGGGACACAGTTCAAATCCACCAGTTGCTCCTTAGGAGAAAGACAGGAAATCAGTTCCCTGCAATTATAGCCTCTGACAACTCACTGAAGAGTCAGCTGTGAGTTAGTTCTGATTCAATGGCAGATAGCAACAATACTGGCCTGGTCAGTAGGGAATGAGCTGCCAGCCCAGAGGCAAATAGTTGAAATCCACCAGCTACTCAGAAGAAGAATGACAGGTAAACTACTCCCAGGTGATTAACAGATTCTGAAAATCCACTAGAGGATCAGCTATGAGTGAGTTCTGACATGACAATGAGAGAGAGAATGTGTTAATTAAACATGGCCTTTTCATAAAGAACTCTTGTTGTTAGGTGCCATCTATTTGAGGGTCCCATCAAGACCCTATGAACAACAAATCTGTGCCCTGTCCTATGCCATCTTCATACTTCCTGACACATGGAGCCCATTTCAGCAGTCACTACTCCAATCTATCTGGTTGAAGAGTCTTCCTCTCTTTTGCCGACCTTTTTAAGCACGATGGCCCTCTATAAAGAACAGTCTCTGCTAGCAACATGCCCAAAATACGTGAGACAAAGCTTTATCATCTTTGCCTCCAAGAAGCACTCTGGCCACACCCTCTCCAAGACACATCTGTTTGTTCTTTGGGCTGTCCATCCGATGTTCAGTGCTATTCTCCAAAATCATACCTCAAAGGTATCAATTCTTCTTCAATCATCCTTATTCATTGTCCAGCTCTCAGATGCATAGCAATTGATAGGAAAGACCTCTTACAGATGCCATATTCATATAAAATAGGGGTGGAGGGAAAAGAAAGTCATTGGGAATGCATTTGTATCTTGTGTATAAATGGCTATCCTGGATTTAGGTATGTTTTCCTGATAGAAAGATACAGAAAAGGGTGATGTCAGTTCCAGAGCCACAAAAGACCCTCAATGGTGAAGTGAAGTTTCATCATGTTCCTGTGCAAGGATCCTACTGAAGACGAGAAAGCATGAGTATTCCTCACTCTTCAGTGGTATGGAGTTGTGCTGTCAACCCAAATGTATGCCATTCAAATACACCAGTTACTCTGTGGAGAAATATGGGAAATCTCCTCCCATGCAAATCCTGTCTCTGAAGAGTCAGCTATGAGGCAGTTCTAACTTGATGGTACGTAGCAACTACAATATCTATCTCTATACCCCAAGCAGGCATCATCATGCAATGGAGTTACCTAGGTCATGCAAGGGCCCCTTTGATAGTATTTGTCTGAGCTGTCTTGATGCACATGCTAACAAAGGATCTCAGCGTGAGCACTCTTCCTCCATCCCCTCCACTCTCATTTCTGGGTTTGGATAGTATCCAGTTGTTCGGACTTCTTGATGCAGAATAATTGTGAAAGTCAAAGAGATCCTAAAGATGAATACTTGATCCAGCATCAACTGATGTCCCAAGCCTAGCTAGGCAAGTCCTGATTACAGAGATATGAGAGTGGAAATAATGTCCTCAGACTACAAATATGACTTAGAAAGTGAGTAATTCCTGTATTAGGCACAGAGACGGGTCTGTAACCGCAGAAGATAAAAAGATAGAGGTCATAAGGTGTTTTCATATAGTCCCTCTCCATCCAGATTCTGGAGGCATCCCAATAGTCCATGGATCACAAACTTTCATGTCTATTGTGAGCAAATAGGAACTAAATATGCGGCACTGACTGGGATTTAGTATCTGAGGTAACACAGAATGTTGCCATCTCCAGTGGACTAAACATGCCAAACTGAGGGGGGAGGAAACAAAGGGGGAAACTAACTCCTCCTCCCACAGGAAGGTGGGCCCTGTGATGTTTCTTCTTTCAAACTCTATTTTAAAAGGAGGGAAATCAACCAAGCAATCTTTTGTTTTTCATTTGAACTCTTCTAATATTTTACGTATTTAAGCATTAATTTTGGTTTTGTTTATTTTTAAGATGTTATTGTTGTTGTTATGTGCGGTTGAGTCGCTTGCAACTCATAGCGACCCCATGTACAACAGCCCTAAACCGTGCTCTATCCTGTGCCAATCTCATGCCTCTGACACACCCATCCCGTGTACCCCAATCACTGAATCAATCCACCTCATAGAGGGTCTTCCCCTCCTGCGCTGTCCCTCTACTCTACCCAGCATGACGTCCCTCTCTAAAGGCCTGTCTCTCCTTACAACATGTCCAAAGTATGTCAGACGAAGCCCCAGAATCCTTGCCTCCAAGGAGCAGCCTGGTTTAATCCTCTCTACGATGAATCTGTTTGTTTTCCTGGCAGTCCATGGTACATTCAATACTCTTCTCCAGCACCACAGCTCAAAGGCGTCAATTCTCCTTCTGTCCTCCCTAGTCATTGTCCAACTCTCTGATGCATAACAAGTGATTGCAAAGACCATGTCCTGTATCAGGCAGACCTTAGTCTCCTGAGAGACACTGTTGCTCTTGAGTATTTTGGAAAGGTCCCTAACCGCAGACTTTCCCATCGCAATACGTTTTTTTATTTCCTGGCTACTGGTGCCAAGAGTGTTGACCATGGAGCCCAGCAAACTGAAGCAAACTGAAGCTGTGAACAATCTTAAGATAGGATAAATAAAACCACCAGATACATAAAGCTCCCAGGACCTACCTAGCAATAGTTAGAGAACGCACAGAGTGGAGTAGGCAAAATAAACCAACCTTGGGATAAGAGGAATGACGTTCTTAACAATGAACTAGTCTGACTGCTGTTCAAATCTGCCAGCTGCTCAGCGGAAGAAGGATGGGCCATCTCCTGTGTGATTAGCTGCCTCTGAAAAGCCTCCGGAGGGTCAGCTATGGGTCAGTTTTGACTCGATGGTACACAACAACAACAACTCAGTATATTAGTGTCATGCAGCCATTGTACCTCTCTCAGTCCTTCAAAGTCATCACAGACAAGTTCCTTAAAACCTAAATGGATCACTAGAACTGTCTAATGAGCAATTTACTTTTTTATTTACACAGGCAGGCATCCTGACCCTGGTTTGGTCTGAATTTAGAATCTTGGCAAGTACATGTAGCTATAAAACTTTTATGATCTGGGAGGTTTGATTTGACTCCTGGGTCTTGTAAGATGAGCAGGGCCAGGTGGTCATTTGCTGATAGTCCAAGCTCCCTGCGGGACAGCGGCCTCCCTCCTCTGGATCATAACACACCGATATTTATGCTTCTGTCTCCGGGGGTATGTGCGCATACATATATAACTACTATAAAAACAGAGGCAAAGCCACCAGTTACTAGGCAGAGTTATGAACTTTGAACTGGCTTATGAATTATTCCATTTTCTTTCTTTCTTTCTTTCCTTCTTTCCTTCTTTCTTTCTTTCTTTCTTTCTTTCTTTCTTTCTTTCTTTCTTTCTTTCTTTCTTTCTTTCTTTCTTTCTTTCTTTCTTTCTAAAAAAAGGAAACCATTTTAAGGAGCAGCCGCAGAACTGTGGCAAAATCGAGACACTGGCTTGCATTTCTATTCCGAAATGGCACGGAAATTAGGAAAGAGGTAGCAGTTCGGGGATGGGGTGGGGAACAGAGCAACGCTGCTATTCCCTGGGAACCTGGGCTTAGCAGGAGCCCAGAAGAAGCTTGGGCTGAGCAGCTCATCCTGAGGTTGTTTGTAGTAGGCAATGGAAAGAAAGGGTGCATTAGTTTCCCCATTAGCCACCCTCAGAGGCCACCCTGAGGAGCTTTCCCGCCATCGCAGGACTAATGAGGCCCTGCAGAGAGAATTCAGAGAACTATTGGTGAGCCCAGGCGTTTCCACTCCCTGAGTGGAGCATCGCGAGGTTGATTTATGTCAAGCTCTGCAGAGATAATTCACTACCAAGGCAATGCACTAATCCTTCAGATTATGCATTTGGTGTGTCATCCAAACAGGCTCCTGCGCACAGCACGGCGAGGCGCACGCAAGATGGTAATTTGTTTGTACATATTCCAATCAAGGAGAAGATTCATAAGCTACTGTTGAGGAAGAATGGATCACTTGCTTTTGACTTTAATGCACAGGGGTTGGCTCCTGGGATTTTGGAATAAATATTTGATCTTTAAAGATCATTTTGTAGCTTGTACCCGTCAAAACCAGCCAACTTTTTAGTGTTTGTTTATGGTTTAAGCCATATGATTCAATAAACTCTGCCGGAGAAACATGTGCATAATTAACTTTAAAAGCCAGCCCCAACTTCACTGCAGGACTTGCTCCTCAAATCACAGTTTATGCACCAAAGGCTATTTATTGCTTTCTGGGATTTTCCCCCTCACACTTGGTTACTCAGATCTTGGGGTTTGCCTGTGTCTTTGTTTGTAGATGTGAATGTTGCCAGTGAATTCTTTTCATTGACAAATTTCCAGTGCTAGATTTAAAAAAAGAAATAGTGACATCCTCTCTCCTCAGTAAATAGGGATCCTATTTCAGATATAGCACTTGCTATGTTATACCCACTATTAGCATCATACAAATGGGAAATATGAGGGGGTTTTACAATTCCCATTTCATAGTTTTACAGGAGGAAAACTAAGAATAATAATAGTTTAATTTACACAGTAGTTACTAGGTTTCAGTTTCAGATGCATTCTCAAACTCAAATTCATTACTCTGGAGCCAGAACAGACTCCATAGCTGACCCTGTAGCTGGGCCTCGTGGACAGAAATGATGCTACCAAGCCAAAGGTGGGTGACTCTAATCTGTGGCCCTCAAGCCCGTTTTTAATTGGTTTTGGCCAAACATTCTTCTAGGTTGTATAGCTCTGATGTGTCCACTTGCCATACAGCAGTAACTTGTGGTCGCTGTGAGGCTGAACACTACGACATTGATGTGTCAAATGTATTAATGGTTGGTTACTCATGGTGGATAGTGTGGGCTGGAGCTCCCCAATTAATACAAGCTTGGAAGCAGGAGTGATATCCACTTTTGAAATAGCTTGTCTCTGGAAACCCTATGAACCTGGAGAAACGATGAACGTTATCCAAGTGTCCAGGTCTTCCATTCATAGGGTTGCTATGAGTCACCTACAACTTGATGGCACTTAACAATGACAACAACAACCTGCACAGGAAGAGGTTGCCCATCTTTCTCCCGAGGAACAGTTGGTGCACTCTAACAAATATGCACTGCCATTAGGTTACAACTCCCAGTGGACTAGCCACCAGATTAACTCAATTAATCCTTGTCAACAGTCACATTATATAAACAGAAGAACCCAAACAAAAGGAAAACAAATTGTAAAAAAAAAAAAAGCCAAAAACAAAACAACAAATTGTCACCAAGTTGTATTGACCCTCAATAAGATTGACCCTGTGACTGTCACAATGGACTGGAGTCCATCAGAGATTGTGAGGACAGTGCAGGAGAGGGCAAGAAGAGGGTCCTTTTGAGTACTAGTCCACTGGATAGTACCTAACAACAACAACACAGTGACCTATGTGTTTCAAAGTAGACTTGAACTCCGTGGGGTTGCAATGGCTGATGTTTAGAAGTAGATGCCTTTATAAGGTGCCTCTGGGTAGATTAGGACCAGCAACCTAATGATGATAATAAGTGAACACTAATTGTGCCACCCAGAGACACTATCTCCATTTGTGGTTGAGGAAACAGGTACAGAGAGGTTAAATGCCTTATAGTGTCCAAGTTCACAGAGATAATAAATGATAGAGCAGCAGAAGTGTGAGTTCTAAATTACCCTGCATTCCTATTTTTCAGGCATAGTTCTATCCTAAGACCAGACAATAAAAATATACTGTATAAAGGAAAATCTAAATTCCTATTACCTCTGGTGGCCTAGTGGCAAGAAGCTGTGCTGAAATCCTGAAGGCACATGGTTCAAGACCACCACGAGCTGCTCCTAGGGAGAAGGATGGGCAATCTCCTCCTTTAGGGTTAACTGCCTCTGAAAACCTGCTATGAAGGGTCTGCTATGGGTTGGTTCCAATTCAACAGTAAACAACAGCAACAACAACAAGTTAAACCAAGTCTTACTTTCTTGGCCAACCCCAAGAAGATATTCCATCAAAGCTTACAATTACTCTCTTAGAGAATAAAGTTTCTAAATTCCCTCTTTTCTACTAATTCTTTAAAAATATACCTTTCTTGGGGATGGGATAGTGTTGTACACCTCTTTAAGAAGTTTCTTATAAGATACTACTGAGTCTGGCTGATTACCAGAGGAGTTGTGCTGCCAACCCAAAGTCAGGTTGTGTAAATCCACTAGTTGCTCCTAAGATGAACAGTTTCCTCTTATGTAATTTATAGCCTCTGAAAACTGCCTAGAGGGTCAGCTATGAGTCAGTTCCAACTCAATGGCAATGGAAAAGAAGTAGAGTGAATCCTGCCTCACCTAAATGTTGTTAAAGAGGTTAAAAACCACTCATCCAACAAATATTTATCAAGGAATGCTTATGTGCCCAGGACTGGGGCAATAACTGGTGACAGGGCATGGCCCCTATCCTGAAACAAGTCATAGTCAAGTTCACAAAGATGAATAGCCTCCACAGCTGACAGGATCATTTCTAGCATTGCTAATTCTGCCCTGGACTTCAATATTTCACAGGCTGGAGCAATAGAAGAAGAGTAGAAGGCAGAGGAAACAAGCAGTCTGACAACTTCAGGGAAATTTTCAGTGGTGCATGAGTTTTTCTGATGGAGGGCAGACTGCGTTCCAGAAGCCAAGTATTCTCAATATTTGCATTGCTTCCTTTGGAAAGTGTGCAGTCCCCCACTCATATGACTGCAGAATAAATGAAGGCGTGTTAAAGCATGACAGTCCAGTCACCAAAATGAGGTGTCACCAAAATGAGGTGCTGTCATCCCATCTGCACAACCAAATATATACTGGGCAGCCTATGAGAAGAATAGCACCACTTATATTTTACATATAGGAAAGAATAATTTATAATACAATCTCAAGGGCAAATGGAACTTTCCTCCTTTTGTGTCAATATTTCTCTCTCTTTTCTCCTCCTCTCCCCCTCTTCATTTTATTTACTCTCCTCTTTCTTCCTCTTCTTTCCTTTCTTTTTTCCTCTTCCTAAGCAAGCAGCTTGCCTACATTCTGTGTATTCTACAAATTTATGAAATCCAGCTGAAGATTATTTTTTATATCTGTAATATTTCCACATGACTAATTGCATTTAGTGAAAAGCTGACACTAGACAATTTCTTGGGCTCATTCAAAGTTAGATTTATTAAAGCCCCAAATCATCCATCATCTCAAAATTTGGCAGGTTATGTTTATAAATAAATTAAATTAACAAGTGTGTGCTGTACTGGGTATTCACGTGTGGGAGGGAATGCAAATACAGACGTGTATACGCCCATGTACAGTGGTAAATGTAAATGTATTCCACAGTGAGTGTATCTTGAGCCACACAGCTTCTAAAGTTAGTGCTAATATACGCTAAACACATTTCCCCCCCAAACCAATGAACTCAATTTGTGATTGAGAAACAGAGCTAAACACAATGAGAATGTCCAGCTTTTCTATTTAGATATGGATTGTATCCAGTTACCTACTACAATAAAATACAAAAAGAATTGTTATGAGGGTCAAATGCCAGGAGAGCTGAGTCCTAGATGTGCCCTGACCTAGATCCTGTGCAGCCTCAGTCTGTCACTGACCCAGTTTGGATTTTAGTTTTGTCAGCTGTGAAATTAAGAATTTTTTTCCTCATAAATCTCAGATAGTTCATCAGCATAAAGCCAACACAGCAAAAATAGCATCTGGCTATTTTTAAGTATAAAGTTGTTGGGGCTCCATATATGTATTCACCCACTGGGGTAGGACCAATGTCTTTATCTCTTTTGGTTTTCTTTGTAGTCGTATGTTTGCACCGTCTCCTACAGCACACGTTATCATTCCCTTGTGAATTCTACATAAGGGCAAACATGAAATTGATGAAACTCTTCTTAATGTCTTTAAAAGAATTTATAAATATAAGCTCAAAAATTGATATTCGTATTTATTTCTTCTTTATATTGTGGTTTGAGTAAAGATTTAGAAAGCATACTAGGTTTTAATTCAATCTTTAATGCACATTTTGGTTTATAACAATTACAATACTCCCCCTTTCTCTTTTCTCATCCTTAGTAATAAAAGAATGATTCAGTAAAACTTTAGCTATTTATAATAAAGATCATACACAATGTGTGTCCTTCATACACAATGTGTGTCCTTTTTTAGCTGACTTAAATTCACTTTGTGTAATATCCGCAAGTTTCACCTGTATTATGTAGTTTCATCCTTTACCATTCTTTGGTGTTGCAAAGGATCCCATTGTAAGAGCATACCAGAGTTTGTTTAGCTATTCGTTGATTGATTGACTCCTGAGTTGTTTTAATCTTTTTGCTATTTCAAATAATATTTCCATAAACATAGTTGTGCATGTAACAGTTTGATTCATAGCTCTTATTTTTTTATGATGTATCCCTACTAATGGGATTGGTAGCTCCAACAGTATTTCCATTTGCACGTTTTGAAGGAGTGTTGAACTGCTTTCCATAATGGTTGCACCATTTTCTGTCCCCACAATTGTGTTTTCAACCCAGAGGTCTGTGGTTTGAATCCATCAGCTGCTCCATAAAAAAAGATGGTCAATTTCTTCCCGTGTGATTTAGTGCCTTGAAAATTCACTGGAGGGTCAGCTCCAACTCTATGGTATCTAACAACTAAGTGTATGTGAAAGTTTAATCTCTCTATATCCCTTCCATCTTTCATAGTTTACTGTGATAGAAACATTTAAATTAAAATATCAGTTAAAACTATCAATAAAGGAATGAAAGAAAAGGAGTAAGGAGGATTTTATATTTATTGAGCACGTTACACACATATACACACATGTACACTCTCCAGCAATGGTCTTGAGGCTATAGGAATTTTAGGGGAAAGGAGAAAGTAGTAAAAGAGTATGTTTTGTTTATTACATTGAGTAATCTTCCATTTTTGACGATAAATAGTGGTGTGGTTTTAGCTAACTGCTATGGAGTTTACCCAACTCATGGTAACCCGAGGCATAAGGAAGAAAAATATTACCCAATCCTGCACTATCTTCATCATCAGCTGTGGATGAGATCTTTGTGATCCAGGGCATTTCACTGGCTTGCTTTGAGAAGTAGGCCTTTCTCAGGCCATGAGCTCTGCTATAGGCCTGATACTGAAGCAACAGGCAAGTCTCCACTGACACACACTGGTAGCTGTGCATGAGGTTCATTGATTGTGAACTGATCTCGAATCTCCCTCTGAGAGGTGAGAAGTCTATGACTGAGTTACCAATACCTGTCCCAATAAATATGGGGTATCTTACTACTATTGTTATTAAAATTAATTGTGATAAATAGCATCATCACCAATCTACAAATAATATTTAATGGGGGGAAAATGATGTGGCACATACAGAGTTCTCATCATGTCTGGAGAAAAATGAAGTCTCCACTGGGCACAGGAGACTATTTTTAGATCTCTGAGATGGAATAGGCACAGCAAGTATATTGCACAAATTAATTGTGATATTTATAAAATCCTGGCAAAAGGAGCTTGAAGACCCAATTTTATATCTATGCTATCACTGTGTGTTATGGACTTCTCGACTTATAAAGGACTTCATAATATCATCTCATCCATTCCCTTGTTTCATCTAAACTGAGATGGCAAATACATTTTAATATTGCATGCCACTCTGATTGATTGATAATGGTTGCCTAGAGTGCTGCTTTGAGAAGTATTTTGAGGCTGCTTATGAGCTCAGAGAGAAAGAGGGTTGTGATCAATTAGGTGTGTCTACCATAAGTACCCATGGGTGGCATAAGCACTCATGCCGTATATTTGCCATATCCTAATATCACTTACCTAAAGAACAATATATTTTATGATTTTTAAAGATATCCTTTAAAAGACTAACCTGTTTCCCTCAAAAATTTTTATTTTACATTTTTTTCATTTCATAAAGACGTTTCTTTATGAAGAACCAATTAACTTGGTTTTCTTTTTCTTAATTCCCAGTGTTGATGGAGGACTTCTGAACATAACACACCTTTGAGAACAGAGATTATTTCAATTATTTCCTTGAGAACCCAGAGTTGATGTCAGACTCCAAATATATTGCATGAACGAAATATTTGAAACTTGATAGGGTAGGCAGGTCAGATGTCTATTTCCTTGAAGGCCTGGCAAGGCTTTGGGAAAAGGATTTCTGTTACTGGAAAAGAGAGGAACACAGACAAGGTTATCCTAGTAATAAAGCCCCAATATTTGGGTAAAAGGGAGATTCTGAGAATAACATAATGTGCCTCATTAGGTCACACACCAACCCAGCTCACCACAGTCAGCTAACTGAATCCCAATGACTGAGGAAGGAGGAAATGCAGAATATTGAAACAGAGTGATTTTAAACTCCAAAAGTTCTCATTACACTGCACTTTAAGAGAGAGAAAAGACTTCTAGTTGCTTTTTCCAGAGTAATTTTGGTAGAGCCCATATTACATAGCACTAATAACAGTATACTTCATACTCATTAAATAATTATTGTGTGCAAGATATTGGGCTAAATATTTATATACATCATCTCATTTGGCATTATAGCAACCTTATTGTATATGAACCATTATAAAGTGAGAAGAAAATAGTAACTCTAGATTTAAAAGGTAGACAATATGATACATCTTTAGATAAGTGCATATATCCTTCACCATATTCTTTATGATATTTTTGCGAGAAGAGGTACTTGTAGACTGTACTGTCTGGTACTGCCCAGTTAGCAAGGACCAGTAAATGGACTTGTAAGAAAAGTATAGATTGGTAGTGTCTACCAATTCCTATGACATAGAGTAAATATTTCCATGACAACCAATGTCAACTTACCTCTGTGAAGTTAAAAATGAACTCAGGAATAGATTTGAGGCCTTGAACACTAATGAACAAAGACCAGATAAGCTGTGGGAAGATATAAAGAATATCGTTCATGAAGAGTGCAAAAAGTCATTACAAAGAAGAAAGATGAAGAAAAGAACAAAATGGATGTCAGAAGAGACTCTGAATTTTGCACTAGAGCGCTGAGAAGCCAAAGCAAAGGGAAGAAATCAAGAAGTTAAGAAGCTGAATAGAAGATTTCAAAGGGCTGTTCTGGAAGACAAAATATTAAGATGAAATGTCAAAGGAGCTGGAGTTGGAAAATCAAAAGGGCCAAACTCGCTCAGCATTTATTAATCTAAGAGAACAGAAGAATAAATTTGCTTAAGGATGCTATGGACAGAATATTGAATGATTCAGGAAGCACTAAAAAATGACAGAAGGAGAGTATACAGTCATTGTACCAAAAAGAATTGGCTGACACAGAAAAATTTCAGGAAACAACGTATGATCAAGAGGCAATGGTGATGAAGGAGGAAGAACAAATTGCTCTGAAGGACTTGACAAACAAATAAAGCACCAGGACTTGATGGATTATCAATTGACATATTTCAGCAAGCATATGCTGCCCTGCATGCGCTCACCAAGTTGTGCCAAGAAATTTGGAGGAAACTACTTGGCCAACTGACTGGAAGAGATCCATATTTATTCCCATTCCAAAAAAAGGTGACTCGATAGAATGTGGAAATTATCACACAATATCACTAATATCACACCTTAGCAAAATCCTGTTGAAGATTATCCAGAAGACTTGAACAGTACATGGACAGCTACCAGAAATATAAGCTGGTTTTAGGAGAGATTGTGGCACTAGGGACATTATTATTGTCAGATGGTTCTTGGCAGAGAGAAGAGAATACCAGAAGAATGCCTGTCCTGTCTGTGTTTCATTGACTATGCAAAGGCATTTGACTATGTGGATCACAGTACATTGTGGCTAACCTTGAGGAAAATGAAAATCTCAAAACACTTGATCTTGCTTATATGAAACCTATACTTAGACCAAGGGGCAGTCCTCAGAACAGAGCAAGGAAACAATTTAGGATTCAAAATCAGGAAAAGAGTGCATCAGGGATGCATCCTGTCCTCATACTTTTTCAATTTGTATGCAGAACAGATCATTCAGGAAGCAGCTCTTTATGAGGAGGAGTGTGACATCAAGATTGGAGGGAGACTAATCAACAACCTACAATATGCATATGACACAACCTTGCTTGCTGAAACTGAAGAAGACCTGAAGCCCTTGCTGCAAAAGGTCAAGGACTATAATCGTCAATATGGATTGAAGCTCAACATCAAGAAGACAAAGATTCTCACCACTGGGCCAATTTGGCAGCACCATATATTAGATGAAGAAAAAAATTGAGGTTGTTAGCAGTTACAGCTTGCTCAGATCCACAATTAACTCTCTTAACACCAGCAGTCAGGAAATCAAAAGATGAATTGCATTGGGAAAATCTGCTGTCATAGACCTCTCCAGAGTGCTGAACAGCAACGATGTCAGTCTAGATGTCAGCAATGGTCTTCTCAATTACTTGTTATGCTTCAGAGAGTTGAACAATGACTAAGGATGACAGAAGAAGAGATTCATTCAAGTTGTGGTGCTGGAGAAGAATCTTGAACATACCATGGTCAGTCAAGAAAATAAGTCTGTCTTGGAGAGGGTGAAACCAAGTCTCTCCTTGGAGGCTAGGATTTTGAAGCTCCGCCACACTTAGTTTTGGCATGTGGCCAGGAGAGAGAGATCGGTCCTTGGAAAAGGATGTCATGCTCAGAAGGGAGGACGGACAGCACAGGAGAAGAAGACCCCAGATGAGATGGATTGATACAGTAGTTGGGGGAAAGGGATTTGATGTGTCAGAATTAGTGAGACTAGCTCAGGACACGGATGGGCTCAGAGCTGCTGTACATAAGGTTGCTATACATCACACGCAACACAATGGCACATAACAACAATAGCATACTACGACAGGTTTGGAAGCAGGAGTGGCATCCATTTCTGAAATAACATGTCTCCAAAAACTCTATGAACTTTGATAAATGTTGGTAGTTGTAGAGGGGCTTTAGGGCTTTTGATCTTAAGGTCGCTAAGAGTCGTGTTAGACTCAAAGGCAATCAACAACAATGTGAAAGTGGCAGAGGATGGCACAATAGACTTAGTGCCAGCTCCTACACAGTGCAGGGGCACCGTGAGAAACCACAGCACATGCCATGGGTATAGGTGCAGTGAGGCTGTTGTAACAGGAGACAATATCTGGGGTGGAGCTGAGGGCAGCAGAGAACTAACAAACATGCTTCGTGTGAAAAGCACTGCAAATTGTAGATATAAGAAGGCACATGAAAATAATATACTGTAAATGCTCACTATTTATATGAGAAACGAAATTCAGAGAGATTTATTTGTTCAAGGAAATTGTATGATAAAGCTTCAACTGAAGACATGTATATGCCATGGATTTGTGTTTGCTTTTTGGTTTTCACGTCATAGGAAACAATCTCAGTATATTTTTTTTTCATTCTTTTGATGTTTTCTGTATACTCTGGGAACTCCATCCTGCATACATTTTCTTTATTTCACTTTAGGTCCCTAAAGTGCACTGTCCTAAAATGAACATTATTTCTAAGCAGAGGATCTGGGGGCAAAGAGAAACCCCTGCCAGTTCTTGACTAGGAGCTATTGACTCTGCACATCGATCTACGCTCTGATACATGGCTTGTCACCTCCAATATTACATCTATATAAAAGAGTTTGAATTTCTTGACTCTCCTCTTAAATTCACATTGTCAGTACTTTTTATTCTTCCTGCCTCCAAAGGAGACTGTATGCCTCAGTGCACCCAACTATTGTGATCCAGATTTCAAAGTTCCTGTTCAATAAAATGAGTTAGAAACTGATTCCGCTTAAAACTGATTATTTCACTGAGATGCTAGTAATTTCTGAGACAGTGTCAAGCCCTTAATGTAACCTGGTCTTATTGTCCTAGTCTTTGAATTGTTCTTTCTCTCTTGCTGGTATTGAACCCTCAAAACAGTGGGTTCCAAACAAATAGAACTGAAAGAAGAAGAAAGGGAACAGTTGGTGTAAATTAAGTTATTGAATGTATCCCCATGTGACTATGGAAAGCAAAATATTTTCTCCACAAAGATAATGATGCCCTAATCCCTAAAATCAATGACTATGTTACATTCCAAGGCAAAAAGAACTCAAGCATGTTGAGTCATAAGATTATCTTGGATTATGGGCTTTACGGAAGGAGGAGTGGCATCCACTTCTGTAATAGCTTACCTCTGGAAACCCTATGAACCTGGAGAGAGGATGAAAGGCACCCAAGCATTGAGAACTCTCCTTCATAGGGTCGTTATGAGTCGCCTGCGACTCAACGGCACTTAAAAACAACAACAACAACAACATGGGTTTTTACAGTGTAATCACAAGGTACTTAAAAGTGAAAGAGGATAGCATAAGATAAAAGTGAAGCAATATTAGAAGGATCAAGCCACCATTGCTGGCTTTGAAGATGAAGAAAGTGGCCATAAACCAAGCAATGCAGGTGAAACACATTCCACCTCGAGGCTCCAAAAGGAACACAGTTCTGCTTTAGCTTAAAGTTTAGGTTTAAGTCAGTTATACTGCTGAGCTAGAGTAACACATGATAATAAGACTGTGTTTTCATAATGGCAAGAAGTTGTGCTGCGATAGTGAAGGCAAGCAATTCGAATCTACCAGCTGCTCTGCAGGAGGATGGACAACCTCCTTCTATCAATTAACGTCCTCTAAAAACCCACTGGAGGGTCAGCTATGGGTCAGTTCTGACTCAACGGTACATAGCAACAACATACATCACTAAGTTTCTGTTAATGTATTATTATGGCAGCAAGAGGGAATTGGTATCAGGGAAAGATGGTCTTTCTACAGATTTGTTAGTAGTCTTATGCTGCTCTTTTAACTCTTATGAGTTGGAAATGGAACAGGATGTCTACCACAGGCTCTGTCATACATACATATGACTGAGAAAGATAAAAAATGACAGCCTTCAATATGGATTAAATCTCAACATTAAGAAAACCAAAATCCTCACCACTGGACCAATAGCCTTTATCATGATAGATGAAGAAAAGTTTGGAATTGTCAAGGATATATTTGGGGGCCCGCAGTCAACACCCATAGTAACTAGTATTCAACAAATCAAAAGATATGTTACATTGAGAAAATCTGTCAAGCATCTATCCAAAGTGCTAAAGAGTAATGATATCACTTTAAATACTAAGATGTGCCTGATCTAAGCCATGGTATTTCCAATTACTTCTTAAGCATCTCAAAGTTTAACAATAAATAAGGAAGATTGAAGAATGATTAAGGACTGGGAATTTGGATGTTGGTAAAGAGTTTTATCCTGTGAACTGCCAAAAGAGCAAACAAGTCTATGTTGGAAGAGGACAACCAGAGTGCTCCTTAGAGGCAAGGATGCTGAAACGTCATCTCACATGCTTTGACCATGATGTTAGGAGGGGTTAGTTCTTGGGGGAAAAGGTATCATGTTGGGACAGGTTGGTAAAGAGGAGAAGATCTTCAACAGTATGGATTGACACAGTGACTGTAACAACGGGCTGTAGCATGTTAGCGATTGTGAAGATGGTGTTGAATAGACAGGATTCAGAGCTGTTGTTTGTTAGGTCACTATAAATTGTAGTCAACCGGAAGGCACACGACAGCTAAGCCATGCATTCCTCATTGTTGTCTACTAAGCCTGTAGTGGGGGTAGAACACAGTTTTATTACTTGTTTATAGGGTTGTTATGAGTCCTAGTTGACTTGACAGAACATAACAACATATGAACATTTTGTAGAACATTTTGAGAGTGATACATAGCTGACTGTCAAGTAGGTTTTCGGAGGCTAATCACAAGGGAGGAAATTGTATATTTTTTTTTTCCCACGAAGCAGCTGGTGGATTCAAACTGCCTACCTCTGAGTTGGCAGTACAACTCTTTACTACTAAACAACTAGAGCTCCTTATTTATATGTTGTTCAAAATTGGGAAGGGTGTACGCCAGGGATGTGTCCTATCTCCATACCTTTTCAACCTGTATGCAGAGCAGATTATCCGAGAGGCTGGGCTTTATGAGGAGATGCCTGGTGTTAGGATTGGTGGAAGATCTATCAACAATCTGCGTTATGCAGATGACACAACCCTGCTCGCTGTAACTGAGGAGGACCTCATGCACTCACTGCAGAGTGTCAAGGACTGCAGCCTTTAGTATGGACTGAGGCTCAATGTCAAGAAGACAAAGATTCTCACCACTGGACCAATCGGTAGCATCAGGATGGATGGTGAAGAGATTGAGATTGTTCACAGCTTCAGTTTGCTCGGCTCCACAGTCAACACTCTTGGCACCAGCAGCCAGGAAATCAAAAAACGTATTGCGATGGGAAAGTCTGTGGTTAGGGACCTCTCTAAAGCACTCAAGAGCAACGGTGTCTCTTTGGAGATGAAGGTGAGCCTGATACAGGACATGGTCTTTGTAATCACTTGTTATGCATCAGAGAGTTGGATAATGACTAGGGAGGATAGAAGGAGAATTGATGCCTTTGAGCTGTGGTGCTGGAGAAGAGTATCGAATGTACCATGGACTGCCAAGAAAACGAACTAATTCATCCTGGAGAGGGTTAAACCAGGCTACTACTTGGAGGCAAGGATTCTGGGGCTTCGTCTGACATACTTTGGATATGTTGCAAGGAGAGACAGGTCTTTGGAGAGGGACATCATGCTGGGTAGAGTAGAGGGACAGTGCAGGAGGGGAAGATCCTCTATGAGGTGGCTTAATTCAGTGACTGGGGTAATCGGGATGGGTGTGTCAGAGGCAATGTGATTGGCACAGGATAGAGCAGGATTTAGGACTGTTGTACATAGGGTCGCTATGAGTCGCAAGCGACTCGACGGCACATAACAACAACAACAACAACATTGTTGTGTGCCATTGAGTCACCTATGACTCATAGTGACCCTATGTACAGTAGCTCTGAAGTCTGCCCTATCCTGAGCCAGTCTCACTGACCCCAACACACCTATTCCCACTGCCCTAATTACTGTATTAATCCATCTTATCTGGGGTCTTCCTCTCTTGCACTCTCCCTCCACCCTTTCAAGCATGATGCCCCTCTCCAAGAATCAGTCCCTCCTAGTAACATGCCCAAAGTTTGTGAAGTGCAGTTTCAAAATCCTAGTCTCCAAGGAGAAGCTTGGTTTTACCCTCTCCAAGACAGACCTATTTGTTTTCTTGACAGCCCATGATATGTTCAAGCAATGCAACTCAAAGGCATAAATTCTTCTTCTGACATCCATAGTCATTATCCAGCTCTCTGATGCATAGCAAGTACTTGTGATGACCATAGGTTGGATCAGGTATACCTTAGTCTCTAGACTGACAACGTTGCTTCTCAATACTTTGGAAAGATCCCTGACAGCACATTTACAAAATGCAATTAGTCTTTTGATTTCCTGATTGCTTGTGCCAAGAGTGTTGATTGAGGAGCCGAGAAAGCTGTAACTCTTCTCCATCCATCATGGTGCTGCCAATTGGACCAGTGCTGAAAGTCTTTATTTCTTAATGTTGAATTTCAATTTATGTTGAAGACTACAATCCTTGACTTTCTACAGCAAGCGCTTTAGGTCCTTTTCAGTTTCCGCAATCAAGGTTGTGTCACCTGCATAACACAGGTTGTTGATGAGTCTTCCTCCAATCCTGATGTCACGTTCCTCCTCATAAAGTCTAGCCTTCCGAATGATCTATTCTGCATATAGATTGAAAAGGTATAGAGACAGGATGGATCCTTGACACACTCCTGGAGCAGATTTTCAAGGAATATCCAACCTGAATCCTTCTGATCATGGAGATTTTTGGAAGTATCTCTTTGAGTTTATTATGTTTAATCTGTTTTATTTGTTTGTTTGTTTGTATATGAAGGATGGAGAAAACCAAAACAAGCAAGAGTGAACCAAAGAAGAGAAGATGCTAGTCTAGATGATAACACATTAAGATAAAACAAAAAGGGGGAAATATGGGAAGCCAAACTCTATACCAAACATTATATGAAAAACCTTGTTCAGGAATTGAAGGAATTACAGTTATATAAGTTAGGATTTCTCTTGTGGCAGATCCTAGAAAATGAGCTGTTTGTTCCCTGCAAGACAGGAGACAGCAAGGGGTCCCCCCTACAGAGGGAGTGTTACTTCCTGAGCTAGAGTTCACCCTGAGGCATCAAGGTTAATATTTAAGGGTAAACCAAATTCTTGCATTTGTGAACCCCTCCTTCCTGAGTCAAGCAGAAGGTTTTCAATAGAAAAAACTTGGCTTCATTTGCATTGAATTCTCTTTGCGATTTACTTCCTGATAATTTTCAATAAAGACACAGAGAAGCTTGGCTTGGGATCTTCAGTCAAGAACTACTGACCCCCTGTTTTATGCTCTCTGCTCTATCTCATTCCTGGCTGTTTGTCTCTTTATTAATAATTATAAAATCATTCCATTCTTTGGGACCCTCGGTCTGCAACACACTCCCTTCCTAATTTTGATCCATGTAGTGTTTTCCTGCTCTGTTCTGAGGATTGCTTCCTGGTCCAAGTACAAGTTTCACATAAGCACTATCAAGTGTTCAGGGATTCCCATTCTCCTCAAGGTTAAACACAATTTGTTGTAATCTACACAGTCAAATGCCTTCACATAGTTAATGAAACACAGATAGATATCTGTCTGGTACTCTTCGCTTTCTGGCAAGAGCTATCTGACATTAAATGCCTCTAGTGCCATGGTCTCTTCTGAACACAGCTTGTTTCTGGTAGTTCTGTCAATGTACTGTTCCATTCGTTTCTGGCTAATCTTCAGCAGGATTTTGCTTGTTTGTGATATTATACAATAATTTCCACACACTGTTGGAATGTTCCACACACTTTTGTTTTTGGAATAGGAATAAATATGAATCTCCTCCACTAAGTTGGCCAGGTAGTTGTCCTCCAGACTTCTTGGCACAACTTGGTGAGCATGTCCAGGACAGGAAGTATCTGTTTGTTGAAATGTATCAGTTGGTGTTCCATCAATTCATGGGACTTTATTTTTTTGCTAAGTCCTTCAGAGCAGCATCAACTTCCTCCTTCATTACCATTGCCTCTCGAACATGTTGTTTCTTGAAATTCGTCTGTGTCAGCCACTTCTTTTTGGTACAATGACTCTGCATACTCCTTCCATCTTCTTTTAATACTTCCTGGACCATTCAATATTCTGCCCATAACATCCTTAAGTATTGCAACTCATAGCTTGAATTTGTTCTTTAGTTCATTCAGCTTAAGAGCAAGTTCAGCCCTTTTGATTTTTAGGCTCCAGTTCTTTGCACATTTCATTATAATACTTTGCTTTGTCTTCCCATGCTGCCCTTTGAAATCTTCTATTCAGCTCTTTAACTTCTTGATTTTCCCCTTTGCTTTGGCTTCTCTACACTCTAGTGTCACATTCAGAGTCTCTTCTGACATTCATTTTGGCCTTTTCTTCTTCTGTCTTTGTAATGATCTTTTGTATTCTTTGTGGGTGATACTCCTGATATCCTCCCACAGCTCATCTGGTCCTTGTTCATTAGTGTTCAAAGCCTTAAATCTGCTCCTGAGTTGCTTTTTAAATTCAGGTGGGATAGACTCAAGGTCAAATTTATATTCCTGTGGATACATACATATAAAAGCTGTTGTTATAGACTATCAAGTTGAAATTGACTCATAGCTAGTCTTCTAATGAGTTTTCAGAGGCAGTAAATTGCACAGAAGATTGTCCAGTTTTCTCCCAAGAAGCTGATGGTGAATTTGAACTGCATTCCTTTTAATTGGCAGTGCAAGTCTTTTCCACTAAACCACCAGATATAAAGATATAGATACATACACACACACACACACACACACACACACACACACCCCTATGTATATGCACACACACACATACACGTGGGGCGGGGGGGAGGGAACTCTGGTGACCTAGTGGTAAGGAGTTGTGATCTCATCCCAAAGACAGGTGGTTGGAGTCCACCAACTGTTCTGTGGATAAAGATGGACTGTTTCCTACCTTGTAGTTTATAGCCTCTGAAAACCCTTTGGGGGCTCATCTATGAGTCAGTTTTGACTTGAAGGCACGTAACAACAACATATGCATATGTCTTTCTGTGTGCGTACATTTAAAGAGAGAGGAGGACCAAATTGGTTTTCTATTTAATAATTAATACAAATTTTGCTTAACAATATTGATAGCAATCCCTATAATTAAATAGCTTTCCCCCCCCCCACTAGTTGCTTATGTTTTCTGTTTCCATTCATCCTTCTTACCTTTCCCTTCTTACCTTCAGAAATTTATCCTTGGGCAAATGCTGCCCTTTTGATTTTGTATCATTGATTGTTTTAAGGAGTTAACTCCTCTCTGGTACTATTGATCACTTTAGAAGTCTATTGTTTAGCTGAAAGTTGAGTGATTTCAATTCCGAGCTTGAAGAGTGACAAATAGTCATAGTCTCAGGCGTTCCATTAGTTTCTGTTAAACAATGATCCTGATTTTTTTTTCTTCCACACTATTGTTGTTATGTGCTGTCAAGTCGCCTATGACCTGATGCATGATAGCTCTGAACCCTGCTCTATTCTGAGCTGATTTTATTGTCTCCAACACACCTACTACAATACCCCAGTAGTTATATCAATTCATCTCACCCAGAGCCTTTCTCTCGTGTGCTATTCCTCCTCCCTTCCAAACATGATGTCTCTCTCCAAGGACTGATTCCCCCTGGCAATATGCCCAAATTATGTCAGAGAAAACTTGAAAATCCTTGACTTCCTGGAACAACTTTGTTTCACCCTTTCCAGGACAGACCTGTTTGTTCTCTTGGCAGTCCATGGTATAGTCAATGCTTGTCTCCTGCACCACAACTAAAAGGCATTGATTCTTTTTCTGTCATCCTTAGTCATTGCCCAGCTCTCTGATGTATAACAAATAATTGTGAAGACCACTACTTGAATCAGAAATACCTTAGTCTCTAGACTGACATCATTGCTTTTTAGCACTCTAGAGAGGTCCCTGACAGAATATTTTCCTAATAAAATTCATCTTTTGATTTCCTGATTGCTAGTGTGAAGAGTGCTGACTGTGGAACTGAGCAAGCTAAACTTATTAGCAATTTCAATCTTTTCTCCATCTATTATAGTGCTATCAATTAGCCCAATGGTAATAATCTTTGTTTTCTTGATGTTGAGCTTCAATCTATTTTGAAGAGGATGAAGTAGATTATTTCTACTAACTTTTGCAGTTGGAAATTGATTGAACATGCAACCAAGATGAATTAATAATAATGAATTACTAAAGTGCAAAAGTTGGGGCAAGGAAGAAGGATTAGTAGTTGGGAAACATGGGCTTGGTGGTAGAAATCAGGCTGGAGATAATATGATAGAATTTTGTACAATGAATAATTGCTTATTATAAATACATTTTGTAAGAAACACAAATGGTGACTATACACATGGACTTCACCTAATGGTCTCCGCAGGAATCAGATTGGTTACATCTGTGTAAAGAATCCCTGGAGAAGCTCAATGCCAGCTGTGAAAATTAGGCCGAGTGCTGATTATGGAATAGGCCATCAACTACTCATATACAAGTTCAAACTGAAGCTAAAGAAAATTAAAACAAATCCAGAAGAACCAAATTGTCCTTGAATCCATGCCACCTGAATTTATAAACCATTTCAGGAACAGATTTAAACACTGATGAACGAAGATCAGTTGAACTATAGGAGGATATCTAGAATAGCATCCATGAAGAATGCCACTCTATTAGAGACTTCCTATTGTGGTCTTTTTGGTCAGAAGTGGTATCTAGGCATTATCTAGCTCTTCTGATCTCAGGGTTCTGAAAAGGAAAATTTACATAGTTTATTAGTTCTCCAGACAAATGGTCTTTGACTTTTTTTCCCACTCTTGTTTGCTGAAGACAGAGACTCACTGTTTCACATTAGATGGTCTGTCACAAGATTTTAAGACTCCAACTAGTATTCACTAGAGTATTGACTTTGTGGACTATTTTACACCAGTTGACCTTGAAGATATGGTCCTGAACTCCCAGGTCAAGCAACTGATTCACTTACTGTGTTTGATTATGGTTAAGAGGTTTTCATAACTTTGCTCCTCATTTGGTCTGCTACATGTAAAAAATGAATCTATTTACAGTATATATAAACAGAAATTTCATCTACCAAACAGAAAATTTCGGGTGTAGTCTAATTTACTTATGTTTACTTATTGATATTGCCTGTTTGCTTATGTATCCACTGACAGATTAATGTTTGTTATTACTGATAATGCCACATGGTGTATAAAATAGTATTTAACTATATTGTCTGTAACTTTTGCATCTTTCCATATCTTCCTTTTTCTTAGTGATGTTGTACTGATCACATTGCTTCTACCTTCATCAAATTTGATATATGTTTCCATTTAGTTGGTGGTCTTTTCTCCTCTCCTATGCCTGATAGTCATCAGAACGTTTCTTTATGTATGTAAAGCTATCCTTAACATTTTACTGTAATTCACTCACCTTATATTTCCTTAACATAATATTGTAATTCACTCACATTTATACTTCTGTGATTGCATTAAGCATATTGTCCTCTAGTGTCATTGGTCAGTGATTCAATAGAGATGTTTTTGAATTCTTCATTGTTCATTAACATTACATAGTGTTCCATAGTGTTTATTAACTATTCATAATTGTTGTTGTTGTTGTTAGGTGCCGTTGATTTCTTGTGACTCATAGTGATTCTATGTACAACAGCCCTTTTTTATCCTGTGCCAATCTAATTTTCTCCTACACACTTACCGCATTCCCCCAGTGACTAAATCAATTCATCTCATTGAGAGTCTTCCTCTCTTGTGCTGTCCGTCCACCCTCCTAAGTATGATGTCCTTTTCCAACGACTGGTCCCACCTGGCAACGTGTCCAAAGTATGTCAGATGAAGCTTCAGAATCCTTGTATCCAAGGAGAAGCCTGGTTTTACCTTCTCCTGGATGAACCTGTTTGTTCTCCTAGCAGTCCATGGTACATTCAATACTCTTCTCGAGCACCACAGTTCAAAGATATCAATTCTCCTCCTATCATCCAGCTTTCTGATGCACAGCAAGTAATTGCAAAGACTATGGCTTGAATCAGGGATGCCTTAGTCTCCAGACTGACCTGAGGCCTTTTTCAGAATTTTGGGCCCGAGAGCCACAGGACATATCACCCTCTCCTGGGAAACTATTCCATTGTGACAACAGTGTGCTGTAAATGAAAGAGAAGCGACAGTAAGCCACAAGAAGTGAACAACTTGGAGCAGAAATTCAAGGCAAAGTACTTTTCCACAGAACCGACTGAGACAGATAACCTTCGCTAATATGAAGGACCTGGTATTTGGACTTACAGACTTCTAAACTCGAGATATTGGCTGCAGCATAAGAAACTGGCAGCAGCTTGAGGTGTTCAAGAAGCCCAGAAGGCTTGTGATCTCAGATCTCTCTCTCTCTCTCTCACACACACACACACACACACACACACACACACACACACACACAGAGAGTATCGTAATTTATTTACCAATTCAACCACTTAATTTGTTTCCATCTCTTTACTACTGTATGTAATGCTGCAGTAAACATGAATGCATATGTCTGTGTTCCAACTCTCATTTCTCAGGATATGTACCCAGAAATATAATTAATGAACCAAATGGCCGTTCTTTTCTTTTTATATGATTGTAGGTTATTTAAATGTAAATAGAATTTTTATTTTATACTGGTTTACTTAGAAAGTTCATATACATTGTTTTTCACACTGCATTTTTCCAATTTCCTTTACCCACTTCTCCCTCCACCCATAAAACTAGGTGACTCTGTGATTAAGAAGCCCCCCGTCTGTCAACCCTACCCCTTCTGTTCCCACCCCCTTCCCCTTGGATCTTCATATATCGTCTACACTAATGATCTTATATATTATTTGTCATTGCGGGACTGAGTTAGTTCACGTAGCATAATGTTCTCCAGTCTCAAATGATGTTTTTATTTCCAACTTTTTAGGGAAGCACAACAATGTTTTCCAAAGTGGTTGTACTACTCTGCTGCTCCACCAGCACTGTCTGAGAATTCCAGTCTCTCCTAGAGATGCTTTGAGATTCATTTCTACTTATCTCTTGAGAGATATTGCCCTAGTGGACTTCTCCAGGAATTGGATTAAAAGTAGATTAATAATAGTCCCCATAGTTTTAGTTTATTGAATAATCTCTCATTTTTAGCCCATGCATGACATGACTTGTTTTTATTAAGTTATATATAGAGAAAGCTCTCCTGGCCTACTAGTAAGAAACTCCATTGCAATCCCAAAGACATGTAGTTCAAACCCATGAGCTGCTCCTTGAAGAAAGATGAGAAGTCTCCTCCTGAGCTATTTAGCTGTTTACGGCCTCTGCAAACCTGCTGGAGGGTCAGTTATAGGTAAGTTCTAACTTGGTGGCACATAAGAACAACAACAAGAACAACAATAGATAGAAAAGTTCTGAAGCCTGCCCCCTGTCCTGGAATGGCACACAACACACACACACACATATATATGTATGTATATATATATATATGGTGTTAATATTGGTGACTGGAATGCAAAAGTAGAAAATAGTGAAGAAGGAACAGTAGTTGGAAAATACATGCTTGATGGTAGAAATGAGGCTGGAAGTAGAATGATTGAATTTTGTATTTATAATGCTCTAATGACAGGATAATATCTATACGCATACAAGGAAGTCCAGTGAATACCACTATCATTCAAATATATGCACCAACAACCAGAGCCAAGGAAGAGGAGA
>NW_006399788.1:3802475-3809457 GCF_000299155.1 Elephantulus edwardii | reverse complement strand
CAGATGACAGGGACAGAGCAAAGTATTGTATTGGAATGTGCAGAGAGCTAGAATTGGAGAATTAGAAGAGAATAATTTTCTCTGCATTTCTCAAACAGAAAGAACTGGAAAAAAAATTAAGCCTATTGTCTCAATATTGAAAAATGCTATGGGCAATATACTGAATGACCCAGAAAGCATCAAAAGAAGATGGAGGGATTACACAGAGTACTGTATCAGAAAAAAAATGATTGATGCTGACAATTTTCAAGCAGTACCATGTGAACAGGAGCCCATGATAGTGAAAGAGGAAGTGGAAGCTTCATTGAAGGCACTGGCATAAAATAAGGTCCCAGGAATCGATGAGATGCCCCAAAACTTGTTTCAATTAACAGACACAGCCTTGGGTGCACTCACCAGTCTGTGCTAGTAAATTTGGAGGAGAGCTGTCTGACCAACAGATTTTAAGAGATCCATATTTTCTTTTCCATTTCCATGAAGTATGATATAGCTGAATGTGAAAATTATCAAACAATGTCATTACTATCACATGCAAGCTGAAACACCACATAGATAGGAAATTGCCAGAAGTTGAAGCAGGATTTAGAAGAAGATGTGGCACCAGGGATACCATTGTAAATGTCATATGAATCCTGGCAGAAAGTAAGAAATACCAGAAGAATGCCTATTTGTGATTTATTGACTATGCAAAGCCATTTGACTGTGCGGATCATGACAAATTATGGCTGACATTGAGAAGAATGGGAATCCCAGAGAACTTTATTGTGCTCATGAGATCAGGATGCTGTTGTGTGAATAGAGCAGGGGAGCACTACATAGTTTTGAATTGAGAAGGGAGAGTATCAGGGTAGTATTCTATCTCCATACCAGTTCAATCTACACACAGAACAAATTATCCAAGAAGCTGGACTCTATGAAGAAGAATGTGGCATCAGTATTGGAGGAAGACCCATCAATAAGATGTGTTATGCAGATGACACAACCTTGTTTGCTGAAAGTGAGGAGGACTTGAAGCACTTGTTGCAGAAGATCAAGGAATGCAGCTTTCAGTATGGATTATATCTCAATATCAAGAAAACAAGGCTTCTTACCATCGGACGGATAGACAGTGTCATGATGGATGGAGAGAAGAGGGAAACTGTCAACAGCTTCATCTTGCTTGGATTCACAATTAATGTTCTTGGTACAAGCAGTCAGGACATAAGGAGAGTCATTGCCCTGGGAAAATCTGCAGTTAGGGACCTCTCCAAATTATTGGGGAGTAGTGATATCAGTTTGAGGACTAAGGTGTATCTGATTCAGGCATCTGATTCATAGTCTTCCAATTACTAGCTATGCATCTGAGACCTGGATAATGAATAAGGATGACAGAAAAAGAATTTACGCCTTTGAGCTGTGGTGTTGGAAAAGAGCATTAAACATTCTATGATGGCCAAGAGAACGAATAGATATGTCTTGAACAGGGTGCAGCTGGAGTGCCTTTTGGAAGCAAGAATGATGAGGCTTTGCTGAACATACTTTGGACATATTGCTAGGAGGTGCTATTTCTTGCAGAGGGACATGATGTTGGAAGGGGTGGAGGGCTGGTGAAGGACAGGAAGACCCTTAACCGGGTAGATTGACACAGTGACTGATGTAATGGGCTTTTGTGTGTCAGGAAGTGTGAGGATGGTACAGGACAGGACTAGGTTCAGATCTTTTGTTCATAGGATCACTATGAGTGGTACTCGACTCGATGGCACTTAGCTACAACAACTACAACTATGTATGTGTCATTGAGTTGCCTGCAACCCATAATGACCCTATGAACAGCAGCTCTGAAGTCTGCCGTGTCCAGAGTGAATCTCACTGATTCTGTCACAACTCTCCCTATTGCTCCAGTTACTATATCAATCCATCACATTTGTGGTCTTCCTCTCCTGTGCTGTCTTTCCACATTTCTGAGCATGATGTCCTTCTCCAAGGACCAGTCCCTCCTGTCCAAAAGTATGTGAGATGGACATTCGAAAGCCTAGCCTCCAAAGAGAAACTTGGTTTCACCCTCTCCAAGGCAGAGCTATCTGTTTTCTAGGTGGTCCATGGTATGTTCAAGACTCTTCTCCAGCACCACATCTTGAAGGTATTGATTCTTATCCTGTCATTCTTAGCCATTGTTCAGTTCTCTAATACAAAACAAGACTATGGCCTGTATCAGGTTCATCTCAGTCTCTAGACTGACATTATTGCTTTTCAGTACTCAGGAGAGATCCCTGACGGCGATTTGTCTCTTGATTTCCTGACTGCTGATTGAGTGTTGATTGTGGAGACAAGCAAGTTGTAATTGTTAACAACCTCACTCTCTTCTCTACCTATTATGGTGCTGCCAATTGGACCAGTAGTGAGAGTCTTTGTCTTCTTAATGTTGAGCTTCAATTCATATTGAAGGTCATTGACCTTCTGTAGCAAGTGTTTCAAGTCCTGCTCAGTTTCAGCAAACAAGGTTGTGACATCTGTATATATATATATGGTGTTGTATGTGTTGCTGAGTTGCCTGCAACCCATCGTGACCTTATGTACAGCAGCTCTGAAGCCTGCCCTGTCTGGAGTCAATCTCACTAATTCTGACACAACTCTGACACAATTCCTGAGGCTTTATTTTTTGCCAAGTCCTTCAGAGCAGCCTGAACTTCCCTCCTTCATCACTATTGTCTTTTAATCATATGTTGATTCTTAAAATTCTCCTGTGTCAGCCAATTCTTTTTGTTACAGTGACTCTGTATATCCCTTTCATCTCTTTTTAAATGCTTTCTGAATTATTCAATATTCTTCCTATAGCATCCTTAAGCATTGCAACTTGCAGCTTGAATTTGTTCTTTAGTTCCTTTAGTTTAATAAATGTATATAAATACACACATACATGCATTAAAACACAATGCTATCAAGTCAGTTCCAACTCATAACCATCCTCCAACAGTTTTCTGAGACTGTAAATTGTTGTTGTTTTTGTTGTTGATTGCTGTTAAGTCAAGCACGACTCATAGTGACTCAATAACTATTGTTTCTCAAAGTTCATAGAGTTCTGGAGGCATGTTGTTTAGGAAGTGAATGTCACTCCTGCTTCCAAACCTGTCTTAAACCAGAAGCTCCACCAAACACTGTCTACCATGGGCGACCGTTAAGGCATTTGACACTCCAATGTCACAAGGTTCAGCATCACAGAAACCCCAGGATACTTCAGTACAACAAAATGAAAGAATAGTGCTATCATTTAGAAGAATGTTCCTCGAAAATATAGTAACAACCAACGTTTAAATACAAAGGCCCTTCATAAGGTCTTGTTGACTCTAAACAAGAGGGCTTAAATAAAAAAACCAACCAATGTAATATGTTGTTATGTGCCTTAGATTCGCCTGTGACCCATAGTTTTCTGAGGTTGTAAGTTGTAATAGGTTGAAATTGCCCAAAAGTACTTGTAGATTTGAACCGCTAGAAATGTGCAGTTTTACAATTAGCAATGCAACTAGTTTTGGACCAACCACAAGAACTCCTTTTACATAATTTTACTTTATCTATATATTCCCCTGAAAAGTACTTATTTGTTTATAAATTTATAAGAAAGATATCTTGTGTGTATTTTATTTTCTTTCAGCATTTATTAGATTGCTGAGATCCATCCATAGTCTTATCTGCCTCTGCTGCAGTATTTGCCATTAAATAAATATCTCGTATTTTATTCATCTACTGACACCTCCATAGATGAACATAGAGTTGTTTAGAGGTGTTTCGTTTCATGGCTAGACTTGGATGACTATTCTTGTCTCTTCCTCCTGTGGTATATTTGAAAGAGTTCCATTAGCTATAGATCTAGGAGGACAATCTTTTCAAAATGTTGTTAAACTTTGAGCATTCTCGAGATAATGCAAATGTGGAGGACAATGAACATTGTCATTTAGGGAGCTAGTTCATATCAGATAGGCATGACTAAAATTGGCTGGTAACGCAGTCAAGGAGTTTGTCTAAATGCCCAATGAGTTAAGTCTTAGTTGTAAAGTCAGTCACTGTGAAAGGTGTCATTCCAAGACTATCTTGATGTGGACAGACACCATTCTAAAACATTAAAAATATTCTAGAAGCAGGCACTTGTAAACAAAGTGTCAAGTTCTAACACCAAAGATGCAGAGAAGAAATGTGGTTTGGAGTCCTTGTAAAAGGAATCCTGGTGGGTAGTCTGTTGTTCTCGGGATATCCTATGAGTCAGGCTTAAGATTGAAAACCAGAGGACCTAAAAAACATATGAAAGTTAGATCACCATGAGTCAAAGATCAACTCCATAGAGCAAATGATAGGTTTGTATGTGTGTTTTTGTTTCTGCTGTCATTCTGTTCTTGTCTTATTTATAGTCTCATATGTCCATATTAGTGAAGTATTGAATAGAAACAGACTCTCTGGCCTTCATAAGTAGGTGATGGGGAAATCCCATACTAACTGTTTCATGCTCAAGGCTGTATTGTCAGGACAGAAATAAACAGGCATGTTTCTTTTCAGGTTTTATTCTTCCCATCTGTTTCCCATTAGAAGCAGCATCTGTAGGCACCAAGGACATGATCCTGCAGGACAAGGGCAACAAGCTGCTACACAATACAGGGAAGCCCATCTGGATATGAGCATATTCTACCTACCACCCTGTCTCTCAGCCTGAGGAGAGATGCAGTGACCATAGCTGTCCCTGATTCTGCCACCTTGCACTTGACATAAAACCCCTCCTGCTGCTAACTTAACTTCCCTCCATTACGGTGAGAGGTGGTGGAAAAATTGAAGAAGTGAATCTGAAAATGAAAATTCCCTGGGGAACATAATTTAAAAGAGTGTGGTCTCTATTTTAGAAAATACCATACTTGTAAGGCTTCCTCTCTCAGATGGTTCTGAGGAAAAGTCCTTTGCCTTGAACTTCTGCTTCAGGGTTGACTTCTTGTGGCTAAGGGCCTCTTATTTGCAGCACACACTATAGTCATAATGGGATAGTTTCCCAGGGGAGGGTAATATGTCCTGTAGGTCTGTGTTGTGTGGGATCAGTTGAATTACCGCCTCCCACACGTGTTTTGCCCTCCTGTACCACATCCTGCCTCCTGCTCCTTGTTCTCCAAATATTTAAGGTTTCAACCTTGATCCACAGGCTTCTAGGAAACTCAAGAGATACTGGCTGCAGCAGATGAAACTGGCAGCAGTTTGAGGTATTTGGAATCACAGAAGCCCAGAGAGCTTGAGATAAAGAGAGATGGGTGTTGGATGGCATAGGTGGGAGTAGAAGGGAATGTTGGTGGAGCAGGAAATAGGTGGGTCAAGACAGAGGTGTCAAGGACAGGGACAACACTGAATCTATTGGTTATTTCTACAATTGGGAAAATATCTTTCATCTGCTCTTTCGGTCAAATGCTTGTCTATCAGATACTGTTCTAAATCAGAACATTCAAATTAAGACAGACAAAGGAAAAGAATTGACCATCCACTTCTGAAATAGCAGGCCTTTGAAAACCCTATGTTCAATAAAGCACTTAGACTAGCAGAAAGAGCAACTGAGGCTGAGCCCACAAGTATGGAAACACAAAGGAGGAGGAACAGTTGCAAGCAGACATTAGTGATTGGAACATGGGATGTGAGAACCATGAATGTAGGAAAATTGGATATTGTTGAGAAAGAAATGGAACGCATAAATATTGACATATTGAATATTGGCAAAATGAGATGAACTGGCATGGGGCATTTGGAGTCAGATGATCATATATATGCTCTACTATACTAGAGATGAAAAGGGGAAAAAAATGGGGTTGTTTTCATAGCAAAAAATGTCATTTCTAGATCTATCTTGAAATACAGTATTATGAGTGATAGGATAATGTCCATATAAATACAAGGAAGTCCAGTGAATACCACTATAATTCAAATATATGCACCAACAATCAGAGCCAAAAGAGAAGAAACAAAAGATTTCTATCAACATGCAATCAAGATGCATTAATAATAATCAGTGACTGGAATGTAAAAGTTGGGAGCAGAGAAGAAGGATCAGTAGTTGGAAAACATGGAGTTGGTGATACACATGAAGCTGGAAAAAGAATAATAGAATTATGCACAATCAATGATTTCTTTCTTGCAAATATGTTGTATAAGAAACATGATTGCAGGCTATTCACGTGAATCTCACCTGATGGTATGCATAGGATTCAGATAGATTACATCTGGAAAGAATTCCTGGAGAAGCTGAATTTCAGCTGTGAAAAGTAGGCCAGGTGCTGATTGTGGATCAGACCACAAAATACTCATATGCAAGTTCAAGCTAAAGCTAAGGAAAATTAAATCAAATCCACAGAGAAAAATATGTGATCTTGAGTCTATCCCACCTGAATTTAAAAATCATCTCAGGAACAGGTATGAGGCCTTGAACACAAATGAGCAAAGACCAGATGAGTTGTGGGAGGATATCAAGAAGATCGTCCAGGAAAAATGTAAAAGGTCATCACAAAGAGAGAGAAGGAAGAAAAGACGAAGATGGATGTCAGAAGAGACTCTCAGTATTGTACTATTGCTCCAAGAAGCCAAAGCAAAGGGAAGAAATCATATTAAGGAGCTGAAAAGATAATTTCAAAGAACAGCACGGGTAGACAAAGTAAAGTATTATAATGAAAATCAAAGGGGCTGAACTCACTGCATTTTTTAGACTGAAGGAACTGAAGAAATATATATGTACCAAAAAAATTGGTGTACATGAAGAATTTCATGAAACAACTCATGACCTGTTGTGATGAAGACGTTCAAGCAGCTCAGAAAGAATTGGCAAAAACCAAGTCCCCAGGAATTGACAACATACCAACTGACATATTTCTACAAAAAGATGCTGCCCTGGATGTGCTCACCAAGTTGTGCCAAGAAATCTGGAGACAATCACCTGGCCAACTGACTGGAACAGATCTATATCTGTTCCTATTCCAAAGAAAGGTGACCTGAC
>NW_006399788.1:3785359-3802175 GCF_000299155.1 Elephantulus edwardii | reverse complement strand
ATGGATTTAGAATTGGAAGAAGACTCATCAGCAATCTGCATTATGCATATGACACAATTCTGCTTGCCGAAACTGAAAAGGACCTGAAACACTTGCTACAGAAGGTCAAGGACCATAACCTTAAGTATTAATTGAAGCTCAACATCAAGAAAACAAAGATACTCACCACTGGGTCGATTAGCAGAATCATGATGGATGCTGAAGAGATTGAGATTGTTAACAGTTTTAGTTTGCTTGGCTCCACAATCAACACTTTTGATATCAGCAGCCAGGAAAAAAAAAGACAAATAGTTTTGGAAGAGTCTGCTATCAGAGACCTATCCAAAGAACTGAAGAGCAAAAAAGTCAGTCTAGAGACTAAGGTGTGCCTGATCCAGGCCATTGCCTTTGCAATTAGTCACCATGCATCATAGAACTGGACAATGTCTAAGGAGAAGAGGTATCTTTGAACTGTTGTGCTGGAGAAGAGTATTGAATGTACCATGGATTGCTAGGAGAACAAAGATGTTCACCTTAGAGAGGATTAGACCAGGCTGTGCCTTGGAGGCAAGGATTCTGATGCTTCATCTGACATACTTTGGACATGTTGCAAGGCAGCACCAGTCCTTGGAGAGAGATGTCATGCTTGGAAGACTGGAGGGACAGTGCAGGAGAAAAAGACTCTCAATGAGATGGATTGATTCAGTGACTGGGGTAATCGGGGTAGGTGTGTCAGAGACACTAAGTTTGGCACAGGATAAAGCAGGGTTTATGGATGTTATACATAGGTCTTCTATGAGTCACAGGCAATTTTACAGCACATAACACCAACATGACTGTAAGCATTCATTTCTCTCCCTCTCCTATCTGTATTCCTTAGTCCCCTTAGACTCGCAATTGTCACTACCTGTCTTTCTTTCAGTCCCATCACTCATGTCCACTGCCTTACTTAAGGGCCCTGATTTTTCCATGGAAAGACCCTCATGGAGCAGTGAGTACCCCATCCCAAGTTATCAACACAATCTCTGAATGGTAGAAACTGCTAGCATCATTTTTAGAAATTTGACCCAAATTGAAGACAGTGCTGTCAGATATGTGGACACTTATTCTGACAGATGAAGAGCTCAGACTCATGAATACCTTTCCAAACAGGAGTAAAGATCTCCAATGAAAGAAGTTTTAGATGGAGCCATCTTCTGCAAGTTGAATAGCTGATGCTGGTGAGACAGTAAGCCAAGACTTCCAAGGAAATGTTGAATTTAACTGTCTAGAGAAGCCCCATGTTTCCTGGGGTGAGACATATGATGGCAGACATTGCCCTGCCCAACCTTCCTAAGTCCTTCTCCTGCTTACTCCCTTTGAAAACAACATTCCATAATTTGTGTGTGTGTGTGTGTGTGGTTTCAGGAAATGTTAAATTTGAAAAGAACTTTTGGAATATATTATTGAGGTTCCTGATCATACAGATGAGAAAAGTGGGCATTAAAGTAAGGTAAATTGTCCATATACAGAACAGATTATCCGGGAGGCTGGGCTCTATGAGGAGAAGTGTGGTGTCAGGATTGGTGGAAGATCTATTAACAATCTGTGTCATGCAGATGACACAATCCTGCTTGCTGAAACTGAGGAGGACCTGAAGCGCCTGCTGCAGAGTGTCAAGAACTGCAGCCTACAATATGGATTGAGGCTCAATGTCAAGAAGACAAAGATTCTCACCACTGGACCAATGGGCAGCATCAGGATGGATGGTGAAGAGATTGAGATTGTTCACAGCTTCATGTTGCTGGGTTCCACGGTCAACACTCTTGGCACCAGCAGCCAGGAAATCGAAAAATGTATTGTGATGGGAAAGTCTGCTGTTAGGGACCTCTCTAAAGTACTCAAGAGCAACGGTGTCTCTCTGGAGACTAAGGTGTGCCTGATACAGGCCATGGTCTTTGCAATCAGTTGTTATGCATCAGAGAGCTGGACAATGACTAGGGAGGATAGAAGGAGAATTGACGCCTTTGAGCTGCGGTGCTGGAGAACAGTATTGAATGTACCATTGGACTGCCAAGAAAACAAACAGATTCATCCTAGAGAGGGTTAAACCAGGCTACTTCTTGGAGGCAAAGATTCTGGGGTTTCGTCTGACATACTTTGGACATGTTGCAAGGAGAGACAGGTCTTTGGAGAGGGACATCATGCTGGATAGAGTGGAGGGACAGCGCAGGAGGGGAAGACCCTCTATGAGGTGGATTGATTCAGTGACTGGGGTAATCGGGATGGGTGTGTCAGAGCAATGCGATTGGCACAGGATAGAGCAGGGTTTAGGGCTGTTGTACTTAGGGTCGCTATTAGTCGCAAACGACTCGATGGCACATAAAAGCAACAACAACAACAATTTGTCCATGATGACACAGTCGCTTAGAGCAGAGAAAAGGATAAGACCCAGATCATCCAGCTGATGTGTTCTCTCCCATTTGGGACACCTTGAGAGTACAGAGACCAGTTTTGTTGGGGAACAAAGCACAGCTTCCCAAAGCAGAAAGGAATCTGTTAGATAGTATACTGATGCCATAGACAGTAGAGAGAGATCCATGGCATGTAGATGGGGGTGTAAGAAAGAGCACAAGACAAGGAAATAGTAGTCTGGCTTTTAGATCTTTCACTTACATTTATGGGGTTTCAGCATTACGTTAGGTACTAGGTTAAACAGAGGAGTTCTTAGTGCTACAAATAGTTAATGCACTCAACTACTAATAAAAAGTTTTGAGGCTCAAACCTACCCAAAGGTACTTTGAAGAAAGTCTTGACAACCTACTTCCCCAAACCGAAAAACCATGGAACACAGTTCTGCTCTCACGCACATGGGGTCTCCATAAGTTGGAGTTGACCGAATGTCAACTGTTTTTGTTGTTTTGTGTGTTTTGGGGTGTTTTTTTTTTACACTATTTAAAAGCAAATCTTATTAACTTATAATTTTTATACACAAAAGGACACCAGTATCACCAATATCGTCTTTGCAAATGAATAAAGATAAGGCTGCATAATTATCTTGAAATCTGAAGGCTGACATATTTTATTCATGAGCTGAAAGAGATATGTATACAAATATGCATGTATGTGTACATATACAAATATATAAACATGCTCTTTGTCTTCTTCCCTCTTTGGTCTTCAACTTCTATCCTTCAGAATTTTATTTTCTTATCAATGTTCACTATTTTATCTGTCGTTAGACATTGTAATGAACAGAATATGGTTGGCCAAGGGAGCTCTGGTGCCCTAGTGGTAAGGAATTGCATTGTCAACCCAAACGTATGGGTTTGAAATCTGCCAGCTGCTCCATGGGAGAAAAATGAGCAATCAGATTCCATGCAATTTACAGCCATAAGAAAACCCACTGAAAGGTCAGCTATGAATTGGTCCTGACTCAAAGGTACACAACAACATTGTTGGACAAGTCTCTTTAAGTAAGTCATCTCTTCTCTGGCCACTAAAAGTCTCTTCCTAATGACTCTGTGGTTCTATCATTGATGAAAATTCCTTAGGAGGATGATAGTATGATTAAGGTAAAGTAACTTGGAAAATCCAGACTATGCATCATCTATTGTTCACTCACTTATTCATTGCCTTCAAGTTAGAACTGACTCATAGCTGACTCTCTAGTGGATTTAAATTGTACATTTAATGAAATTAAATGAAATTTCATCATAAATTGCATGAAAATAGATCTTTCTCTCATGGAGCCACTAGTGGATTCAAAGTGCCAGTGAGTCACCATCTTTGAGTTAGAATCACAACTAAGCTTTATTTATTTATACCTTCATGAAATAGAAATGTCTATCTTCAAGAAGGGAAACTGGTGCTCATAGAAGCTAAATATTGAGATAACCAGCAAGTAGTAAGTTTACAAGTCAACAGCTGTCTGACTCTAAAACCTGGAGCACACTCTAATAAATAATGACTAATATTTAAGTATTTCCTCTCAACTTGTGAATAAATTAAACTTAATAAGACAGAAAAGTCTATCAGGATATAAGGAAGGTATGCTAGAATAAAGGACTTTATAGAAGATTCCATAAATAAATCACTCAGGAGATTAATTACTCGTGACTAGTTTCCTAAGTGGCCCTGTCCCATTCTTCCCTGACATCTTGCAATTTATGTACCTAGTTAAAGAATTTTACTCTTTCTATAAATTTTCCTTCTTTTTCATTTGTTTATACCAAGTGTACTGGGAGAAGTTTGGGAGATGCATTATACTCTTATTACACTAAGCTAGGTTGAAATTCAGAAAGCTAAGGGGCCTTCCCATGTGCATTCAGTTTGTTATGACAGGCATAGAGCAAGAATCCACATGTCTGATAACTCACATCTTTTATTATTATTATTATTATTATTTATTATTATCTTAGAATATTTTAATAGCCCTTGCTTGTGTTTCAGAATATGCTCATGGAAATTTCTTCTCTCCTATCCAAATCCTTATATGCCTACTATGTGGGTTCAGTTGTATGTATCTGTGGTAGATTTTAAAACATGTTAACAGTATTCTGTAACTATATCTATCAAGTAGAAGCTTTTCCCACTTTTGAATCTAAACTATTCTTTTGACTTCTCTTTGGCATTGGCATGTGGTAGGATATGCATCAGAGAGCTGGGCAGTGACTAAAGATGACGGAAGAACCAATGCCTTTGAATTGTGGTGCTGGAGAAGAATATTGAATAAACCATAGACTGCTAAAAGAACAAACAGATTTGGCCTGGAAAAGGTGAAACCAGGAATCCTTGGAGCCAAGGACTTTAAAGCTCCATGCGACATACTTTGGGTGTGTTGTCAAGGAGGGACCAGTCCTTGGGGAGGGACATCATGCTTGAATGTGTGGAGGGACAGAGAAAGAGGAAGAACTTGGACGAGATAAATTGACTCAATGGCTGGGGTAATGTGGGTAGGTGTGTCAGAGACAATGAAATTGGCTCAAGATAGAGCAGGGTTCAGACCTGTTGCACATAGGGTTGCTAGGAGTCGGAGTCAATCCACAGAAAACAAGAACAACAACAATAGGGTTGACTGTAAGAACTCTAAACCAAGGCATCATCAGTCTTTGTAACTTCTAGCTTTGTGCTCTAGAACTGTGATACCACTACACTTTTAAGAAGTCTGGATTTGTCTTCTCAAGAGTAAGAAACCTATGGAGAAAGACTGTAAGGAAATAAAGATTCAGTCATTCAACCTGAGATGCTAATATGTGAGTTCAGGAATATAGCTGAGCCCTGCCCAGCTTATCTGTATCCTATTTATACTGTTGTTATTGTTAAGCTTCAATACAAAGTTCTGATATTGGGCCCCCCACTTTCAGTCCTCATTTTGACCCTACTATTTTATAAGTAAGTGGTCTCAATAAAGTAATTGTATATTTTTGATCCTTTATTTTTCTTATCCCCATACTGAGGATAAAACTAAAACAAGGAAAGGCAACTCTGGTGAAGTAATCCACTAACCCAAAGGCAGAACCTTTCTAGTGGTTAGAACATACTAGTAGATCCTTGAGAGAAAAATTATAATCTCTTCCTGTGTGATTTATAGCCTCCAAATACTTACTGGAAAGTCAGCTATGAGTCAGTTCCCACATGACAGCTAAGAGTAAGTGAGTGAGTCTATTTGTGATAGTTAATAAGAATATCTACCTCATGGGGTATCTATACAAATTTAATGATAGTATATGTGCAAAACCGTTTTGTTAACTGTTATGATCAATAGAAAAAGAATGCTGGAAGTATCATAACACCTGGAATCCCCTCTAAGACCACAAGATCAGAATTTATTAGATTTGTCATAAACTAGCAAACTGCTGGGAGGAATGTAAGAAGACTTCACAGCCAGAAGCTGTTATACCTAAATCTTTAATATATCAAAATTACAAGATTTTATATATGTATGAGTACAGCTTAACACTGTCTCCAAAAACTGTGCTGTGGACAGCAGGGAAGATGAGCTTGTGTAAATCATGTAGGTTAGAAACAACTTGTTGAAATTCAGCAAAAGAGGGAAAGGAGTCTCTTATGAATCATAAATTAGTGACTTTTTTTTTTAAAAAAAAGACTATTTGAAAGTAAAATCCATGCTGACAGCATATATTTGAATTGGTGCACCATGTTTGCCCAATAGAATATTATCTGATATCAGTTGCCATCAAGGCAATTCCAATTTAGATTGATTTTGTGTCCAAGATCAATACTCTGTAGGTCTCATTGACTGTTTTTAGAAGTAGATCACCAAGCTTTTCCTGGGTATACTGAAACTTCTAACTTTTTAATTAGCAGTAAGTGCAATGAACATTTTTACTACCCTGAAATTTCCTATAAACTCAAACCAAACAAGGCAGTAAATCTTACCTGAATGATATGCCCGTCTTTCCTCTAAGAAGTCTCTGGGGACTCAAACTGCTAGGAATGCACAACTTTTCAGTTAGGAGCACAACCTGTTAGGGACTGGGGTCACCAGTAGTCACCTGACCATGTTGTAGTTGTAAAATGTCATCAAGTTGAGTACAACTAATAGTGACCATATGAACAGATCTGAACCCTGTCCTATCTCGTGCCATCATAACAATAAAAAAAACAACAACAACCACGTGCTCAAAGCATTTGAAATGGAGCTTCATATCTTTGTCTCCAAGTAACACACTTGTTGCATCTTCTTCAAGATGTTATCTGTTTGTTCTTTTGACAATTAAAAAAAAAACAGCCTCAGCATTCTTCAACACTTTGAACATTGTTCAAAGACATCCATTTTCCTTCTGCTATTCTTTTTCATTGTCCAGTTCTATGATGCATAGGAAGTAGATGAAAAGGCCATGAATGGAATTAGGCACATCTTTGTCCTCAAATGGACATCATTGTTCCTCAATAATTTGGTGAGGTCTCTACACTTACCTAGTGCAGTACATTCCCTGATCTCCTGATTGCTGGTACCGAATGTACTGATTGTGGATTCAAAGAAGGTGAAATAGTTGAAAGTGAATTTTTTTTCTCTAGTTCAGTTCAAGTTGCTCTGATGGAATTGGCAAAAAACAAGGCTCCAGGAGTTGACAGCATACCAATTAACATATTTCAATAAACAGACACTGCCCTGGATGTGCTCAGTAAGTTGTGCCAAGAAATCTGGAGGACAGCCAGCTGGCCAACTGACTGGAAAAGATCGATATTTGTTCCCATTCCAAAGAAAGGTGACCCAACAGAGTGCAGAAATTATCAAACAATATCATTAATATCACATGCAACCAAGATTCTGCTGAAAATTATCCAAAAACATTTGGAACAATATGTCAACAGAGAACTGCCAGATGTGCAGCCTGGATTTAGAAGAAATCTTAGTACTAGGGATATTATAGCTAATGTTAGATGGATCTTGGCAGAAAGCAGAGAGTACCAGAAGAATGTCTATCTGTGCTTCATTGACTATGCAAAGGCTTTTGATTGTGTAGATCACAAGAAGCTATGGCTGACTCTGAGAAGAATGGGAATCCCAGAACATTTGATTGTGCTTTTATGAAACTGATGCTTGGAACAAGAGACAGTCATCAGAACAGAGCAAGGAAACACTACATGGTTCACAATCAAGAAGGGGATCTGTTAGGGATGTATTTTTGTCTCCACACCTTTTCAATCTGTATGCAGAACAGATCATCTGCAATGCTGGGCTGTACAAGGAGGAATGTGGCATCAGGACTGGTGGAAGAATCATCAACAACTTGTGTTATGCATATGACACAACCCTGCTTGCTGAAACAGAGGAGGACCTGAAGTGCTTGCTACAGAAGGTCAAGGACTGCAGCCTTCAATATGGATTAAAGCTCAACATCAAGAAAACAAAGATTCTCACCACTGGGCCAATTGGCAGCATCAGTATGAATGGTGAAGAGATTGAGAGAGTTAAGTTTTCATTTACTTGGTTCCACAGTCAGCATTCTTGGTAACAGCAGTCAGGAAATCAAGAGATGAATCGCACTGGGAAAGTCAGCTGTGAGGGACCTCTCCAGAGTACTGAAAAGCAACAAAGTCAGTCTGGAAACTAAGTTACGCCTTTGCAATTACATGCTGTGCATTGGAGAGTTGGATGGTGACTGGGGATGATAGAAAGAGAATTGATGCCTTTGAGCTGTGGTGCTGGAGAAGAGTGTTGAATATACCATGGACTGCTAGGAGGACAAACAGGTTTGTTCTTGAAAGGGTGAAGTTGGAATGCTCCTTGGAGTCAAGGATTCTGAAGTTTTGTCTGAAATACTTAGTGCAAGTTGCAAGGAGGGACTGGTCCTTGGAGAGAGACATCATGTTTGAGAGAGTGGAGGGATGGTGCAGGAGAGGAAGACCTTTGATGAAATGGATGGATTCTGCGATTGGGGTGGTGGGAATGAGTTTGTCGGAGACGGCGAGGTTGGCAAAGGATAGAGCAGCAGCATTTAGGGTTATGAGTTGCAAGTGATTTGATGGCACATAACAACAACAACAACATCAGGATGTTGTCATTATTTTGTCCAAGAGTGAGGATTTTTTGTTTTCTTGACATTGAGATACAATTCATATTCAAGGTTGCACTGTTTAACCTTTGTAGCAAGTGCTTCAATTCTTCCTCACTTTCAGCAACCGAGTTTGTATCATCCACATTATGAAGGTTACTGGTAAGTCTTTCTCCAATCCTGATGCCACATTCTTCTTCATAGAGTCTAGCTTCTCAAATAATTTGCTAAACATACAGATTAAATAGGTACAGAGTGAGGACTGACCCATATCTAACCATGTTGTTGTTGTTGTATACCATCGAGTTGTAACCGACCCATAGCTGACCCTCCAGTGGGTTTTCAGAGGCAATTAATTTCACAGGAGATTGTCTGTCTTCCTGTGGAGCACCTGGTGACCTCAAACTGAATGCTTTCAGGATTGCAGCACAGATTGTTTCCACTAGGACACCACAGTTCTTACAGCAGACCATGGCACTATCTTATTAAGGAGGAAAAGATTTCTTTATACTATCTTTTATTTCCTTCTACTCCAGTCTTTCTTTACTGCCGGTGAGAGAAAGCAGGCATTATTCAAGTGCTCCTACTGAGTAATCCTTCCCATGTGGCATGATTAGAAACACGTTCCATTGCATAATGTTGCTTAAGACCATGGAAAGATTTAATCAAATTCCTGATATTACAAGTTCAAACTCATTCAAACTCAAACTCACTGCTATCGTGTTGGAATCTATTCATTGCTGCCCCTCTTTTGGGTTTCAGTGGTTGTAAATCACACAAGAGGAAATTGCCTGTTTTTTCTTTCTTAGAGGTTCTGGTAAATTCAAACAGCCAAAGAAGCAGAGCTAATCTTTGGTTAGTACAACACCTCCCTATAGACTAGACCACTAGAACTCCTTGTAAGTCCAGAGAGGAAAACACCCCCTAAATCACATTGCTCGTTAATAGGTGAATGCTTCAGAAGTTAGGTTTTACTCTGGCTTTACCACAAATCAGACCACCTCAGAAGGGGAAAAAAATGCCCACACTATGAAAATATAACTCTAGAATTTCTAGTTTGATGCTAAAATAGAGCAAGAATACAATTCAGGTAGAATTAGGACCTGTCATTTCCTAACCAATTACTACCTTGATTCTGTTAGCTTTTGTCTGGGAAGGGAGCAGAACACTGTTTATGGTGAGAATGACTAATTTCATACACAGTTTAACTAGGTGGTTCAATCAAACTGTTCTTTCCTATGAAATTTGATGGTGGGAAATGATTACCGTATAAAAAAGGTTTCACTCTGTTTGATTGAGTGATTTCTATAAAGCGTCTATAGCATAATTTCATGGCTGTGAACATTAATTTCATGACAACCAACTGTAATTGGGTTTCAAGGCAGGAAAACAGAACCGTCTTTCCAAAAGATTTGGGATCTCTGGTACAGGGTTAGGGGCATAACAGGGCTAGGGAAGGAGGAAGGAGGTTTGAAGGGAGAAGGGATTGAGTCTCACTTGAACAGGAATGGGTACATGCCTAAAACTTCTCCAATGACAATAAATTTCAATGTGAAAAATTCAGGCTCAACTGGGCATCCTGATTTTATTTCAGGGCTTCAAATGAGTTCTTCCCAGTTCAGTCATGGCTGATAAGGTGAGAAACTAGGACAGCCTGGAATATGCAAAATATGGCTGCCTGGAGGATAACTGATACAAGGGAAATTGCAGATTAATACCTTGCTAAAAAAAGTTAACATTTCTCTTAGAAAACAAGGATAATATGTCTATTGCACAGCAACCACAACTCTTGATTGACAGAGTCTGAAACAATGGTGCTCTGCTCAAAGATGGCAGCTAACCACACCACTTGGAATATGTGTCCCTCTCCATTGTCTTCGTAAAAAGTCTACTTCCCTCAAGCTCCTTAAAGGACTCACATTCAAGTCTTCAATTTCCTATCTTCAACCTATAATTTTTCTTATTCCAGTCATTGTGCCAGGCATCTACCTTTTTCATATTCTGTCAATCCTAATTTCGTTTTGTCAGCCATAAATGAACTGGTCTATAGTAGTTCGAAACACTAGTGTACTAGCTCATTTATAAGGGGCAACACATGCTTTGGATCACCCATGCAACCTGCCCTAAAGATGACACTATTTGCTGCACCCTTCTTACTTGCTATCATTTTCTTTGTACCTAGGTATATTGCTTATATGCAAGAAAAGTCAAAACCACAGGACTGAGGAAAACTCTGCCAGCTGGGATTAGTTATTCCAGATTTAGAAACTAGAGAACAACTCTGAGTAGATATTTGTGTGAAATAACTACTCTCTTTATCCATCCTGCACTCTCTTCTCATTTACCTGCTGACCTTTAGCGATCTAGGGAACTTGTCAGAGCCACTTTGATTGAGGGTAGGAGTGAGGAATGATATGAGGCCTGGGATTATTTTGATAATAGGTAGATAATTTTATCCAGAGAGGAGTGACTAATTTATGAGAACATGTTTTTCCTTATTGCTCACTTGAATGTATACCAAGAAGAAACAAAGTTCAGAGATGCTACAAGACTCAACCACACAGATTTAGAATGGAGTTCTAGATTTCTCTCTCTCTCGTCCCTAAGCAACTGATGGAAAGCTCTTCTTTGGTGTACTGGGCAAAGAGGATAGTGATCTAGAGTGAATGATGAAGAAGAGTATTAATGGACTACTTGCACTGAATTGTCTTCCGATCAGAAATAGCAGTTTCATCTTAAGAGCTTCCTTCTTTTAAATTTAAAAAGAATTTTAGCTTTCACAAATTCTTCAATGAATAGTAAACATCCTAAGTTAAAACAATACACTTTCTTCCTCCATTCCAAGTCCCTGGCTTAGTGGTAAATAGTTGCCTTGCAAACTGCAAAGTATGCAGTTTGAATCTTTTCTGGGGAAGAAAGATGGGCAGTCTCCTCCTGTGCTCTTTACTTCCTTTGAAAACCCACTGGAAGGTAAGCTATGAGTTGGTTCCAACTCAGTGGTACAAAACAATAACAGGACATGAAACTCAGAATTAAGGCTTGCTTCTCCAGAGCTAGAAATTTGACTCTGGAAGAGAATTAGTAAGACAGAAGGTTGGAGACAAGTTTTGGAAGAGGATGATTTTCAGGTCCGGTGTCAACCAGCTTCCAATGTCTTCTAGTTAATTCTGACTCATGATGACCCCACAGTTATTAGATTTGAATTGTATTCCACAGGATTTTCAATGGCAGAGAGTTTCTGAAGTAGTTAGAGTCAACCCTTGAGTCATGGCAACACCGTGCACAACAGAATAAAATGCTACCTTGTACCATCTACATGATAGACTGGGGGTGAGATCCTTATAGTTCTAATATACTGAATAAATGCCAAGTCTCCCTTCCTAGTCCATCTCTGTCAGGAAGCTCTGCTTATTATAGCAACAGATAAACCTCTATTGGCAGACAGATGACAACTATGCATGAGGGGGTCTTGATCTAGAATCAAACCTGTGTCACCTACATTGCTGCTGTTGTTATGTGCTGTCGAGTTGCTTGCGACTCATAGTGACCCTATGTACAACAGCCCTAAACTCTGCTCTGTCCTGTGCCAATTGCACTGTCTCTGACACTCCCATCCTGATTACCCCAGTCACTGAATAAATCCACATCATAGAGGGCCTTCCCCTCCTGTGCTGTCCCTCCACCCTCCCAAGCATTATGTCCATCTCCAAGGACTGTCTCTCCCTACAACATGTCCAAAGTATGTTAGATGGAGCCTCAGAATCCTTGCCTTCAAGGAGCCACCCGGTTTAACCCTTTCCAGCATGAATCTGTTTGTTTTCCTAGCAGTCCATGGTACTCTCAATACTCTTCTCCAGCACCACAGCTCAAAGGCATCAATTCTCCTTTTGTCCTCCTTGGTCATTGTCCAACTCTCTGATGCATAACAAGTGATTGTGAAGACCATGGCCTCTATCAGACGCATCTAGTCTCCAGAGAGACACCATTGCTCTTAGTACTTTGGAGAGGTCCCTAACAGCAGACTTTCCCATGGCAATGCACCTTTTAATTTCCTGGCTACTGGTGCCAAGACTGTTGACTGTGGAGCCAAGCAAACTAAAACTGCGAACAATCTCAATTTCTTCACCATCCATCCTGATGCTGCCAATTGGTCCAGTGGTGAGAATCTTTGTCTTCTTGACATTCAGTCATAATCCGTATTGGAGGCTGCAGTCCTTGACCCTCTGCAGCAAGCTCTTCAGGTCGTCCTCAGTTTCAGCAAGCAGGGTTGTGTCATCTGCATAATGCAGATACATAGACTGTGCTAATTCTGTCACTGAACTATGGATACCCTTGGTCAGGGAATGATTGTACCTAGTGACTTTAAACAATGCCCACAATGACAGACCTTTTTCAGGAGTTGTGTGCTGCCCATCTACAGCTTCCTTGGGTGGCAGTTGCATGGAGTAAAAATTAATTTGAGAATTAAGTTATGCCTTAAGGATTCAGACCATGCCATTGGATAGTGAATAAGGATGGACAGTGAATAAATAAGGAAGACAGAAAAATAACTGATACCTTTGAGCTGTGGTATCGGAGAAGAGTACTGTGATTGTGGTGTTAGAGAATATCCCACGGACTGCCAAAAGAATAAACAATTATGTCTTGGAGAAGGTGTAGCCAAAGTGCTCTTTGGAGGTAAAAATGGTGAAGCTTCATCTCACATGCCTTGGGCATGTTGCTAGGAGAGGAATATCATTGGAGCGGGGCATCATGCTTGGGAAGGTGGAGTGTCAGTGTAAGAGAGGAAGATCCTCAACCGGGTGGATTGACACATTGATTGCAGAAATAGGCTCAAGTATGTTAGAGATTAAGAGGATGTCACAGGATAGGACAGGGCTCTGATCTGTTGTTCATAGGGTAGTTACTAGTCGTTCTTGACCAGACAGTACCTAACAACAATAGCAATCCTTGGTTTCCCACTGATCTCACTTACTCTTACCAGGCCAGGAATTCTGATTAGCCACTATCCTGTTGCAACTTCCCTGGCTCACTTCTCTTCTGAGGTTTTTACCTCTAAACATCCAGAATGAAGAGACCCAAAACAACAGTTTTAACTCTGCCTTTCTCCTGAGCCTCAACAAATATCTGTCAACAGGGAGGATTTAAACCCCTTTAAGCCCCTCCCCTCCCCAATCCTTCTATCTCTCTCATCTATTGTCATTGTTGGAAATGAATCATGTAAACAAACATTAAAAAAAAAAATCTACAGTAGCCTTAATTGAATGAGCTTGCTGCATTGTTATGGAGAAACGAGGGTAATTTCCTGTCAGTTATTGAGCTATTTAGCAATTATTTCTTATCATTAGTTTGCAAATTCAAACAGCATTGAATTCTGTTTGCCAAGTTACAAAGGCATGGCATCACAGGCCCTTTTTGCAGCGTGGCCTTTTCTGTAGGTATTTTCCACTTTTCTCTTCATTTCTGCCCCCTCCTTCTGCCAGGCATGCCAGCCTGCAGAAGCTTCTGCAGAAAAGGTCAGTGCCCCAGGGAGAGGCAGCCTAATGGGTGTTTATCTCCCTTTGGCACTCTCATTAGCTAATGGAGCAAGATGTTTCCCAAAGGAGTGACAGTCCCACCAGGGAGCTTTGAGTTGGTATGTACATCTGCCACCCTCAGGACTGTGTCACCGGGCAGGCCAGCTTCTACTAAATGGCTAAGGGATAGTCACAGACATTCTGTGTTTATTAATGTCTTCATACTCTGCTTTCTTTTTCCGTTTTGAGATCTATTCCCATATTTCAAAAAGGTTTATCTTCAGCTAAAAATTAGTTCTCATGTCCAAGAATGTCAAAGACATGGTCCTCTGGGGACGTGAGCATGTAGACATCAGAAAAGCATCAGGATTAGGAGACTGCACTCAACAGGCTATACTTTGGGCTGGGGTCTGAGTGTGCAGAGGAGCATTGTAGACCTTTCTATGGAACTTCCAACTACAATACTTGTTTCTGTTGGATAGTAAAAGAGTTGAGGGCAAGAGAGAGAGAAAGAAAGAAGTTGGTCTCAAGAAATGAACAGGACTTCATTGCACGGTCTGAGAGGGACACCAGTGACCATGAGCAGAAAAAGTAAAAATGATGTGGGCACATGTATGGGCAATCAAGGGCAGCCTCTTTTTATAGGGGTTTTTAGGGAGAACAAGGGAAAAATTTGACTAGGAATTTAGAGCTGTTAATTAACTTGAGTCTGGGCTTTTATGAGCAGGCCCAACCTTATCAGGATCCATTGTCTAGTCTGGTCTTTGAGCTTTGTCTTCAGGTTTCTCAAGGAATGATCAGGCCTGGAGGCAACTGCCACATTCTTCCTCCAGCTTCTACGTGAAATGTTGTCCGGTTTCCTGAGTGCATACCAGTTACTAAAAGGTTTCCATTTAGGTCCCTTGATTGTTTTGAACCCAGAGAACATGCCAACAGACAACAACTGGAGGCCATGTGTAGCAGCAGTATATTGTTTATTCAGCACCCAAGGTATGAATGGATTGAGGCCCAAAATGGTGTCAGACTGGGCTGGTGACAAACATAGCAATAGGCAGAAGGCAGGGTAGTGGTATTGATACAGGGCTAGATGTGACTTAGACTGGCCCCTCTTCTGGGACTTAGGGCCCATGTGTCTTCTGGCCAGCTCTCTTCTTTCTTCTGTTATTTGTTGGTGCATGCTCTGACTTAAGTGGTCTTGTGCCTGGGCTGGGCTTTAGGAGAGGAGGGTAATTCTGTCCCCTTAAGATTTTAGGCCAGAGGAAATGTTCACACTTACCACTAAGTCTCTTGTGACTCAAAGTGGCCCCATGGGTGTAAAAGTAGAACTATGCTCCATAATTTTTAGTGAGAGATTTTTCAGTAGTCCATCAGATCTTTACTCTTAGGTGCCCCTGAGTGAATGTGAGCTTTTTAGTTAGCAGCCTAGTATAGGCACCAGCCAGTGACTGGAATGGCAAAATGCACCGACTCGGTGGTGGGTGGTGTGGTAGTGATTTGGGAAACCTTCCTTCATACTTTCTATTCCAAAATTAGAAAGGAAAGAAGGAAGAAAGAAAGAACTGCAAGGAGGAAGATTGTGCCAATTTTAGCTTCCTAAGTTTACTCCTTTCCCCAAACATATTTCAATGATTTTCCACTACATAAATAAATTATAACTGTGATTGGCATTCAAAGCCTTCTGACAGTTTCTTCAATTATACTCCCCTCTCTATTCCCATTCCCTGTACTTAAATTGGGGTAAACAACTGGTACATTAAGAATTTTAATTCTATTCCATACTCTATGGAGGTCATTAAGTGCCATGAGTTGCTCTACAAAGTTTATATAACTGAGGTGATACTACTCAGCTCCCTAAATCAATAAATTTAATGACTGATTAGATATGGTTGTTGGCGGCAGGGAGGACAGAACAGTTTAATAATCACACCAGATTTCCTAAGTTAAATGAATCAAGAAATGGTAACACTGTCTTCTGAGGGCAGGGAGAATACAAGAACAGGAGATGAAGGGCTCCATCTTGGACTTAGTACATTAAAGTTCTCACTGGAGTTTTGAAAGGTAAGGTCTTAGATGAGTGAGTGAAGCTCAAAGATACTGGACAACTTTGAGAGCTGTCTATAGCACTGATAGCTGAAATGAGAGGAGGAGTTGAAATGTCCAATATTGACAACACCAACATTATTAGCTTAGAGCTTATATATTATATTTTTGGGCACATATAGAGTTAACACACATAAAGTGATTAAGCAAAAGAACCCCAGGTGGTTGCAGTCAGATGTTATTTAATACAACATAGTAGATAACCATGGGGACATTAATTTTGAATAGTCGTGGGATTCTTTTTCATGTAACCCAATTTTGAAGATGTTCTCTTCCCACTAAAACCTAGGAAATCAGTTTCTTCAAATGTATGCTAATTGTGGTGAGCTCCCCTAAATTCCCACTGCCTGGTCTGGTATTCATCTCCCTAACTAAATAAGGACTTTGCCTGAATGCAGGATGGATTTAAACTTACTCTAGTAAACAGAAGGCTGGACAAGTGTTAGGACATCCATCTCACTGGCTTTCTTGCTCACTTGCTATTTTTCAGGTTCTTAAAGGACCTTGAAAGCTAAGGTCTAAAGTGAGAGAGTGAACTCAGAAACGTAAATTTTCATTGGTGGCCAGCTGCACGCTGTGAGCTGCCTTAGAGAGAAGGAGAAGAGTATTGAATGTACCCTGGACTGCCAAGAAAATGAACAGTTCATCTTTGAGAGGGTTAAACCAGGCTACTCCTTGGAGGCAAGGATTCTGGGGCTTCGTCTTCCATACTTTGGA
>NW_006399788.1:3757526-3785259 GCF_000299155.1 Elephantulus edwardii | reverse complement strand
CCCTCTATGAGGTGGATTGATTCAGTGACTGGGGTAATCGGGATGGGTGAGTCAGAGGTAATGCGATTGGCACAGGTTAGAGCAGAGTTTAGGGCTGTTGTACATAGGGTTGCTATGAGTCGCAAATGACTCGATGGCACCTAACAACAACAACAACTTGGCAAGGGACATGGCCAACCATCAGACTGGACCTAAAGCCTACTAGTAGTCATGTGAGTGAGCTTCAAAGAGCAGCCTCCTCCAGTTGAGCCTGCCCATGACAGTCAGCCAGCACTTTGACTGAACTCTTAGGAGAAAAGGAGAGTGTGAGGAAATCAGCTAAGTCAAATCTAGATTTCTGACCCTCAGAGACTGAAATAATAGACACTGCATTTGGGGCCTAATTGTTACAGATAACTAGAGTAACAGATAATTAGCACATCGTTTCAAGCACTTCCAGGTGAGAGAAGGACACCTACTCTGTGGAGTTGCTAACTGGAAGCAGATCTCCTTGGAAAAGTCTGGTTAAAGTAAGATGAAATTCTTCATGTTTAAAATTCACAAAGATTTGTATAAGAATATGTAATTACAGAAATATTCTTTTATACCGTAGACATTGTTGAGTTTGGCTATTATACCTCTGGTGTCATAAAGACCAAATTCTCTACCTTTAAACAGCCCTGGTACAAGAAAGGAATGGAACGACACAGGGCACTGGTTGAGGCTTAGAGATGAAGCAAAGAAAATTCAAACAAGATTCAACTGGAGGTCCTCTCATCTTTTCAGGGAAGAGATTCTACAAAATCTCAAGTGATAAAATATTGCAATCAAGCCAGAATATTGCTATTCTTGTATCAATGTGTTCATCATAGTTTGAGTTACACGTTAAAAGGAATCCCAACAATACGATCTAAGTTTGTTGATATATGATGTGAATGACTAAACATCAATAAGCTGTATTAGCCTGGGCCTGATATAAGGAAATCACCCATATGTGTAAATAACGCCCATTTCATACCAAGCAAGGAGTCCTGGTAGCATAGTATGTTATATATTGACTGTAAACTAAAAGGTTAGTGGTTTGAATCTACCAACTGACTGTAGAGAAAAATATGGGACCTCTTCTTCCATAAAGATTTACAGGCTTCAGAAATGTAAGTCAGAATCTGCTCTATGGCAATCAGTTGTATGTGCCAGGCAAATCCCTAGGCAGTACAAAGGGTTGTGCTCAACGGCTAATCTTAAAGTTGATGGTTTCAATCCACTTAATGTTGTCACAAATAGGCTTGGCAATCTGCTCTGGTAAAGAGCACAGCATTGATTTTGTAAATTACTACCTAACATGGGAGTCACTCATAAAGACAAATACTGTGTAAGACCATTATTGTAGAATGAGTACAAGGATCTGGGGTGGGGGGGGGTGTGTTAATCATAGGGTCACACAATTTGATGGGTAGAGGGAGGGATGGGTAAAGGAAAGAGGATAAGTCCAGGGTGAAAAAACAATTTATACAAACTTTATGAACTTTGTAAGTAAATCAGTATAAAAATGAAATAAAAATAAAAGGACAGGTAAGAAAACCCTACAGAGCAATTCTACTGTTACACCTGCAGTCTTTATGAATTGGAATCAATTCAACGACAATGGGCTTTGTTTGTTTCATTTTGATGTGCCAGGCACTCTTCCAAGCTCTTTACTTGTTATCAACCATCTCACCAGGCAGGTACTGTTATTATCCCCATGTTGTAAATGAGAAAACTGAGTCACAAAATTTTAAATAACTCCCGCAAGCACCCAGCCAGTATTCACATGACTTCAGACATAAATTGTTATCACTACTTTAAAATGCATTTATTTCTAATGAGCTCTTCACAGAAGGGACATGTTATTGTTGTTGTTATGTGCTGTTGAGTCTATCACAACTCAAAGCAACACTTTGTACAACAGCTCTGAACACTGCTTTGTCCTGAACCAGTCTCATTGTCTCTGACACGCCTACCCTTATTACCTCAGTTACTGTGTCAATCTATCTCATTTGGAGTCTTCCTCTCCTGCTCTGTCCCTCCACCCTTTCAAGCATGATGTCCTACTCCAGGGACTGGTTCCTCCTGGCAACATGTTCAAAGTATGTGAAATGTGGCTTCAAAATCCTTGCCTCCTTGAGAAACTTTGGTACATTCACACAATGGAATACTACTCAGCAAGCAAGAGCAATGATTTTATAAATCACTACCTAACTTGGGATGAACTGGAGAGCAGCATTCTAAGTGAGCTAACTCAGTCCCATAAGAACAAATATGGTACAAGACCATTATTGTAGAAGTAGATAACTAGTAAAACGTGTATGAAGATCAAAGGAGAGAAGAAGGGAGCACAGGGGTGAGGATAGGGGTCATAATCATTGGGTTGCACAATTGGTGGATAAAGAAAGTGGAAAAGATCCAGTGTGAAAGGCAAAAACAAACAAACAAACAAAAATCCTTGCAACAGCTTGACTTTACCTTCTCCTAGACAGACCTATTAGTTCTCTTGGCAGTCCATTGTATGTTCAACATTCTTCTCCAACACAACAACTCAAAAGCATCAGTGCTTCTTCTGTCATCCTTAGTCATTGTCAAGTTTTCTGATGTGTAACAAGTAATTGCAAAGACTTGCTTGGATTAGGCCCATTTTAGTCTCTTTTGATTTCCTGACTGCTGGTGCCATGAGTGTTTATTGTGGAAATAGGCAAACTTAAATTAATAATCTCAATTTCTTCTCCATTTATCATGATGCTGCCAATTGAACTAGTGGTGAAAATCTTCATTTTATTTATATTGAGCTTCAATCCATATTGTAGGATACAGTCCTTTCTTTACTTTCTGCAGCAAATGCTTCAAGCTTTCCTCAGTATCAGCAAACAAAGTTCTGTCATCAGCATAAACACAGGTTGTTGATGAGTCTTCCTCCAATCCTGATGCCACATTCTTCCTCATAGAGTCCAGTCTCCTGAATGATCTATTCTGCGTATAAATTGAAAGGTATAGAGAAAGGACTCATCCCTAATGCACCCCTTTTCTGATCTTCAACCATGCAGTGTTTCCTTGCTCTGTTTTCACAATTGCTTTCAGATTCTGATACAGATTTTGGATGAGCACAATCAAGTGTTCTAGGATTCTTATTTTCCTCAAGGTTAGCCACGTTGTGCTCCACATAGAGTCACATACCTTTGCATAGTCAATGAAATAACAGACATTCCTATGGTATTCTCTGCCACGGTCCATTTGACATTTGTGATGATACCTTTAGCAGACACTAGTGATTGGAACATGGAATGTGAGAGCCATGAATGTAGGAAAATTAGAAATTGTTAAGAAAGAAATGGAACGCATAAATATTGGCATACTAGGCATTGGTGAGATGAGATGGACTGGCACGGGGCATTTCGAGTCAGATGATCATATGATATATTATTCTGGAGACGAAAAGGTGAGGAAAAATGGAGTTGCTTTCATATTCAAAAAAGAAATTTCTAGGTCAATCTTCAAGTACAAAATTGTGAGTGATAGGATTATATCCATACGCTTACAAGGAAGTCTAGTGAACACTACTATCATCCAGATATATGCACCAACAACCAGAGCAAAAGAAGACGAAATAGATGATTTCTACCAACTCTTACAGGCAGAGATAGATCTAACATGCAATCAAGATGCATTGATAATAATGGGCGACAGGGACGCAAAAGTTGGGAACAGGGAAGAAGAAGTAGTTAGAAAACATGGACATGGTGACAGAAATGAAGCTGGAGATAGAATGATTGAATTTTGCACAATCAATGACTTATTCATTGCAAATATGTTTTTTAAGAGACATAAACATAGATTATACACATGGATTTCACCTGATGGTATGCATAGGAATCAGATTGATTACATCTGTGAAAAAATCCGCTGGAGAAGTTCAACATCAGCTGTGAAAACTAGGCCAGGAGCTGATAGTGGAACAGACCACCAACTACTCATGTGCAAGTTCAAGCTGAAGCTGAGGAAAATTAAACCAAATCCACAGGAGCCAAAATATGGCTTTAATATCATACCACTTGAATTTCAGAATCATCTCAGGAACAGGTTTGAGGCCTTAAACACTAATGAGCAAAGACCAGATGAGTTGTGGGAGGATGTTAGATGTCTCATCCAGGAAGAGTGCAGGGGGTCATTACAAAGACCGAAGAGGAAGAAAAGACCAAAATGGATGTCAGAAGAAACTCTGAAGATTGCGCTGGAACGTAGAGAAGCCAAAGCACAAGGAAGAATCCAAGACACTAAAGAGCTGAACAAAAGATTCCAAAAGCCAGGACGGAATGACAAAGCAAAATACTACAATGAAATGTGCGAGGAGCTAGAGTCGGAAAATCAGAAGGGCCGAACTCATTCAGCATTTCTTAAGCTCAAAGAACTGAAGAACAAATTCAAACCTCGAGTTGCTACAATCAAGGATGCTTTACGCAGAATGTTAAATGATCCAGGAGTTATCAAAAGAAGATGGAAGGAATATACTGAGTCATTGTACTGAAAGAAATTGGCAGATACAGAAGAATTTAATGAAATAGCATTTGAGCCAGAGCCTATGGTGATGAAGGCAGAAGTTCAAGCTGCTTTGAAGGAAATAGCAAAAAATAAGGCCCCCGGAATAGATAGATGGTATACCAATTGACATATTTCAGCTAACAGATGCTGCCGTGGATGTACTCACAAACTTGTGCCAAGAAATCTGGAGAACAAGCACTTGGCCAACTGACTGGAAGAGGTCTATATTTGTTCCCATCCCAAAGAAGGGCGAGCCAGCTGTTGTACATAGGGTTGCTATGAGTCACAAACGACTCGACAGCACATAACAACAACAACAACCTTTAGTTCCATGGGCTCTTCTAAACCTGGCTTGGAAGGGACATTGTAGGTTCTAATATTCTTAATTCTTGACAAGAGAGAACAAGGGCTACTTCTTAACTTTCCAAATAGTGTAAAAGACAAAGACAAAACAAACGACAATTCATACTCACAATTTGGGAAAGAGCTAGGATGGTCTGGATGTTTTTACCTCCAGGACTACTCTCTACCACTGTCTTCCTGGCTCTGCACTGAATTATATCAGCATTCTCTCTTGTGTTCTGGCATCTGGTTCTATTTTGCCAACGAGTGGCATAGATATGATGGAAGATGGTGTTGCCATGGATTGGTGAATCCTCTCTAGAAAAATCAAAACATCTTCCTAGCAGGCCTGCCTACACAACTACTCTATCCACATCCAAGTTGCCACTCCCTACTATTTCATCTTATGTCTAAGACATAGTAAGTAGTTCTGATGATATTGCAATATACTTCTCTGACCTTGATACTTTTTACATCGTCCTTTTATTAAAATCTCTCCTCCTATTTAGATGTATAATCTGTTATCTTCTATTCACACATGAGCCTCTAAACTGGAGATAGTTGTGGCCCAACTGACTTTTAAATGCAAAAGCCTGCCCATCACGTTCTAATTGACATAAACAAAAGCCTTCCAGCCTACAGCTGATTGTTGACTAATCCAGGAGACCCAGTTTGCATACTATTGATACTAAAACAAACAAACAACAACCAAAAAAACCCTCAACAAACCACCCTACAAATCCTAGGTGTATATTAGGGCTTACTTTCAAAGTCCAGGGCTTGGCCTGGGTTTTAGGGAAAGGAAAATTTCAAAACTATATTATATTAGAGCACTGAGAAGCCAAAGCTCAAGGAAGAAATCAAGAAATTAAAAACATGAACAGAAAATTTCAAAGGGTAGCTCCGGACAACAAAGGAAGATACTATAATGAAATGTGTAAAGAGCTAGAGTCAGAAAATCAAAAGGGCCAAACTTGTTCAGCATATCTTAAGCTGAAGGAGTTGAAAAACAAATTCAAGCCACAAGTGGCAATACTTAATAATACTTTGGGTAGAGTGTTAAATGATCCAAGAAGAATTAAAAGAAGTTGGAAGGAGTACACAGAGTCACTGTACCAGAAGGAATTGGCCAACACAGAAGAATTTCAAGAAAGAATGTATGAGCAAGAGCCTGTGGTGATGAAGGAGGAAGTTCAAGTTGCTCTTAAAGAACTGGCAAAAAACAAGGCTCTAGGAATAGAACATACCAACATACAGCATACCAATTGACATATTTGAACAAACAGATGCTGCCCTGAATGTGCTTACTAAGTTGTGCCAAGAAATCTGGAGGAAAGCCACCTGGCCAAATGCCTGGAAAAGATAGATATTTGTTCTCATTCCAAAGAAAGGTGACCTGACAGAGTGTGGAAATTATTGAACAATATCATTAATATCACATGCAAGCAAGATTCTGCTGAAAATTATCCAAAAGCAACTGGAGCAGCACGTCAACAAAGAACTGACAGATGTGTAGTCTGGATTTGAAGAAATTGTGGTAATAGGCATATTATAGCTAATGTTAGATGGATCTTGGCAGAAAGTGGAATGCCTATCTGTGTTTCACTGACTATGCAAAGGCTTTTAACTATGTGGATCACAACAGACTGTGGCTGACTCTGAGAAGAATGGGAATCCCAGAACATTTGATTGTGCTTATGTGAAACCTATACTTGGACCAAGAGGCAGTCATCAGAACAGAGCAAGGAGACACTGTATGGATGTACATCCCACCAGGGATGTATTCTGTCTCCATACCTTTTCAATCTGTATGCAGAACAGATCATCCTGGACACTGGGTTGAATGAAGAGGAATGTGGCATCAGGATTTGTGGAAGATTTATCAACAACCTGTGTTATGCAGATGATACAACCCTGCTTCCTGAAACGGAGGAGGACCTAAAGTACTTGCTGCAGAAGGTCAAGGACTGCAGACTTCAATATGGACTGAAGCTCAACATAAAAAAGACACAACACCACCACCCCCCAAAAAAACACAAAAAACAAAAAATCACCAAAAACCAAACAACTGAAAATTCTCATCACTGGGCCAATTGGCAGCATCAGTATGTATGGTGAAGAGATTGAGATAGTTAACAGTTTTAGTTTCCTTGGCTCCACAGTCAACACTCTTGGTACCAGCAGCCAGGAAATCAAGAGATGAATCGCATTGGGAAAGTCAGCTATGAGGGACCTCTCCAGAGTACTGAAGAGCAATGACATCAGGCTAGAGACTAAGGTGCACCTAATCCAGGCTATAGTCTTCTCAATTGCATGCTACACATTGAAGAGCTGGACAATGACTAGGGATTAAATAAAGAGAATTGATACCTTTGAGCTGTGGTGCTGGGGAAGAGTGTTGAATATACCATGGACTGCTAGGAGAACAATCAGGTTTATCCTAGAGATTGTGAAGCCAGGCTGCTCCTTGTGTCAAGGATTCTGAAGCTTTGTCTGACATAATTTGGGCATGCTACAAGAAGAGACCAGTCCTTGGAGAGGGGCATCATGTTTGGGAGAATGGAGGGACAGCCCAGGAGAGGAAGACCGTCGATGAGATGGATCATTTCAGTGATTGGGGTGGTGGGAGTAGGTGTATTGGAGACAGTGAGGTTGGCACAGGATAGAGGATGATTTAGGGCTCTTGTACATATGGTAACTAGGAGTCACAAGAGACTCAACGTCACATAACAACCAATGTTTGGTGTTTTGAGCTAAGCTCTCAGGAGAGATGGCAACGTTCCAAGAGAATAAAAAGCTGTACTACTAGAAGTAGGGAGCTTTGGTGGCCTTATGGCAAGAAGTTATGCTGCAATCCCAAAGGCATGCAGTTCAAATCCACCAGTAGCTCTACGGGAGAAGGATGGGCAATCTTCTCCCATGCGATTAACTGCCCCTAAAAACCCACTAGAGGGTCAGCTATGAGTTAGTTTTGACTCAACAGCCACAACAACATTATAAGTAAAAGAGGAAGGGCATAGGAAAAACCAAACCAAACCAAAACATGTGGCACAGTAGTCCACAAAAAGATAACAGTGGATGAATGTTCAGAAGCACCTTTCAAAGAAATCCAGTGCAAAACCAAACTAAACCAGATGTCAATGAGAACTCATGACATCTCAGGAGGACCTCAGGTATGTTAAAATAAAACTACTTCACATAGTTTCAGCAGCTGTGACCTCTCAGAAGCAGATCCCAGGCTTTTCTTCTGCAGTACCTCCAGGTGGGTTCAGACTGTCAACATTTCAGTTAGAGGCAAAACACTTAAGTGTCTTTACAGCCTAGGAACTCCATATGTAAGTGCTAGAACCTTAAACATAAAAGACTTAGATATAAAAGCTAGCATTTGTAAGGCTGTTTTTCCAGGTCTTTTGCTAGAAAAGACTGTAAGCCAAAGAATACTGTCATTTTACCCAATTGCCAGTGATTATATTCTCTATTGACATCATCACAGGGAAACAAACATTATATATATTTATGCCATTGAGAGTAATTGCTAATTTGTATAATGTTCAGGAGTAAAATAACTCCTATAGGTAGACTTGTAAGGAAAATGGTTTACCCATAGTAAGCAATTTAGTTAAAATTGTAGTGGTAAACATTTGAGAGGAAAGAATACTGGTGCTGACTAGTCATAGAATTGAAGGGCCTTTTATTAATAACAAATCCCAATATGGCTCATATGCAGATGCCTGGAGTAAATTCATTCCACTAGCTGATCACAGAGAGGCTGAAGACCCATTTCAATTGATTCAAGATTATCCTCTACTCCCATTTCTTGGTATCACTCTAGGATCCATTTTTCAAGACTGTTGTTAAGTGTCTTCAAGTATGAATGAACTCTTGATCCTCCAGTGGGTTTTCAGGGGCTATAAATAATCTAGTTTGTACATAGGGTTTTCAGAGACCTGCTTTTTTCAGAAGTGGCTGGCCAATCCTTCTTCCTAGTCTGTCTTAATCTGAATGTTCAGATTTAGCAGTATCTGACAGACAAGCAATTTACAGAACAGTGAATGATAAATCCCTCATTGTGGAGTTAACCATTAGTTACTGTGTTGTCCCTCCCTTGGCCCAATGTGTTGACCCACTTATGTCCCACCTCCACCCTCGACCAGGATACCTCTTCACTTCTACCGAATCCCTTCAGCATTTATATTCCATTGTCCAACTCTTAATCTGACAGGCTATGGTCTTTGCAATCACTTGCTATGCATCAGAGAGTTGCACAATGACTAAGGAGGCTAGAAGTAGAATTGAGCTGTGGTGCTGGAGAAGAGTATTCATTGTACCCTGGACTGCCAAGAAAACAAACGTATTCATCCTGGAGAGGGTTAAACCAGGCTGCTCCTTGAAGGCAAGGATTCTGAGGCTGCGTCTGACATACTTTGGACATGTTGCAAGGAGGGACGGGTCCTTGGAGAGGGACATCATGCTTGGCAGGGTGGAGGGACAGCGCAGGAGGGGAAGACCCTCTATATTGTTGTTGTTATGTGCCTTCAAGTCGCCTGCGACTCATAGCAACCCTATGTGCAGCAGCCCTAAACTCCGCTCTGTCCTGTGCCAATCGCACTGCCTCTGACACTCCCATCCCAATTATCCCAGTCACTGAATCAATCCACCTCATAGAGGGCCTTCCCCACCTGCGCCGTCCCTCCACCTTCTCAAGCATGATGTCCCTCTCTAAGGACAGGTTTCTCCTTACAACATTTCCAAAGTATGTTAGATGGAGCCTCAGAATCCTTGCCTCCAAGGAGCCACCCGGTTTAACCCTTTCCAGGACAAATCTGTTTGTTTTCCTAGCAGTCCATGGTATTCTCAATACTCTTCTCCAGCACCACAGCTCAAAGGTATCAATTCTCCTTCTATCCTCTTTTGTCATTGTCCAACTCTCTGATGCAAAACAAGTGATTGCGAAGACCATGGCCTGTATCAGATGCGCCTTAGTCTCCAGAGAGACACCATTGCTCTTCAGTACTTTGGAGAGGTCCCTAACAGCAGACTTTCCCATGGCAATGTGCCTTTTAATTTCCTGGCTGCTGGTGCCAAGACTGTTGACTATGGAGCCAAGCAAACTAAAGCTGTGTACAATCTCAATCTCTTCACCATCCATCCTGATGCTGCCAATTGGTCCAGTGGTGAGAATCTTTGTCTTCTTGACATCGAGCCTCAATCCATATTGTAGGCTGCAGTCCTCGACACTCTGCAGCAGGCGCTTCAGGTCCTCTTCAGTTTCAGCAAGCAGGGTTGTGTCATCCGCATAACACAGATTGTTGATAAATCGTCCACCAATCTTGACCCTACATTTCTCCTCATAGAGCCCAGCCTCCTGGATAATCTGTTCTGCATATAGGTTGAAAAGGTATGGAGATAGGATGCATCCCTGGCGTACGCCCTTCCCAATTTTGAACCATGCAGTGTTCCCTTGCTCTGTTCTGACGACTGCCTCCTGGTCCAAGTATAAGTTTCGCATTAGAACGAGAGAGACCCTCTATGAGGTGGATTAATTCAGTGACTGGGGTAATTGGGATGGATGTGTTGGAGGCAGTGAAATTGGCACAGGATAGAGCAGGGTTTAGGGCTGTTGTACATAGGGTCACTATGAGTCGCAAATGACTCGACAGCACATAACAACAACATAAATAATCTGAAAGGACATTATTCATCTTTTTCCCATGGAACAACTGGTGGATGTTAACCGATTGCCTTGGGTTAGCAGCACAGCTTCTTACCCCCTATGCCGCCAGAGTTCTGTAAACAAGGATTAGCAAACTATTACCCTGCTCCTACTTTTTTCAATAATATTTTATTGCAACATGTCGTGTGTCTTGAAGTCATTTCTAACTCATAGTGACCCTATAGGACAGAGTAGAAGTGCCCCATAAGATTTCCAAGGCTGTGATCTTTGTGGAAATATATGACTAATTCTCCAGCTTACACATCCCTCAGAGTAGTTGTTTTTGTTATATGTTATTGACTCAAATATGACTCATAGTGACTCTATGAACAACAAATTTTAACCCTGCCCTATCTTGTACAATCCTCATTATCTCTGATATGTTTGACCCATTGTTACAGTCCCTGTGTCAATCCATCTTGTTGAGGGTCTTCTTCTCTTGCTAACCCTCAACCTTTCCAAGCATTCCAATAGCTTCTCCTAATAACATGCCCAAGATATGCAAGATGAAGCTTTTCTATCTTTGTCTCTACAGAGCACTTGTTCTACTTATTCCAAGACATGCCTGTTCTTTTGGTAGTCCATGGGATATTCAATACAACAACTCAAAGACATTCAGTCCTCTTCTGTCATCCATATTCATTGTCCAGCTTTCAAGTAATAAAAAGGCAATGACTTAAATCAGATGTATCTTTAAGCCGACATCATCGCTTTGAATTGTACCTACCTTTAACTTAATACTCTAGTACTTAACCACAGCGTTATCATGGCTCTTTTATAAAAATACAGATACAAGGATCAAAGTCTAGTCAGCTGTAGGATGTGGTGTGTATAATGGTAGACAGCACAAGGGTCATTCCAGCTCTGGAAAGGGATGGCCCTCGCCCATGGTGACGGTGGTTAGCAATATGAACAAAGATGCACAGATGAGAGCAGAGATTCACTAAAAGTTGTTAGTAGCTGGAGAAACAGAACCCCTCAAAGAACTGCTGAGAGCAAAACTCATTGAATGTGGCTGGAAGGACTGGTTGAAAGCACACTGTAAAGAGGTAATGAAAGGAAAAGGAGCAGAACACGTTCTGTTGATGACTTGGTGGCTGAAATCAAATCACTCCAAAAGGCAGAGCCCTGGTACGTGACAGTGTAAAGAAGGAACTCCTACAAAGAACAACGACAGTCCTTGCTCAGCATGCTAGCTTTTAAGATTGTATTAGATCCTGCTATTCTGTGGTTTTATTCCTGAAAATGAAACTTGCTATAAATTAGAAATCAGCTTCCCAAAACAAAATCCTTTTTTTGTATGATGGCATACAGTTTTCAGTAATAATGTATACATTGTATTGATTTCCCCCCCTAAATGTGTTATTTTAATAAATATCTGATGAATAAGAAAAAAAGAACAGATCTGCTCCTTTTTTTGTTTTGTTTTGTTTTTAGGTTAAGTAGTTCAGACTTATAGGAACTGTGATGAAATTAATTACCTAACGTAGTCTTTTCAGCCATAATCTTAGTAACACAACACATAACTGGATGGGACTAGGTATATGAGACACTCGTGACCCAGCAAAAAGGGTTGGATAACTTGCCAATAATTTATATTAGGTTCAATGCACCTTTGGGAAGTGGGGACAAGGGGGGGAAAGCAGAGGAAGAAGTTGTTCCATTTGCCATCCCATTAGCTTTAAAGTGACGCAGCGAAAGAAAGGGAGAGAGAACACAAATACCACAAAGAGGCAGGAGCAGAACTCACTGTTTGGATCTGCAGCAGAGGCAGGAGAACCAAATTAGAAGAAGGTATGCATCCTGACACATGGAGCCCGGAATTAAGTACCTTCAGGCAGCAGCATGCGAACAGTGTGGTGTATCTCATGCCACTTGTTAGCAGAGCTGCGATACTTTGCAAAACTTTCTCTTTAGAGCAAAGGCCAAAGGACCTAAGAAACAGGCCTGTGTGGGTACAGTTAATAAAATAAAGCTGTCATTACCAAATAATTGTATCATGAGTAACTTCTAATCCTGAGATATAACCTGTTACATTCCTAGTAAACCTTATAATTATGAATATTGCCTTTGAGGTCAGTGTAACCAATGAAATAAATTATTAAACCAAGTTGAGAAGTAGAGAGTGCCATGGAAGGTCTCAAAATTGGTAAAATGCTTTGGGCTGTTACTTCCAGTGACTCTTTCCCTTCCTGGTGAAATTGAGCTGAGGTGAGAAGAGATCAGATGTTTCCTACACTTATGACATTTTTACAGTGACCCTGGGATCAGTACAGCAAAAACACTGCCTGGTCCCGCACCATCGTCAGAATTGTTGTTTTGTTCAAACTTATTGTTGGAGCCATGGTGTCCATCCATTTGTTAAATGGTTTCCTCTTTTTTCACTATCCCTCTATTTTAACAATCCAGCCTTTGGTACGAATTGCATCTCAATGTCAGGAAAACTAAGACTCTTACCACTGGACTGATAAGCAGCATCATGATGAAGGGAGAGGAGATTGAAGCTGTCAACAGCTTCATCTTGCTTGGACCCACAATTAATAACTTTGGTACCAGTAGTCAGGAAATAAGGAGACACAATGCACAGTTAGGAATTTCTCCAAATTATTCAGTAGTCATGATGTCAGTTTGAGGACTAAAGTACATCTGATTCAGGCCATAGTCTTTTGATTACTCGCTATGCATCTGAGAGCTGGACAATGAATAAGGATGACAGAAAAAGAATTGACGCCTTTCAGCTGTGGTGTTGCAGAAGAGCACTGAACATCTCATGAACGGCCAAGAGAACAAACAGATATGTCTTGGAGAGGGTGTAAGCAGAGTGTTCTTTGTAGGCTTCATCTCAGATATTTTGGGCATGTTGCTAGGAGGGGCTATTCCTTGGAGAAGGACATGATGCTGGAAAGAGTGGAGAGTTGGTAAAGGAAAGGAAAGACCATCAACCAGGTGGATGGACATGGTGACTGCTGCAATAGGCTATAGTGTGTCAGGAAGTATGAGGATGGCGCAGGTCAAGACGACTAGGTTCAGATCTTTTGTTCATAGAGTCGCTAGGAGTTCTACTTGACTTTACAGCACCTAACAACAACAACAACAACAACAACTATTTTATCAAGCTTGATTTTCTTCCCAGGGACTAGTCCTACCTATTACATGTCTAAATTACATAAGATTAAGACTCACCATCTTTGCTTCTAAGGAGGATTCTGGTTGTATTTCTTTCAAGATAGATTTGTTCCAACGCTGGCACACATCAATATTTATTTTAGACCATGTAATATTTCCTTGTTCTGTTTGAATGACTTCTCTGTGTATTGGTCTGCAAGAGCACAATTAAATGTTCTGGAATTTCCATGCTTCACAATGTCATCTATAATTTGTTATGATCCACACAGTAGAATACCTTTGCATACTCAATAAAGCTCAGGTAAACAACTTTCTGTTATTCACTGCCTTCAGCCATGAATCATCTGATATCAGCAGTAATATTCCTCATTTCACATCCTATTCTGAATCAGACTTGTATTGCTGACAGTCCCTTGTCAATGGCCTGCTGAAACTTTTTAAATTATCTTCAGTGAGATTTTTACTTGTGTATAATATTGTTAGATAAATACTACATTCTATTATATCATCCTTTTTTCCCCCAATGAGCAAATAGGGATTTCTTCCAGCGAATTGGCTAGGTAACTATCTTCCAGTTTCTTTGCACAAACAAGAGAGAGCTTTCAGAATTTCATTTATTTGTTGAAATGTCTTCATTTGTATTCTATCTGTTCCTAGAGCCTTGTTTTCTGCAAATATTTTCAATGTAATTTTGACTTCTTCCTTCAAGTGCCATCAATTCTCGATCATGCCTCATCTACTAAATGCATTGACTGTTGACCAATTCCTTTTGGTACAGTGAATCTACATATTTTTCCCATTTCTTCACATGTTATCTTTTGTTGGTTTCTACACTTAAGAACTACAAAGTTGAAAAAGAGACAATATATCCACAAAGCCTAAAATGTATATTGTCTGTCCCTTTGCATGAAAATTTTCCTTAACCTTGATTCAACTGATTCTGTAAAAGTCTTTCATCCTCTTTTAATACTTCCTGCATCATTCAACATACTGCCCAAAGCATCCTTAAGCATTGCAACTCAAGACTTGAATTTGTTCTTTTGTTCCTCCAGCTTAAGAAAAGACCAGTGAGTTTGGCCCTTTTGATATTAAGGCTCAGTTCTTTGAACATTTCATTATAATATTTGTTTTGTCTTTCTATGCTGCCCTTTGAAATCTTCTATTCAGCTCCTTAACTTCTTGATTTCCTCCCTTGTTTTGGCTTCTCAGCACTCGAGTGAAATATTCTGTCTCTCCTGACATTCATTTTGGTCTTTTCTTTTTCCTCCATCTTTGTAATGACCTTTTGCATTCTTCATGGATGATATTCTTGATATCTTCCCAAAGCTCATCTGGTCTTCATTAGAGTTTAATGCCTCAAACCTGTTCCTGGGTTGGTTTTTAAATTCAGAGGGAATAGATTTAAGACCAAATTTTCATTCCTATGGATATAATTTGACCTTCTTTTGCTTTAATTTGAACTTGTATATGAGTAGTTGATGGTCTGTTTTGCAATTAGTAACTGGCCTAGTTTTTGTTGCTGATAATGAACTTCTCCAACTCATCAACAACCTATGCTATACCGATGACATAACTTTGCTTGCTGAAACTGAGAAAACCTGAACCACTTGCTGCAGAAGGTCAAGGACTGTAGTCTTCACTATGGATTGAAGTTCAACATCAAGAAACAAAGACTTTCAGCATTGATCCAATTGGCAGCAACATGATAGAAGAGATTGAAGCTCTTAAACACTACAGTTTGCTCAGCTCCACAATCAACACTCTTGGCATCAGCAGTCAGGAAATCAAAAGACTAACTGCATTTTGTAAATCTGCTCTCAGAGAACTTTCCAGAGTACTGAGAAGCAATGACGTCAGTCTAGAGACTAAGGTGTGTCTGATCCAGGCCATGGTCTTTGTAATTACTTGTTATGTATTCGAGACCTGGACAAAGATTGTTGTTGTTGTTATGTGCCATCGAGTCGTTTTCGACTCAAGGATGAAAAAAGAATTGATGCCTTTGAGTTGTGGTGCTGGAGGAGTCTTGGACTGCCAAGAAAACAAATAGGCCTTGGAGAGGGTGAAACCAAGTCTCTCCTCGGAGTCTAGGATTTTGAAGCTCTATCTCACATACTTTGGTCAGATGGCCAGAAGAGACTGGTCCTTGGAGAAGGGACATCATGCTCAGAAGAGTAGAGAGACAGTACAGTAGAGGAAGACTCTGGATGAGATGGATTGATACAGTAACTGGGGCAATGAGGGTTTGTGTGTTCGAGTCCGGGAGACTGGCAGGCTTCAGAGCTGCTGTACATAGGATTGCTATGAGTCGCAGGAGACTAAATGGCACATAACAACAACATGTTGGTCTAAGCCATGACCTATTTTTCCTACTGCTTAGCTTAAAATCTGATCATAAAATGCCATACACTAACTTTCAATTTCATCTTTTTTCTTCTTCTTTTTAGTCTATATGGAGAAAAATAATGTATAACACTGAACTGAAAAACTCAGAAATAACAGAATGACGAACAAGCCTAAATGTCAGGCTGGAGGTTCATGTATATCTAGACTAAAATCATTGTACTTTCTTTAAACTTTTGATGGATGAAGTAATCTAAAAAATTCCTTCAAGTTCTTAAAAGTGTTAAGTGTTATGAGTCTAAAATGCAAACATTTTCTGATAAATATCTAGTACAGTGCATTTAAAAAAAGTAAAAATAACTACTTAAGAGATGCAAAACAAAACCACAGTGAAATACCATCTCACCCTAGTAGCAGTCACAAAGTTTAATAGGACAGCAAGTACTAAATATCAGAGAGGATGTGGAAAGATAGGAACCCTTATACACTCTTGCTGGGATTGCAAAATTGTACTACCACTCTGGAAGGTGGTTTGATGTTTCCTTGAAAAGCTGAACATAGAAATTCCATATGATCAAGCTATTTCATGGGCTTGTAATATAGCCTGAGAATTAGAAATAAGACACAAATGGAGATTTTTTACACCAATGTTCATAGCAGTGATATTCACCATTGCAAGATCATGGAAGCGCCCTGAATGATTAACCACAATTGAATGGATTGAGGAATTGTGGTACTTTCACACAGTGGAATATTATACAGCATGCATATATTTTTAATATTTTTTTATTAATTTTTAATATTACTTCATAATTTGGTAGGGACTGGAAAGCATTATGCTAAGTGAATTAAGGTCCATAAGGACAAATACTGTATAAGATCATTATTGTAGAAATAGAAAGATAACTAGTAAAATGGTTATGAAGATACAAGTGGGTATAGAGGGTAGGAACAGGGGGATTTTTTAAATCATAGGGTCCCACAATTTGATGGGTAGAGAGAGGGATGGGTAAAGAAAATGGGAAAGATTCTAAAAGAAACATTTAGTAAAACACTTTTAAAAAATCAGTAGAGATGTGAGGTAATTGTCTCAAAATTTTTCCAAGTTAATTTTCCAGACTTTCTAAACTCACATTTTCAACATGCCAATCTTCTACCCAAAACATTAAAAATTTTTCCTGATACATAATCTACAACTATAGGTATATGTATAAAAATTGGCAGAATTTTTTTTCAAATCTCTCCATAACAATAATACTTCTACAAAATTTTAACTATAAAAGTCTTTATTACATATGCTTAAGGATACATAAGACATAAAAATATCCACCCTAAAGAGACCATAAACGACATCCAAGCAGATATGCACACCCTTGTTTATCGCGGCTTTGTTCACAATAGCAAGCAGTTGGAAACAACGTAAGTGCCCATCAACAAACGAATGGATAGAGAAGCTGTGGTATATTCACACAATGGAATACTACACTGCATTAAAAAAACAAGGAACTCATGCAATATTATTCAAAATGGGTGACCCTGGAGGACATTATGCCGAGTAAAATATCTCAGTCACAAAAGGACAAGTACTATATGGTGCCACTGTTGTAGAATGGGGCTGACATTGGGGTGGGGGTAAGACTGAGAAAAACTGGATAAATTATGTTTCCTACATTGAAGCTGATGAGGGAGAGAATAGTTTAAAAGTAATACATTTCAGGGCATTATTATTATGAGAGTCTGGAATGAGGGTTGTAGGAGTATGCAGGGGGCGGGGATTGTATACCAATGAAGGAGTTTGTCTTTTACTCTTCAAGGAGAGGAGCGAACTGGGGGGGAGTGGGGGGTGGGCGGGGAGAAAAGTGAATGGATGGAAATCCAAAATCTCTGTAAGTGTTCATTGAAATTAAATAAAAAAAAATCCTTAAGAGTGGTAAACACAGAATTTCAGAAGGGATAACTCTTGTTGAAGAAGGAAAGCTGGTATGACCTAGAATTGATAAATAGAAACAATATTTTTTAAAAAAATTCCTTCCTGCTGAGGCAATTCTGAGTCATGGCAACTTCGTGTGTGTCTGAATAGCATTACTTTCTATAGAGTTTTCAGGAGTTAAGATCTTATGAAAGTAGACTGCCAGACTTTGCATAGTGCTGGTGGATGCATTTAAACTATCAGCTTTGAGCTAGTGGCTGGTAGTTACATCACTCAAGGACTTTGAAGGCTTTGTAGGGAAATCGAGCTGTGATTTGTAACCATATTATGGGTGGTGGATACACAGATGTTTGTTCTTTTACTTGCTTATGTTTCTACCCTTTGTGTATCTGATATGAGACTCAAAAAGAAATAAAGTAAAAAATATCCATAGTCATTCCTGGACATTTTTAAGCCCTCCCTGCCTCACTCCCCAGCACACTCTGAACTACAAGATTAAACTGCTTCTGATACCCACCTGGCATGTTGATTTTTTTGGCAGCTTTCTTCACACAGCTGCCCTATCTGCAGCCTCTTTCCCCCTTTTCCATCCCTGTAATCCTGCCTAATCCATGAGCTTCACTGCACACAGTGATCTCTTCCCTCTGAGCAATTATGATACTAGTTTTCTAAGCCAACGTTTATCTTCTAGCAAAGAAGCTAGGTGGGTTTTTGTTTTGTTTTGTCTTAATTATACTCAGGTCATAAACTCCTTAAGTCAGTAACTCCCACATACCCGTTTTTCAGATATTAGGTGCTGAGTTAAGAGCTATGTTTTGATAGAACATATTCTCAACGTGATTACATTCTTATCAAGATGTGGCTTTTGCCCTGCCTTCTTGATCCATTAGGTTTTGCACAAGGAAGGCTCAGGAGCTGAAGATGCTGAAAGATCCATCACTGCATGAAATCCCTGGGAGATTATCTCTTGAGGGAAAAGCACAGTGCAGGAAGAGCCCCTTGTTGTTGCCCAGCTCTTCCTGTGTTTACTCCTGCTGTGTTTTCTCCTCCTGAGAAATTCTTTCTGTTGGAAACTCTAGAGCAAGAAAGACAGAATAGACAGGACCACCCTTGGTGTCAGGAATGAAAGGTCTGAGTCTGCTGGAGTTTCAGAAAAGTTATAATTGCTTAGAAATGCAAGTCCTCTTTACTTACCCTGCCCAGGTTCTGGAAAAAATATGTGCAAAAAACACATCTTCTTGAGCATCTGAATACACCCACAGCATATTGTCCTGAAGACACTATGCTCTACACAGCTGATGACAAATCCAGACACGGAGTTAAAGGTGAAGGATATGTTGTGGCAAATTGATTTATCTCCATTCAAAATAAATTTTATTTTAGAATGTAACAATTTGTCCTTGTACCTGGACAAATCAGAAGATGATAGAGAAATGATGAAAGAGCAAGTAAAAAAGAGAATCTGTAAAGCTGCAGAATTCTGTTTCAAGTCCATTAACACAAGCCCTCCTTAGCCTATTTATTGTTATATCTTCAGCATCAGTGTTAGTATAACACAAGAAAAAAATTATCCAGCAAAGGAGTGGGCCTCTACATTAAACTTCTAAAATATATTTCTTTATAGCCATATAGACTGTATGGTTACATGTGATTAAATCATTCTTACTTAGCAGGTGGTATAAATGTATTCAGTAATTTAAAATGTAACTAATTGATGGCATTAGTTTGAATACTTCCTAGACATAAGCACTAAGGCTAATTACTTCAGATGATTTTAAAAATAATTGGTCAAATTGAAAATTAGATAGTCTCTTTTTTTATTTTCCTCCCTGTGTAACAGTATCCAGTTGTCAATTACAGTTGACATGGTGTCAACATGAAATCCTTTCATACATCTACACATTAATAATTTTGCATCAGTGTGACTATTAAAAACTATGGTAAAACAACAGTTTAAGTGTGCCTTTGCCTTTATATAATATGGTGCAGTAGATTGTGCAAAATTACTTTCCTAGACATTGACTTTGACTTTTGACACATGGCTCAAACTGAAAAAAAAATTTGATTGAAATTTAATTGATTGAAAAATTTAATTGATAATTAAAAACATTTTAAACAAGAGCAAAATAACCAAAATATAAACTTGAGTTTATACCACTTGAATTTAAAAATCATCTTAAGAATATGTTTGAAGCATTCAACACTAATGATTAAAGATCAAATAAGGTATGGGATGACATCAGGATATCATGTATGAAGAGAGTAAAAAGGTCATTACAAAAGACAGAGGAGAAATAAGAAAATCAAAATGATTATCAACAAAGACCCTGAGAATTGCAGTAGAACACTGGGAAACTAAAACAAAGGGAAAAGATGCTGAAGTGAAAGAGTTGAACAGAGAATGTCAAAGGGCAGCTCAAGAAGATAAAGCAAAGTATTATAACATAATGTGCCAAGACCTAAAATTGAAGGGAAAAAAGGCAAGAACTAGTTCAACACTTGCTAAGCTGAAAGAACTAAAAAAACAAACTCAAGCCTCAAGTTGTGATACTTAAGATGCTATGAGCACAATCTTGAATAACCCAGGAAATATCAAAAGAAGATAGAGGGAATACACATAATCACTGTATCAAAAACAATCAATTGACACGGAAATGTTTCAAGAAGTACCATATAATCAAGAACCAATGGTGGTGGCAGAAGAAGCTTAAGCTGTGTTGAAAGCATAGGGGGAAAAAAATAAGGATCCAGGAATCGATGGAATATCAATTAATATGTTTCAACTAATAGATACAGTCCTGAACATACTTACCAGTCAGTGCTAGGAAATTGGTGGAAAGTGGCCTGGTAAAATGATTGGAAGAGACCAATATTTGTTCCCATTCCTCAGAAAGGTCATCTAACAGAATGTGAAATTATCGAACATCATCATTGATATCACATGCAAACAAAATGTTGCTAAAGATCATTTAAAAACAGCTAGAACAATACATAGACAAAATTTCCAGAAGCAATTTTGAAGAGGTTGCGGCACCAAAGGATATTCTTAGTGATGTCAGGTGGATCGTGATTAAAAGCATAGGCCAGGAGAGATTGGTCCTTGGAGAAGGACATCATACTCAGAAGGGTCTATGGACAGCACAGAAGAGGGAGACCCAGGATTAATACAGTAATTGGGGCTATAGGGGTTGGAGTGTCAGAATTAGTGAGACTTGCTCAGGACAGGGAAGGGGTCAGAGATGCTGTACATAAAGTTGCTATGCATTGTTGGCTACTCAACCAATTACATTCTATGACAGGTTTGGAAGCAGGAGTGGCATCCACTTCCTAAACAACGTGCCTCCAGAAACTCTATGAACTTTGATAAATGTTTATAGTTGTAGAGGGGCTTTAGGCCCTTTTTTCATAGGGTCACTGAGTTGTGCTCAACTTGAAGGCCATCAACAAAAACAACCACAAGAAGAATGCCTATTCATGCTTTATTGACCAGACAAAGAAATTTGATTGTGTGGATGATAACAAATAATGACTGGCAATGAGATTCATGTGAATCCAAGAATACTAAATTGTGCTCATACAAAACCTATACCTAAACCAAGAGGCTGTTGTGTGAACAGCAAGAGAACACTAAATGGTTTAGAGATAAGAATGGTGTGTGTCAGGGTTGTATCCTTCCTCCTTACCTATTCAATCTTTACAGTGAGTAAATTATTCAAGAAGTGAAACTCTGTAAAAAAAAATGTGATACCAGGAGAGGAAAAAGACTCATCAGTAACCTTCAGTATGCAGATGACACAACCTTGCTTGCTAAAAGTGGGAAGGACTTGAAGTGCTTACTGCAGAAGAACAAAGATTCAAGCCTAGTTGAATTGCATCTCAATATCAAGAAAACAAAAATTCTCACCACTATACCTAGAGTCAACATCATGATATTTAGAGAAAAGGCTGAAACTGTAAACAACTTCATCTTACATGAATTCACAATCAATAACTTTGGTATCAGCAGTAAGAGATATATTGCACTGGGAAAGTCTGTAGTCAGCAACCTCTACGAATTGTTAAGGCTCAATGACATCAGTTTGAGGACTAAAGTGCACCTGATTCAGGCTATGGTCTTTTTCAATAACTTCATATACATCTGAGAGCTATACAATAAAAAAGGATGACAGAAGAAGAATTGATGCCTTTGAGTTATGGTGTTAAAGAGAAATTAATATCCTGACTCTGAGAAGAATGGAATTCCCAGAACATTTCATTGTGCTAATGCAAAACCTATACTTGGACCAAGAGGCAGTCACCAGAACAGAGCAAGGAGACACTACATGGTTCAAAATCAAGAAGGGGGTCCGTCAGGGATGTATTCTGTCTCCATATCTTTTCATTCTGTACGCAGGACAGATCATCTGAGACGGTGCACTGTACGAAGCGGAATGTGGCATCAAGATTTGTGGAAGAGTCATCAACAACCTGCGTTATGCAGATGACACAACCCTGCATGCTGAAACTGAGGAGGACCTGAAGCATTTGCTGCAGAAGGTCAAGGACTGCAGCCTTCAATATGGATTGAAGCTCAAAATCAAGAAAACAAAGATTCTCACCACTGGGCCAATTGGCAGCATCAGTATGGATAGTGAAGGGATTGAGAGAGTTAACAGTTTTAGTTTACTTGGCTCCACAATCAACACTCTTGGTAACAGCAGCCAGCAAATCAAGAGAAGAATTGCATTGGGAAAGTCAGCTGTGAGGGACCTCTCAAGAGTACTGAAGAGCTGGAGACCAAGGTGCATCTGATCCAGGCTATAGTCTTCGCAATTACGTGCTATACATCAGAGAGCTGGTCAGCCTTTGAGCTGTGGTGGTGAAGAGTGTTGTATATACCATGGACTGCTAGGAGAACAAACAGGTTTGTCTTGGAGAAGGTGAAGTTGGAATGTTCCTTGGAGTCAAGGATTCTGAAGCTTCGTCTGACATACTTCGGGCATGTTGCAAGGAGGGACTGGTCCTTGGAGAGGGACATCATGTTTGGCAGAGTGGAGGGGAGGCGAAGGAGAGGAAGACCTTCGATGAGATGGATCAATTCTGTGACTGAAGTGGTGGGAATAAGTGCGTCTGAGATGGCGAGGTTGGCACAGGATAAAACAGCATTTAGAGCTCTTGTACATACGGTTGCTATGAGTCGCAAGCGACTTGATGGCACATAACAACAACATAACAATGGCCTGCCAAAAGAACAGATATATATATCTTGGAGAGTTTTTCTTGGAAAAGATGATAAAAGCAAAGATGATAAAGCTCCATCTCACATACTTTGAGCATGTTGGAAGGAGAAAAAAAGAGAAGACTCAACCAGGTCACTCTGACACAGTGATTGCAGCAATAGACTCATATATGTTAGAGATGGTGAGGCTGGCACCGGATAGGAGAGAGTCTAGATCTGTTGTCCATAGGCTCACTATGAGCTGCACTCAACTCAAAGGCTCCGAACAACAACAACAACAGTCAGTGATATTGACTCTGAACATTTGGCTGGGCTTTTCTTGGCTGAAAGCAGGGAATACCAGAGGAATGTCTATCTGTGTTTCATTGATTATGCAAAGGCATTTGACTGTGTAGATCATAACAAACTATGGCTGACTCTGAGAAGAATGGGAATCCCAGAACACTTGATCGTTCTAATGTGAAACTTATACCTTGGACCAGGAGGCAGTCGTCAGAACAGAGCAAGGGAAAACTGCATGGTTCAAAATTGGGAAGGGCGTATGCCAGGGATGCATTCTATCTTCATACCTTATATGCAGAACAGATTATCTGGGAGGCTGGGCTCTATGAGGAGAAGTGTGGGGTCAAGATTGGTGGATGATTTATCAACAATCTGCGTTATGCAGATGACACAACCCTGCTTGCTGAAACTGAAGAGGACCTGAAGTGCATGCTGCAGAGTGTCAAGGACTACAGCCTACAATATGGATTGAGGCTCAATGTCAAGACAAAGATTCTCACCACTGGAACAATTGGGAGCATCAGGATGGATCTGCTGTTAGGGACCTCTCCAAAGTACTGAAGAGGAATGGTGTCTCTCTGGAGGCTAAGGTGCGTCTGATACAGGCCATGGTCTTTGTAATCACTTGTTATGTATCAGAGAGTTGGACAATGACCAAGGAGGATAGAAGGAGAATTGATGCCTTTGAGTTGTGGTGCTGGAGAAGAGTATTGAGAATACCATGGACTGCTAGGAAAACAAACAGATTTGTCCTGGAAAGGGTTAAAGCGGGTGGCTCCTTGGAGGCAAGGATTCTGAGGCTCAGTCTAACATACTTTGGACATGTTGTGAGGAGAGACCGGTCCTTGGAGAAGGACATCATGCTTGGGAGGGTGGAGGGACAGCGCAGGAGAGGAAGGCCCTCTATGAGGTGGATTGATTCAGTGACTGGGGTAATTGGGATGGGAGTGTCAGAGACAGTGCGATTGACACAGGACAGAGCAGAGTTTAGGGCTGTTGTATATAGGGTCGCTATGAGTCGCAAGCGACTCGACGGCACATAACAACAACAACAACATATGGCTGGGTGGGACTGTGCTAATAATGTGAATGAGAATGCATCTTTTGAATGAGAACATGCTAGTAACACGTTTAAACTATTAGTGAGGGATTAGTTCATTTTTCTGTACTATCAAACATAAGTTGGTTCAGTGTTAGAAAACAGAAGGTTTTGTGATAGAAAACGAAAATCTCAGTACCAGCAAGAATGAAGAAGCAGAAAACGCAGCACACATGTATTAGGAGCAGACATTCCTTTGTGAGACAGATCATACTGAAGCTATTGCAGCAGCGGCAGAGACGATAGAAACCCAGAGACCAATATCGGACACAGGAGAATTTGAACTGGTGCTCCACAGAGCCAGAGCTGAAGGCCCTTGCCAAGGTTGACTGGAATGCCTGAGGGACACTCCGTAATTGATAAGACTAAGAGAACATTGTTGGGGAGTTCTGGCAGCCCAGAGGGTAAGGTGCTGTGCTGTCCACCCAAAGGCACACAGTTGTTATCCACCAGCTGCTCCGAGGGAGAAAGATGGCCAATCTCTCATTCAATTTAGTCTCTGAAAACCAGCTATGAGTCAGTTCTGACTCAAAGGCCTAAAACAGAAAGAAGAGAACTTAGTAACAATTGGTTACCAAATCTCAAAGTTGAAGGTAACAAAACTAGTAAGCATATTTGAGTGTTACAACTAAAGAAATGTGTTCTGTGTCTTACCTGAATTGTAACCTTTTAACATCCCTAACAAAATCTGTAATCATGAGCTCTGCCTATGAATTCTGTGTAACCAAATTGTGATTCTGTGCAGTAGATTAGTGGACCTAGTAATAAAGCAATGAGAACTCTGGGAATGTTGTTAGTGTTACAAGTGATAGAGGAAGGAGCATGGGGGTATATCTGATCTCTTAGGAATTCGTTTTGTGCTATTGGTATTCTGGACGGGAATTGTTACCCCTTGCAGAATTAGTGGAGGTCAAATGTAATACTACCATGCTGGCCTCGCTGCTTTTACAAGTAATGTTCTTTAAAAAAAGATTCTGAAATGAAAGAACTCAGCTCATTGCTGTCCAGTTGGAAAGGATTCATAGCTGAACTACCAGTGGATTGTCAGAAGCTATGGCCACATGGGAGTTAACGGTTCATCTTTTTTTTTCCTCAAGAGTATCTGGTGGTTTTGAACTTCCCACATTTGGGTTAACAGGGTAACCTTTTACCTACTAGGTCATCAGAGTTTCCTGAAAGCAAGAAAGGGGAATAATAAAATATGGTGGCCTAGTGGCAAGAAGCTAAACAGCAATCTTGAAGGCACACGGTTCAACTCCACCATCTGTTCTGTGGGAGAAGGATGGGCAATCTCCTTCCATGAGATTAACTGCCTCTGAAGACCCACCAGAGGGTCAGCTAAGGGTTGGTTCTGACTTGATGGTATACAACAACAATAATATAATGAATAACTGTAATATATTTATAGAGGCCTAGAGCAGAGGTCTGCCACCTGGAGGAGAGCCATTTCAATCCCAACCCAGCCTTGTTTGGCTCCGTGTGGGAGCACTGTCATCAAAGATGCAGCCTAGCTATCCCTATGACCTTAATACCCTCTTCCGGGATATTATCCCTCCATGCCAGTTGAAAGCCTTAGTCAGAAGACTCCAGCATCTACCCGGGGCTCCATCCTGCCATGATGCCATGAGCCTCAGCAATATAATATTCAAATGCCTTATTTGCAGTTAGAGGTATAACACTTACCTGTCAGTTTGATGTATTAGAAAAACAATTTGCATCTTGGTAAGTACTTTATAGCTTCTGTGTGTAAATGCTTGTTTGTTTATCATTTGTTCTTATTAGTACAGAACTTGTCTGCCAGTTAGCTATACTAGGGTAACTTGTGGGTTACCGTGTTGCTGAAAGCTATGCCACCAGTGTGTCAAATGCCAGAAGGGTCACTTATGGTAGATGGGTTTCAGGCATAATTCCCAGATTAAGATAGACTAGGAATCAGGATTGTGCATTTACTTATAAAGTAATAGACCTTTGAAAATGCTATGAACAAGAATGGAACACAGATAGATATATTACTATTGGTGGTCAATACAAATGATGAGGAAAAAAACTGCAAATAATCTTTAATAATGGGAATGTATGATATCTGAATACAGGAAAACTAGAAATTGTAAAAAATGAAATGGGATGCATCAACATTTCTATTCTAGGCATTAGTGAGATGGACTAGCATTGGCCACTTTACATCAGACAATCATATGAAATTATAACAGGGATGGAAAACAGAGGAAGAATGGTGTTGTATGAATAATTAAAAAGGCAATTTCAAATTCTGTCCTAAAGTACTGTGTTGTGAATGATAGGATACTATCCTTAAGCTTACAAAGAAGACCTGTTAATACGCCTTTTATTCAAATATCTGCATCAACAGCTAAAGCCAAAAAGAAGGAAATTGACCATCTTTACCAAATTTTGCAGCCTGAAACTGATCAAATGCACTATCAAAATGCTTTAATGATAATTTATGAGTGGAATAAAATTAAGAAAGATTCCAACTGAATTTTAATAAGTTCAAAAAAATTAAGGATAAAAGTATGGATTTGATGACAAAAATGAGGCTAGAAATGGAATGACTCAATTTTGTATGCTCAATGATTTATTCATTGCAAATAAATTTAAAAAAATACAAATGGCAACTTTACACATGGACCTAACCTGATGAACTGCACATAAATCAGATTGACTACATCTATGAAAGGATTGTGAGCAGTTACATGTGTATAAATGTCCAAAGAAGGAAGGGGAGGAGTCGTGGGGCTGAGGTGGGCTGAGGGGTCTCCAGGTCTTAGAGTTTGTAGGGGAGAGGACGAGGTGAAGGAATTAGGGAAGATTCAGTGATGATCTGAAAACATGGGGTAATAGAGGGCGTAGACAAATGGTTATTAATTTTATAAGGCATAACGTAGGATAATGAGGCACAAAGTACATGAAGGAATGTGTGATACAAAAAACCAAAACAAGAAACCAACTTCACATCAAAACACATATGCTGTTGTGTTGTTATGTGCCGTCGAGTCGTTTGCGACTCATAGCGACCCTATGAACAACAGCCCTAAACCCTGCTCTATCCTGTGCCAATCTCATTGCCTCTGACACACCCATCCCGAATACCCCAGTCACTGAATCAATCCACCTCAT
>NW_006399788.1:3754667-3756201 GCF_000299155.1 Elephantulus edwardii | reverse complement strand
CCATAGGCTCTGGCTCAAATGCTATTTCATTAAATTCTTCTGTATCTGCCAATTCCTTTCGATACAATGACTCAGTATATTCCTTCCATCTTCTTTTGATACGTCCTGGATCATTTAACATTCTGCCTCAAGCATCCTTGATTGTAGCAACTCGAGGTTTGAATTTGTTCTTCAGTTCCTTGAGCTTAAGAAATGCTGAAGGGGTTCGGCCCTTTTGATTTTCCGACTCTAGCTCCTCACACATTTAATTGTATTATTTTGCTTTGTCATTCTACGCAAAAAAAACCAACCCATAAAACCAGGCCAGGTGGTGACTTTGGACTAAACCATCAATTATTCACTTGCAAGTTCAAATTGAGACTGAAGAAAATGGAAACAAATCCACAAGAATCCAAATATGAACTTAAGTGTATCCCACCTGAATTTAAAAATCATCTTAAGGTTTGAGGCATTGAAAGCCAATGATTAAAGACTAGAAGAGTTATGTGATGACATAAAAAAATATCTTTCATGAAGAGAGCAAAAAGTCAGTATGGGAAGGGTCATATCTGGCTAGCTGGCTGGAAGCCTCTTGCTGGGAGCCAATGAGAACCTGAAGCATGAGAGAACCCACAGCCTTTTAAAATTCCTGTGGCTTCACACGTGCATTTCCCCCCTGTGTTGTGTTTAAAATTCAAAGACAGGAGAAAGAAAAAACCCAAATGAATGTTAGAAAAGACTCTGAAAATTGCACTAGAGCATCAGGAAGCCAAAACAAAGAGAAAAGATGGTCAAAGTAAATTAGTGGAGCAGATTTCAAAGGTCAGTTTGACAAGACAAAGCATAGTATTATAGCAATATTCACAGAGAGCTGAAATTAGAAAATAAAACGGGAATAGCTTGCTTGATATTTCTCAAACTGAAATAAATGAAAACAAAATTCAAGACTCAAATTTCATTATTAAGAGATGCTAGGTCAAAATCTAGAATGATCCAGTAAGCATCAAATGATGGAGTAAATATGCAGACAATGTACCAAAATGAATTGATCAATACTGAAATATTTCAGATAGTACCATATGATCAAGAGAAAATGGTAATGAAGGAAGAAATTCAAGCCACACTGAAAGCATTGGCAAAAAATAAGGTCCCAGGAATTGATGGGATACCAACTTACATGTTTCAACTAACAGATGCAGTCCTGGACATGCTCACCAGTTTAAGCTAGAGAATTTTGATCATAACTGCCCAGCTTATTGACTGAAAGAGATCCATATTATTTCCTAGTTACTGGGCAAGGTCACCTCGGATAACAGCAAAGGAGGCGTCTTCCAGGTCAGACCCAGTGAAACCCGGCCAGAGAGGGAGGGAAGGAGGAGTCACTGGGCAAGGCCCTCGGGCCAGAAAGGAAAACATAATCTACACAAGAGTTCTACAGGACACGTCAACTTCCCTTGGAGACAGTGCAACTAAACTTAAGAGACACTGGTCAAAAGAAAATTGTCAGCAGTCGACGTTTTTGGAATCACAGAAGCCAAGAAAGCTTAAGATACAA
>NW_006399788.1:3734617-3751879 GCF_000299155.1 Elephantulus edwardii | reverse complement strand
GGGGAGGATTAAACCAAGCTACTCTTTGGAGGCAAGGATTCTGGGGCTTTGTCTGACATACTTTGGACATGTTGCCAGGAGGGACGGGTCCTTGGAGAGGAACATCATGCTTGGGAGGGTTGAGGGACAACGCAGGAGCGGAAGACCCTCTATGAGATGGATTGATTCAGTGACTGGGGTAATAAGGATGGGTGTGTCAGAGGTGGTGCGTTTGGCGCAGGACAGAGCAGGGTTTAGGGCTGTTGTGAATAGGGTCACTATGAGTCGGAAACGACTCGACGGCACATAACAACAACAACAACATTCCCAAGAAAGGGGATCGAATAGAATGTGAAAATTATAGAACAATATCATAAATATCACATGCAAGCAACATATTGCTGAAGATATTTCCAAAACAGCTAGAACTGACAGAGAACTGCCTGAAGAATGTCTATTTCAAGCTAGGTTCAAGTTGGGTTTAGAAAAGGCTATGGTACCACAGAATCATTGTTGATGCTGGACGTGTCCAGGCTGAAAGCAGAGAATACCAGAAGAATGTATATTTGTGTTTTATTGACTATGCAAAGATATTAGATTGTGTGGATCAAAATCCGCTATGGTTAACATTGAGAAGAATGGGAATCTCAGAACACTTAATTATACTTACACCAAACCTGTATTTAGATCAAGAAGCTGTTATTTAAACAAAACTAAGGAGCACACAACATGGTTTAAAGTTAAGGTGTGTATCAGGGTTGTATCTTTTCCCATACTTATTCAATATCTATTCCAAGCAAATTATTTGAGAAGCTGAATTCTATGAAGAAGAATGTGACATTAGAATCAGAGGAAGACTCATAACCATTAAGCCAATGACACAACTTTGCTTGCTGAAAGTGAGGAAGCCTTGAAACACTTTCTGCAGAACATAAAGACTATAGCTTTCAATATGAATTACATTTCAATATTGGGGTTGAATCCTAGTAGTAAGAAGTTACATTGCAATTCCAAAGGCACATGGTTCAAATCTACCAGCTACTCTGTGGGAGGAGAATGGACAATCCTCTCATGTGATTTATTGCTTCTGAAAACATGTTGGAGGGTCAGTTATGAGCCAGTTCTAACTCAACAGTACAAAAGAACAAGAACAACAGACCTTAATGTAACAACATGCTAGATGGAGAAAAGATTGAAATTGTCAATGATTTTACCTTGGATGCACAACCAATACCCTTGTTACCAGAAGTCAGGAGACTAGGAGGAACATTGCATTGAAATCAGAGATTTCTCCAAATTATTGAGAAGTAATGATGTCAGTTTGAAGACTAAGGTTCTCCTGATTCAAACTATGGTCTTTCAATCACTTCTAGCCACCACTTCCCTGGTGTCTCCTAAAGACAGTGGCCCAGGCCAAAGGCATTCAAACCCTGGCCAGTGACAGAACCACCACCTGCCAGGTTGAGAGGCTGCAGTTTTAGTGTGGTACAGAACACAATTCCACCCAGAGCACTAGAGCACTGCTCCCACCACCTGGAGGCCCTGCTTCCCCACCACCTGGAAACTGCCCAGCTGCAGCAGCACCTGCTGTCCAGCACCAGGAATACCAATATCGCAGGTCCTTTGGTCTTAAACACTGTTGTTTAGCTACTTCATGTGGGATATCTTAAGCTCAAGCAGAAGAGGCTGGGTGAAGCTCCAGTTTCAGGAGGGAAATAGCCATCCTGTTCCAGATTGACTGTTGTTCCCAAGAGGGGAATACCGTTATACAGGTCCTTGATAAAGGATTGCCGTTTGCCCTGGGTCATAATATAGTTACAACTACCTAACATCTACTAAGAAAGGACTCACATATTATCAAGAAAGCAGCAATTTGCCTCAGTTATCATGAAAAAAAAACAAAAGAACCCTTCTTCTAAAATAAGAGACCAATGAATACCCCAGATAGAAAGAACCAGAAGAAATATGTTGGTGTGGAGTTATTTGAACAACTAAGGAAGAAGATCCAAATGATGGAAGAAACAATGGAAGTCATTAATAGAGCAAATACCCCAGAGACAGTAATATATATAAAAAATATACTGATGAGGAGAAACTTGAACAGCTATGGAAAAAATGCAAAAATAGAAGACTTCATAGCAAAGATAAAAGGGTATCAGAACTTATAAAATTCACAAGACAGAGAGAGGATACAACCAACACAGCACTGGGAATAACAGAAAAGAATGGAAATGCAATCCAGAATATTAAGACAGAAATGGCAGAAGCATTGAACCCACTGGTGAAATAAAAAGTAGAGATGAAGAGATAAAAGAGAAAGTCAGTGAGTTGGAAGACAAGAGACTCACTGGAAATATACTAGAAGAAAAATCAGAGATGAGATGTAAAGAAAATGAAAAAAAAACCACATTAGAATCATATGAGATGATATAAAAAGGAATAATATACATATGAGTGGAATTCCAGAATATGGAGTGACAGGGAAGTCACTGAGAAAATTGTGGAAGAAGTACTAAAAGAAAACTTCTATTATTTTGAAGAATGGGGCAATCTATATTCCAAAAGCACAGCAAACACCAAATAGACTAGACCCAAAAAAGAAAAACAACAAGACATATCATAGCTCAATTCTCCAAATTAAAATATGAGGATAGGACACTAAAAGCACCATGAGAAAAACAGAATCACCTGCAAAATGGGGAAATAATTAGATTAAGTTCTGATTTCTCAGCAGAAACCATGTGAGCTAGAAGACAATGGGATGGCCTATATAGAAAGTTGAGAGAAAACAGTTGCCAGCCAAGAATCTTATACACAGCAAAGGTCTCCATCAAATATTAAGCAGAAATTAGATACTTGGCAGAAAAGAAGAAACTTAAGGGAGGAATTTTTGAAAACAAGGCCAAAAGTACAAGACATTTTAAGTGAAATCCTTCACAAGGAGATATCAAAGGAAAGTGAATGGACCATAGTAACCAGAAACAAACAGAAAAAGAAACACAGTGAAATAACAATAAATACTAGCCTGACAAAAATCACACTTAAAATAAATGGACTAAATGTTCCAGTTAAGAGGAAAGGAGACACACTTAAAAAATTGAGAGAAAGGCAGACTCAAAATCACAGGCTGGGAAAAAATTATACCAAGCAAGTGGTGACCACCAAATGCAGGTTTGGCAATACTAATCTTTGATAAAATAGACTTCAGACTGAAAACAACCACAGGAGATAAGGAAGGGCATTACATATACAAAAAGACACAATAGTTCAAGAAGGCATGATTTTGGTCAACATTTACTCACCAAATGATAGACAAGCAAAATACATAAAACAATGGTTTACAGAGTTGAAGAAAGAAAGAGAGCACTACAATAGTGGTAGGAGACTTCAACATACCACTATTGCCAAAGAATAGGTCAACTTAACAAACTTAACAAGGATGTAGAAGGTCTAAACTATACAGTAAATCAACTTGACCTTGTAGATATATTCAGGGTATTATAGCCAACTAAAACTCAACTTTTTCTCAAGTGCACATGGTACATTCTCCAGAATCAGTCACATATTAGGGCACAAAGTAAGTCTCAACAAATTTAAAAAAAAAACACTAATACAAAGTGTCTTCTCAAACTACAATGCCATGAAACTAGAAATTAATCACAGGAGGATAAAGCTTACAAAACCACTCATGTGGAAACTGAGTAACTCTCTGCTAGAACATGACTGGATTATAAAAGAAATAAAGAGTGAAATAAAAAAAAAAATGTTCCTTGAAACAAGTAAAAATGGTGAGACAACATACCAAAATCTCTGGGAGACAACTAAAGCAATCTCCAGGAGGCAGTTTGTTGCAATAGGCATGCATATAAAAAAAAGAAAGAAAGAAGAAAATTCAATGGTCTAACTCAACACCTTCATCAAACAGAAGAAGAATAATAATCTAACCCTACAGCCTCTAGAAGGAAAGAAATTATAAGAACAAGAGCTAAAATCAATGAGATAGAAAACAGAAAAACAATTGGAACAATCAATAAGACCAGGAGCTATTTTTTTTAAAGTCAATAAAATTTACAACTCTTGGCAAATTTATCAAAAGAAAAAGAGAAGATAGAAATAATTCAATTAAGAAATTATAGAGGTGACATCACAACAAAACCAGATGAAATTAAATCTATAAATTGGAATACTATGAAAAGCTATACTCTGATAAATTAGAAAACCTAGAAGAAATGGACAAATTCCTTGAAACTCATGCATTTCCAAAACTGACAAGGGCAGATATAAAACACTTGAACAGACCCTTCACAAAAGGAGAAATTGAACAGATCATAAAAAGACTGCCCCATAAAAAAAGTCCTGATCCAGATGGCTTCACAGCTGAATTCTACTAAACATTCTGAAAAAAATCAATCACCAATTCTACCCAACATATTTTAAAATAACAGAAAAAGAAGGAACATTTTTAGAGTCATTCTATGAAGACCAATATCTCTCATGAATATAGATGCAAAAATCCTCAACAAAATCCTAGCCAATAAAATCCAAAAGCACATTAAAAAAAATTCTTCATGACCAAGTGGGATTCATAATAGATATGCAAAGATGGGTCAACATAAAAAAAAGAAACTATCAATGTAATTCACCATATTAACAAAACAAATAACAAGAACCATGATATTAGCAACTTATGCAAAAAAGCATTTGACAAAATTCAACAGCCCTTCTTGATAAAGACACTCAGCAAAATTAGAATAGAAGAGAATTTCCTCAACATAGTGAAAAGTATATACAAAACCAGGAGCCAACATAATTTTCAATGGAGAAGGATTAAAAGCACTTTCTTTGTGTACAAGAACCAGACAAAGTTGCCCACTGATCCCACTTCTATGCAACATTGAATTGGAAGTGCTTGCCAGAGAAATATGACAAGAGAAGAAAGTAAAAGCCATCCAGATTGGCAAAAAGTTAGACTATCGCTATACGCAGATAACATGATAATGTACACAGAAAATCCAAGGACTCAACAAAAAACCTGTTAGAGCTAGTAGACCAATTTAGCAGAGTGGCAGGATGTAAGATAAATATTTAAAAATTAGTGGAATACCTCTACAGTAACAAAGAGAACACAGAGAAGGAAACCAAGAAAGCAGTACTATTTATAATAACCAACCCCAAAATGAGATATTTGGCAATGGACATAACAAGAGACTCAAAAGACCTCTACAAAGAGAACATTTCTGTGAGACACAATAAAAGACCTAAACAAATGGAAAAAATGTTCCCTGTTCATAAATCAGAAAACTCAATATTGTGAAAATGACAATCCTACCAAAAGCAATCTACATGTTTAATGCAATCTCAATACACATAGCGAATTCATTTTTCAAGGAGATCAAGTTTATTTGGAGAGGAAAAGAGTCTGCGAATAAGCAAAGCACCTTCTGAAAAACAAAAATGAAGTGGGAGGCATAGTGTTCCCTGACTTCAAAGCCTACTACAAAGCAGTAGTAACCAAAATAGTATGGTATTGGTACAATGACAATCACATGGTTGGTCTATGGAACAGAATTGAGAACTCAGAGATGTACGCAGCTATCTATGGTCAATGGATACTCAACAAGGAAAGAAAACCTATCAAATGGAGGAAATGACTACTTCTTCAACAAATGGTTCTGGTAAACTGTACTAATACCTGAAGAAAGTTGAAACAGGATCCACATGTCATACCAATACACAAAAATCAACTGAAGGTGGATTAGAGACTTAAGAGCAAAGCCCTAAACCATAAAGTTCATCAGAGACAAACTGGGATCAAACTTAGATGGCCTAATCTGTGGTATAAAGAGATTGCCAAATACAGCCAGAAATGTACAGTCTGGAGAGGATAAAATTGATTAATATAATCTTCTAAAGATTAAATCCCTGTGTGCATCAAAAACACTTTCCAACAGAGTGAAAAGAAAACCTACTGACTGGCAAAACACATTTGACAAAACCATTTCAGACATGGGACTCTTATCAAAAGTTTACAGAGTCCTACAGAGCCTATACAAGAAAAAGATTAATATATGATTACAAAATATGCAAAAGAGATGGAAAGACTTTTCACAGAGGAATATATTTGAATGGCCAAAAGACAGATGAAGAAAACCACATGAAATACCATCTCACTCCAGTGGCAGTGGCAAAGTTTAACAGGACAGCAAGTAATAAATATTGAAGCGGATGTAGAGAGATAAGAACTCTACACTGTTGATGGGAATGCATAATGGTACAACTAAGCTGAAAGGCAATTTGACGTTTCCTCACAAAGCTGAACATAGAAATTTCATATGACCCAACTATTCTACTGCTTGGAATATACCCTGACAAAATGAGAACTGAGACACAATGTTTATAGCAACATTATCCACCATCCAAGAACATGGAAACAGTCCAAATGTCCAATCACAAAGGAATGGATTGAGAAATTATGGTATATTCACATAATGGAATACTATGCAGCATGAAGGAGCAATGATTTTTGTAAATCACTACCTAAATTGGGAGGGACTGGAGAGCATTATGTTAAGTGATATAACTCAGTCCCATAAAGACAAATACTGTATAAGACCATTATTGTACAATGTATATGAGAATCCAGCATCAGAAAGCTGGACAATGATTAGGGATGATAAAGAGACTGCTAGGAGAACAAACATATTTATCCTAGTAACGGTGAGACCAGGATTCTGAAGCTTCATCTGACATGCTTTGGTCATATTGCAAGGAGGGACCAGTGCTTGGAGAGGGACGTCATGCTTGGGAGGGTGGAGGTATCAGCTTTAGTTTGTTTCGCTCCACAATCAAAACTCTTGGTACCAGCAGCCAAGAAATCAAAAGATGAATTGCACTGGAAAAGTCTGCTGTCAGGGTCCTCTCTGGAGTACTGAAGAGCAAAGATGTCAGTCTGGAGACTCAGGTGCACCTAACGCAGGCCATAGTCTTTGCAAAAAAATACTTGCTATGCATCAGAAAGCTGAACATAGAAAGAGAATTGATGCCTTTGAGCAGTAGTGCTCCTTGAGAAGAGTAATGAATATGCCACGGACTGCTTGGAGAATTAAAAGGTTCGTACTGAAGAGGGTGAAATCAGGCTGCTCTTTGGAGGCAAGAATTCTGAGGCTTTTTCTGAAATTCTTTGTTTATCTTGTAAGGCAAGACTCATCCTTGGAGAGGGACGTAATACTTGGGAGGGTGGAGGGACAACGCAAGAAAGGAAGACCCTCAATGAGGTGGATTGATTCAGTGACTGGAGTAATGGGGGTAGGTTTGTCAAAGACAACAAGATTGGCACAGGATAGAGCAGGGTTTAAGCTTGTTGTACATAGGGTTGCTATGAGTCGCATGCAATTCTAGGGCACTTAACAACACAACAAATAAGAGAATCCAAGGCGGAAAAGCAGAGGGATGAGGATGGGTGGGGATGGAGGTGTTGATGGTTAGTCATAGGGTTGCACAATTTGATGAGTGGAGAGAGAGATGTGTAAAGAAATGTGAAAGATTTGGTGTGAAAAATAATGTACACAAACTTTGTAATTAAACCAGTATAAAAGAAAAGCTTTAAAAAAATAGGGTACTATTCAAAGCAGACATTTTTTACTAAAGTTTATTTTTTGTTTTAAAGAAGACTTCAGAAGATATTTTTGGTTTAAAATTTAAAGATTATCTCAAAGCAATAGTTTCAGGGGGTTTTCTATCCTTCACAACTCTAGGAAGTCTGGAATGTGTAACATTTTGAAATTCTATTCTGCATTTTTATCCTTTTGATCAAGATTCTTCTATAGATTCTTTGATCAAAATATTCAGTAATGGTAGCCCAATTCTATCTAGTTTGGGTCCCACGGCAGAAGCACACATTCCATTTCCTCTCGAAAACCTGCTGAAAGGTTAGTTATGAGTTGGATTCAACTGGATGGTACATAACAAAACCAACATTTTTTACTCTAAAAAACTCTAGTGACATAGAATATTATATGTTGCATTGCTAAGTGAAAGGCCAGAGGTTCAAATCCCCCAGCTGATCTGTGGAAGTAAGATGAGCAGTGTCCTCTCATGCAGGTTTACCAGCTACTCAGTGGAAGGTTGATATGAGCCAGAATCAATTTTACAGGATTGGATATTCTTGATGCTCCTTCGTATGCAGTTGCTCCAGGTCAATGGAGACCAACTGTTGTGCTATGGCTGACTACTTACGCACATTTAAGATCTAGGCATTAGGCAACTAACTAGGAAGTTGAACAAAAGTACTAGACATGTTATTAGACTAATTAGCTGGAATATATCCAACTAGGACCCGATATGGTAAGTATTTTTGCAAGTATATCTATCACCTGAGTTTTGCAAATTCAACTCATTTATAGCAAGTATAATAACCTTACTCTTAGTTTTAAATTATATGCAGAATTCAGAAAGATCCATTATAAACAAAAGGAACAGGTAGGTTCACACAAACAGGCTTACATACTGGCAAGCTGACATGTACAAATATAGATACCATCTAGAGAGGGCTGTGAGACGAAAACCATGTCAACGCTGATAAATTATTCATCACCTGCTCTGCAGAGTGAACACTATCAGGTAATGATCTGTAATTATTAATAAATAATTTAAGCTTTAATAGCTCTGAAATGAAATGCTTAATTGCATCACAACATAATTAATGGAATTAGCTGCAATGTTTAAAACGACGGATTTTTTTTCCCTTCAATCTTTCCTTTCCACATTTTCTTTGCTCCAAATACTGATAACTCAGAAGATCTCTGAAAGAGAGAGAGAGAGAGAATGAATGAAAATGAATATATGTTTTGGTTCTGCAAATCTTGACATCCAAGATATTCTAGGAAGTAGAGAAATGGCCTTCAACAATTCACCTTTGACAGTGACACTAGCAGAGATTCTTCCCCTCCCCCAGAAGGTTGCTGCAGTACTTAATTCCGTGAATAGAGAGATCTTACTATCCACCATTCAACAGCTCCTCATATTATGGTAACTGTATTTCAATGTGATGCTGAGAGCTATGCTCCAGGTACTTCAAATAACATCAGGGTATTACTTTCAAACTAGAGAGAAAAACTTGGTAATCTATTTTTTCAAGATGTTAAAGTCAAACAAACAAAACCCCCACATTCTATTGTTGTTGTGTACCATTAAGTCAGAAACCCTCCAACGGGTTCTCAGAAGCAGTATCACACTGGAGGAAATTGCCCATCTTTTACTTGTAGAGCAGCTGGTAGTCTCGAACCATATACTTTTGTGTTCGCAGCACAATTCCTTGTTATTAATTCACCAGAGTCAATGAATTTGGTTGTCTTGGTCTTGAGGGATTTTTTAAAAAATCTAATTCATGTACGTTTTTTTCTTTCTCCCTGGGTGCAAGGGGGGAGGGGCTGTCATCATTAGAAAAGAACATTCTGTTTGCTAAAGAGTCAAGGTAGGTGAAAGAGATTCTTGATGAGATTGACACAATAGCTGTGTGATGGACACAAACATACAGTGATCCCGAGGATGATGCATGACTGAGCACATAACAACAAGCAGCTTTGTTGTAGGTAGGAGAAGGTGTCTTCAAATTAGATTAACTCCCAGACCTCTGGAGTTTATGATCTCCTGAGACAAACAAAGTGGTAATAATATGCAAAATACACTCTAATTTACACGCTTGTGGATAAAAACGGCAAAAGAACAAGACTAGAATTCTGAAGAAAAAGAACAGTGAGAAAATGCAAAGCTATTTGGATCCCAATGACTCTTATGGCTCAGGTCACACCCACTACCAGCGTCCATTAGAATCATCACCTTAGGGTTCATAGAGGTTCACTGGCCTTTGCATATGCTCACATGACCACAAGGGTTTTCTACGTTCTATTTATTTACCTCCCTTTTTAGGAGTCTACACAACCTCTTGCTTATTACCTAACCCCTCTAAACATTTGACAAGCCTTGATAAGCCCTTAAGTCTTGACAAGCCTTGAAGGAGACAGTAAAGTGATTAAATCTGAGGAAATGCAGGTTTGACAAGCTCACCTGGAATGTGTTCATCTAGAAGTGTTGAATTGGGAAGGGAGTCACAGCTTGGCAAGCATAGACAAAAGAACAGGAATTCAACCAGGTGGAGTCAAAGGGAATTCACCATCGAACTGATCACTGTGTGCAGGGTGCAAGTCCAGATGGGGACTGGGGACGTTTTCTAGAGTTCTAAATCTGTCATCTGCATTTTCCAAATGCAGGGTTAGGTGATATACAAAGCAGCAAGAAGCTACGCTGCAATCCCAAAGGCACGTGGTTCGGAACCACCAGGGGCTCCACAGGAGAAGGACAGACAATTTCCTCCCGTGTGACTAACTGCCTCTGAAAAACCGCTAGAGGGTCTGCTATGGGTCAGTTTCTACTCAATGGTACACAACAACAACAATCCCTCAACACACTTGTAAAGGAGATGTTGCCATTCGTTATTTTAACTTTTATAAGATGAAACTAAAAGCAGGAAATAGTTAATTTATATAGTAATTCACAGCTAGTCACTACTAGAACTTAAATTTTGACTTAATAAGTCTGTCTCTGCAATCTGTATATACTATTGTTATATGTGATTCTCTGAGTTGTCAGCTTCAATTTTTAGAGGCGGAAAGGGAAACTTAATTTAGATATTTGAAGAGACTTGTCCAAAGTCATGTCTCAGTTCTTCCGTCTCTGATGGGACTATTACCTATCCACACTCTTTGAATGGCATTAAGCTGAAAGAAAGGTACTTCCCAATCTTTTAACCTTGGACTTGGTCATGGGGTTTGCTTTGTCCAATGGGACATTAATGGAGATAATTTTAGTAAAGGCTTGGGATGTGTATGTGTGATTGGGTGCATTCTCTTATGCCCCTGCTTTTCTCTGTGGGTACAACATAGTTCAGATAGTCATGAGATAAAAGTTCAAGAATGCCTATAGAAGATGTGGACACAATCCTCAGCTTGAAGCAAGACTTAGCCAAGCATAGTACTAATTAGTTGACTCCAAATTCCTGCAGATCTACAGTCCAAAACAGAGCAGCCTCAGCTGACCTGCCCACCAGTGAGAATGGAAATACAAACCTGTCTTTGTATGCCATTGAGGCTTTGTGGTTATTTGTTATGTGGCATTATTGTGACAATAACTGACTAATACAGCTCTCTCATCCTACCCTTAGGCATTCTTTGATATGTGTGCTAAATATTTTTTTTCTGTATTACTTATAGTTCCATGCAGAGGGAACTTCAGGAAAAGATTTTAAACCTTTATTCCAACCAGATGGCTCCCCTCAGGCATTTTAGTGTAGAAATTCTGGAACAATTATAGCATAGCTAGCAGTGAATAGAGGTAGAACGCAAATCCATCTTTTTTACTAAGAATCCCAGCATTTAGCTGCTGAATTAGAGGGCCTATCAAATATGAATGAGCCGATGCCCAAGTCTCAGCTGAAATCACCCACCAATGGCTGCAGGCAATGACCCTCTGCCTCCAAATTCATCCAAACTAACTCTAAGCTACTTCTTGTTGTTATTCTTTCTTTCACCTCTTTTATTTTCAATAGACTTTGTCTGACTCTGTACTTGACTCCTATTCTTCATGTAGCTCTGTGACTTGCATGACTCTAATTGAAATTACTTTCATATCTTTGGATTAAGCACCTTTTCTTGGGCAAAATTTCAAGATTCTCCCTTTAGCTCCTATGTACTTCTATCTCAGGTAAGAAACTCTCTTATTTGTGAAACTGCCTTCAGCTTGGCCACATCTGGAGAGGAAGACTGAGTATCCTGGGACCAGTTCAGCTCAAACTTAGATCCTATGTTCCATCATTGTGTACATGACTGAACTTCCAATTTATAGATGATCAAAAAGGTCATTATGTCAGTTAGACAACAATGGGATGGGACTGTTTGTCTGTACACAGTACAGAAAATCAAACTCTTCAGAAGATGCAGGAATCCAGGATATGTTATTGTTGGGTATTCAAAGCCTGGGAGATCTAGAGCTTAGAGAACAGGAAGAGGTCAGGTATGATATATATATAGATATAGATAGATCTAGATCTAGATCTAGATCTAGATATAGATATAGATAGGTATGGTATGGTATCATATGAAAGATATCCATCATCTGATAGATTTTAAAAAATATATGAAAGGATTAAGAGTGAAATCCAGCATGATCTCTGATGGGATTAACTGTCAGAGGTCTAATGTAATTTAAGGGGAGTTTCTCTAGGACCTGGGCTGTACTATGTTATCACACTGAGGATAAAAGGGACATAAAACTAGCTGAGAGGGAGGACTCTCAATAGTACCACGGGATAACAAACAGAACTAGAGTGTATCCTTTGGAACTCAAGTCTCGGTGTGATGGGTTTTTTGATACCAAGAAAGGTTAAAGCACATGGAGATTTCCAAGAAATGCCTGCATTACAGAGGCTGTAGAGAACAAGGACTTCCCTCCCCAACCAACAAAGACAGAGCAGGTATTCTCCTAGAGCGGACACTCTGAATTTGGACTTCTAGCCTCCTAAACTGTAATCCACTAGCTTTCTTCACAGGAGAAAGATGAGCAATCTTCTCCCATGCTATTAAGAGCCTCTGAAAATCCACTGGAGGGTCTGTTATGAGCCAGTTCTGAGAAGTAAATTGAGTGAGATAGCTAAAACAGCAGGCATGACATTTACTAAACGGAGATTAGAGCTCTATAATATTGCCCAGTGTGTGAGGTAAGTGGGGGACTTGGTTAGAGGAGGACTGACCTGGAAAAGCCAGATGCAAGAATTTTCCCATCCTTCTCATTTTTTCAAACTATTTATTTCATCCTGGCTGCTTATGGAGGTCAATCCAAGGGAGCCAGACCATCTCTAGAGGTGTCTGCCTGTCCCATTTTGGTCACACTCAGTCTGAACACCCCACTGCCATCAGCATGCTGAGATTATTTTCTCACATTTCTATACCTTTTTCTATTTATATTTGTAGTGCAGTGCTCAATCATTTTAATTCAAGCTTTTAGTGCTAAAGGTAAAAGAGGTTATTGGATTTCTCTTCCCTACCAGCCAGAACATATTCTCCTTCCCCTTCTTCCCAGTCATCAATAAATTATTATTATTATTATTATTATTATTATTATTATTATTAAAAGAAGAATGTTCTCAGAGTCTGAGATTATATCTAATGAGCAGATGTTTAAAATGCTATACACATTACCTTCCAGGATCTTTTTACTATCTCTGATTTGTGTAAAGTGCTGTTAAAGGTTAAATGTAGTTGGTTTTCTTTTTACCCCCTAGGATTATCCTAAGAGAATGATAGGATTTAGAGTTCACTAGTCTACCTTTCAAATACAGTATCAATTACTTCAGTGAACAGGAGCACAGTTACTTCCAACTCCACCCTATTAGGCTATAATTATACATATTACATAAAATTAAAACAACTCAGAACTGAAGCTTAGGGAGATTCTTATCCACTTACTGGTAAAGAAACTAGGGATGAGGGAAGGAAAGGGACATAAATCAGAGGCTAGAGACAGATTCTAAAGGGACCCTTTCTTTTGTCTTGTTTTTTAAGTTCAGGAGAGGTAAAGTGCAGGTATAGAGTTTAAGGCTTAGAAGCAAACTGCCTAGTTGTGTCTTCCGCCTCTGGCACTCAGTACTTTTGGTCAATTTACACAGCCTCTTTCACTTCAAAAGCACATCGCTGTCTACTCATAGTGACTTTCCGGGTATTCAGAGTGAGTACATCCCACTGGAAGAGATTGCCAATCTTTCTCTTTCAGAGCTACTAGTGGATTTGAACTTCCAAAGAGGCGCCTCCTTCAGGTTGGCAGCTCAATTCCCTGTTAACGATGCCACTGCATTGTTGCATTGAGTAAAATATGGCTCAAAGTGGCCCTATGAACAGCAGATATGAACTCTGTCCTATCCTGCTCTATCCTCATCATCTCTGATATATTTAAACTCTTTGCTATAATCACTGTGTCAATCCTTCTTGTTGAGTGTCTTCTCTTTTGCTGACCCTCCACCTTTCCAAGCATTATGTCCTTCTCCAAGGACTGGTTATTTCTAAAAACATGCCCAAAGTATGTGAAACAAAGCTTCACCACCCTTAAACTCCTCCAAGACATATTTGTTCTTTTGATGGTCTTAGTACTCTTCTTCAATACCACAACTCAAAGGCATTGGTTTTTTTTCTGTTGTCTTTATTCATTGTCCAGCTTCTGAAGGCATAACAAGTGACTGAAAAGACCATAGCTTGAATCAGGTGCACCTTAGTGTTCAAACTAATATCATTATCTTTAGTACTTCACAAAGGTCCCTGACAGCAGATTTTTGCCAACGCAATACATCTTTTCATTTCTTGAGTGTGGATCCAAGTAGGATGAAGTCGTCAACAATTTCAACCATTTTTCCATCTGTGATGATGTTGGGAGCTCTGCTGGCCTAGTGGTAAGAAGCCACGTTGCAATCCAAAAGGCAGGTGGTTTGAATCCACCAGTTGCTTCATGGGAGAAGGATGAATAAAAAAGCCTCTAAAAACCCACTGGTTAGCTGTGAATAAATTCCAACTTGTCAGCACACAACACAAATCAAATAATGTTGCTTATTGCCCTGTGGTGAGGATTTTTGTCTTCTTGATGGTGAAATGTAATCCATATGGAAAGCTGTAGTCTTTGATGTTCTGCAGCAAGTGCTTCAGGTAATCTTCACTTTGAGAGAGTAAGGTTGTATCATCTGCATAATGTTGATTGTTGTTAAATTTTCCTCCAATCCTGATACTATATTTTTCTTCTAGAGTCCAACTACTCAAATGATTTGTTCAATATACAGATTAAATAGGTATGGAGAAAGAATAAAGACATGCCACACACCTTTATTGATTTTAACCCATGTAGTGTTTCTTTCCTCTGTTTGTACATCAGCTTCTTAGTCTAGGTATGTTATCATTGTCCTTAGGTGTCATCGAGTCAGGTACAAGTACTAATGAACCTATGAACAACTGATCTGAACCCCGTCCTATCCTCTGCCATCTCCAAATTTCCTGACACACTAGAGCCCATTGCAGCAGTCACTGTGTCAATCCACCTGGTGATAAGTCTTCCTCTCCTTTGCTAGCCCTCCACCCTTCCCAGAATCATGTCCCTCTCCAAGGAATAGTCCCTCCTAACAACATGCCTGAAGTATGTGAGGCAAAACCTAATCACCCTTGCCTCCAAAGAGCACTTTAGGTGCACTATATCCAAGACATATTTTTTATTCTTTTGGCAGTTCATGGGATGGTCAGTGTTCTTCTCCAATACCACAGCTCAAAGGCATTAATTCTTCTGTCATTCCTTTTCATTGTCCAACTCTCAGATGCATAGCAAAGGATTGGAAAGACCATAGTCTGAATCAGATGCCTCTTAATCCTCAAACTCATATTATTACTCTTCAATAATTTGGAGAGGTCCCTACCTGCAGATTTTCCCAATGCAGTGTGTCCTCTTATTTTGTGACTGCTGGTACCAAGGGTGTTGACCATGGATCCAAGTAAGATGAAGTTGTTGGCAGTTTTAATTTTTTCTCCATCCATTGTGATGTTGCCTATTGGTCCAGTGATAATAATTTTTTTTTTGTTTTCTTGACATTGAGATGCAAGGCATTTTGAAGATTGCATTCCTTGATCTTCTGCAACAAGTATGTCAAGTCCTCCTCACTTTCGACAAGCAAGGTTGTGTCATCTGCATAATGCAGGTTTTTTATGAGCCTCCCTCCAATTCTGATGCGACATTCCTCTTCATAGAGTCAGAGCTTTGGTGGGGAGGCTAGAAATACCTTTTATATAACCTTCATTAATTGTTCCAAGATTCCTGTTCTTCTCAATGTTAGCCATAATTTGTTATGATCCACACAGTCATATGCCTTTACATAGTCAAAAAAACACAAATTGATATTCTTCTGATATTTTCTTCTTTCAGCCAGGATCCATCTGTCATCAGCAATGACATCTCTGGTGCCACAGCATATTCTAAACCCAGTTTTAGTTTCTGGAATTTCTCTCTCAATTTACTATTGTCGTTGTTTTTGTATGATCTGCAACAATATTTTGTTTGCATGTGATACTAATGATATTGTCACCAAAACTCCTTCTAAATCTCAAATTTCACATCTGTAAAATGGAGATAAAAGAAAGTTGGGCTTTTTAAATAAAGTATTTAAATAGCGGTATTATGATGATTAAGACAATGCATTTAAAATTCTTATCATGCCCCGCATTTGTTATAACATATTCTGAGTCCACCTTGACTCATAGTGACACTAAGCACAACAGATCTGAATTTTGTATGATATTGAAGCATCCTCACTGTATTCACCATGCCCTAGCCTGTTGTTACAGGAAGTGTGTCTATCCATCTCATTGAGAGTCTTACTTCTTTACTGACATTCTGGCTTCCCCGGTGGTATGTCCTTTCCAAGGGCTAGCCCTTCTTAATAACATATGTGCAGTATATTTTTAATAAATGTTAGTTGATTATAGATTACCTGTCATGTGACCAAATAGGAGTGATCAGGATATTAAGGAAGTTGAACCAATGCCTTTAAGACATGACTTTGTTGTTTTAATTTGTTCATGTTTATTCTCAAGATAAGATACAAAAGAATAGGCCATGTCTCTTAAACATTTGAAAGACTATTCTGCACAAAGGGTTTAATGTTATTCCCTTGTCTCCAGAGGCCAGCACTGATAACAGAAAGCTTTCCTCACATTATTCAATATTCAAAACAATTATATCACCGGGGAGGGGGGATCTCATCCTCCTTGTATTAAGACCTAACTTTATTAACAGAAAGCTTTCCTCACATTATTCAATATTCAAAACAATTATATCACCGGGGAGGGGGGCTCTCATCCTCCTTGTATTAAGACCTAACTTTATTTTGTCTACCTACATTCGAGTTGTGCTGAAAAAGAGCCTTGAACATATCATGGAGTGCCAAGAAAACAAATAGGTCTGTCTTGGAGAGGGTAAAAACAAATTTTTCCTTAGAGGTTACGATTTTGAAGCTCTGTCTCACATACTTTGGGTACATGACCAGGAGGGTCTGGTCCTTGGAGAAGGACATCACGCTTGGAAGGGTGGAGGGCCAACGGTGCAGGAGAAGACGACTCTGGAGGAGATGGATTGATACAGTAATGATGGCAATGGGAGTTGGTGTGTGAGAACCATACTGGCTCAGGACAGGGCAGAGTTCAGAGCTGC
>NW_006399788.1:3725176-3734312 GCF_000299155.1 Elephantulus edwardii | reverse complement strand
TCCTAGCCTGAGCCAAACTCATTGTCTCCAACACATCTACCCTCCTTATCTCAGTTACTGTGTCAATCTGTCTAGTCCTGGGTCTTCCTCTCCTTTGCTGTCCCTCCACCCTTTCAAGCCTGATGTCCTTCTCTAAGGACTGGTCCCTTCTGGCAACATGCCCAAACCATGTGAGATTGAGCTTCAAAATCCTTGCCTCCAAGGAGCAACTTGGCTTCACCTTCTCCAGGCCAGATTCATTTCTTCTTTTGGTAGTCCAAGGTATGTGCATTACTTTTCTCTATAACCACAACTCAAAGGCATTAATTCTTCTTCTGTCCTCTTTGGTCATTGTCCAGTTCTCTGATGCAAAACAGGTAATTGTGAAGACCATTGCCTGCATCATGCACACCTTAGTCTCTAGACTTAGTCTTTAGTCTCATTGCTCTTTAGCCTCATTGCTCTTTAGCACTCAGAAGGAGTATTAACAGCAACAACAAAAAAATATAAATATCTATGGTTGAAAGCAAATAGTTACTGGTGACTGACTGAAAATAAGTAATTCAACAATTTTCAGAAGGTACAAAAAGGCAGATTTAATTGCATAGTAGGTGATCTTCCAAGCAATAAAATCTATCCCCAAATGGAAGAGTTATTTTACACAAGGAAAGGAAATATTCAGAAAGAGGCTGGCTAACCATTTTTACCAATTCTATAGCTGAAGATCATGCTGTAACTGGTGATCATGTCTAGGATTGGCATTGGACTGATAATTCATTTCTGGAGTTTGGGGATTTAAAATGTATAACAAGCTTGGGTCACCTAAAGATCAAGCTTCATTCAAAAAGTGTTCCCAAAGCCACATTTAAATTTCCTTTCCGTGCACCAATTTCTTAACCTTCCTAAACATTTAACTCCAGCCAAACTCACCTATCTGCCACCCTATAAAAGCTGATTTTACTTGATACTGCACCCTTTCCACTACTTGATATGGCTTCCCTGTTCCTTTTAACAGTAGAGAGGAAGTTTATTGTAGAATTTGTAATAATTTTTTGTGCTTCTTATATTACACTCCAAAAATACATTTTTAATTTTATTTTGTTTTGTTTCCATCTTTAGGCTTTGTTAAAATAAGATCCAGCTAAAGGTCAATATCTTAAGTAAATCCTTCTCAAATAATGTATCTTGAAGTCACTCATTGTGCTTTGAACTCCTACCATGTTTGATCTTTAAAACATCCCCATTTCTTGCTCACTTCTTGCCATCTCCATGGCCTTGTCTCATCCAGAACACCAGCAGCAACTCTTTCCTAGCTTATTGAAGCATTTCTTTTTGTTTTGTTTTTTATTATTATTAATTTTAATGAAAATTTACAGAGATTGTGGTTTCCATTCATTCAATATTTCACTTTTCTCCCTGCTCACCCTTCCCCCCAACCCCTGCCCCCACCAGGACACTCTTCTCTTTGAAAAGTAAAAGAAAAATTCTTTCATTATTTTATAATCCTCCCCCAGGTCCACTTCACTATGCAGCCCTCTTTCTGGACTCTTGTCATGACAACAATTTCTAATCACATATCCCTTTTAAACAGTTTTTGCCCTCATCTGTTTCAATTCAATACACATTATTTATCTCATCTTTCTCAGTCTCCCCGCAACCCCGATGTCAATCCTGTTTTACAGCAGTGGCACTATGCATTATTTGTCCTTTTGTGACTGAGATATTTCACTCAGCATAATGTCCTTCGTTTTTCAATGCAGCATAGTATTCTCTACCCATTCATTTGTTGATGGGCACTTAGGTTGTTTCCAAATCCTTGTTATCGTGAACAAAGCTGAGATAAACATGGGTGTGCATATATCTGATTGGGTGGCAGTTATGGTCTCTTTAGGGTATATTCCCAGTAGTGGAATTGCGGTGTCAAATGGTATGTCTATTTGCAACTTTTTGAGAAAACGGCCACACCGCCTTCCGCAGTGGTTGCACCATTTTACACTTCCACCAACAGTGAATAAGGGTTCCAGGTTCTCCACAACCTCATCAGTATTTGTTGCTTGTTCTGTTAAATTTTGCTGTTCTTAATGGGGTGAGATGATATTTCATAGTTGTTTTGATTTGCATCTCTCTTAGAGCTAGGGATTTTGAACATATCTTCATGTGCTTGTTTGCCATCTGAATGTCTTCTTTGTTCAAGTGTCTGTTCATATCCTGTGCCCACTTTTCAATTGGATTGTTTACCTTAATCTTGTAGTGCTGAAGGGTTTCTTAACAGCTCCCCTTGCCTCATGCCAGCCTCCCTGTGGTCTATTCTCAATACAACAAACAAAACAAACAATCATTTCAGAACTCATGTATGATCATCCTATATTTGCTCAAAATCTTTTAATAGTTTCCTTTTGACTCGGAGTAAAAACCGAAGTCTTTATTATAGTCTCTAGGACCTGACACAACTCCAATTACCTTTATCATACTTCTTTGTTCAAGTCTCATGTGCCTCCATGCAAAGCTTCCCTTCAAATCCTTCATTGGGTGTTTTCTCTAATGGAAATGCTCCCTATCAAATGCAGTGTAATCATCCCATTCCCTTTCAATCACTGTTCAGCTGTCACCTTCTAAATGAAACCAATATTGCCTCATCTTTTTATTCAAAATTTTAACCCATTGTTTTGTCATCACCATTATGATATTTTTTACATAGCATTTGTAATTTTTAAATATGACATATTCCCAGCAGTGTCATAGTTAGGTCATATGGAGTTTCTATATTCCGCTTTTTGAGGAAGCACCAAACTGCTTTCTTTTTTTTTCAAACTGCTTTCTTGAGTGCTTGTACCATTTTACAATCCCTCCAGCTTTGCATGACAATTCTAATCTCTCCACATCCTCTTCAACATTTATTGCTTGCTGTCCTGTTAATCTTTGCTATTGCTACTGTAATGAGATGGTATCTCATTGTAGTTTTGATTGTGTCTCTCTGATTGCCAATGGTTTTGAGTATTTCTTCATGTGAGATTTGTACACTTATTATCATAACAGTGTTATTCACAATAACAAGAAAATAGATAAAGCCCAAATGTTAATTAACAAACAAATAGACTGAGAAGTCATGGTACATTCACACAATAGAATATTATGCATACCAAGAAGCAATGATTTTGTAAAATGCTATATAACATGGGAAAATCTAGAGAGCATTTGCTGAGAGAACTAACTCAGTCTTATAAGGACAAATACTGCCTAAGACATTCTTGCAAAAATGGAAAGATACTAGTAAGAATTGGATAAAAGTCCAGAAAAGAAAGGTGAAAGAGGTAGGAAGGCAGAGGATGGGAGGGGGCAAGGGGAGGAAATCACTAAGACAGCAGAATATGATGAAAGTAGGGAGAAAGAGAACAAATAAAAAATATGATACAATGAACTACTTAATTTTAGTTTTATGACCTTCCTTAGTAAGTTTATTATTTAACTTTTTAATCTAAGCTTAGTCTACATGGTTGCTGTTGTTGTTATTGTTGTTGTTGTTGATTGCCTTCTAACCAAGTACAAATCATAGCAACCCTGTGAACAAAGGCCTGAAGCCTTTCAACAACTATTGGTATTTATCAAAGTTCATAGAGTTTCCAGAGGCATGTTGTTTAGAAAGTGGATGCCACTCCTGCTTCCAAACCTGTCATAGTATATTATTGTTGTTATGGTAGGAGCTCTTATTCCCTTATTAGACTCTCTTATAAGGGACCTCTGGTGGCCTAATGCGTAAGGAGTTGTGCTGCCTGCCACCTCACAGGCAAGAGGTTTGGATCCACCAGGTGCTTCTGCACAGAAAAATGAACAGTCTCTTCCCATGTGGTTTACTGCCTCTGAAAACCTTCTGCAGGGTCAGCTGTGAGTTTGTTCTGACTCAACAGCACATACCACTAAAAACTACTTTTTATTAGGGAGTTATAATGGCCTACTGAATGGAGAATTGCATTGTTCATCCAAAGGCTACATCTTCCTGGAGATTCAAATCCAACAGGGGTTACAAGAGAAAAAGATGCGCAGTTTCCTCTCCTGCCATTTATGACCTTGGAAACTTGATAAAGATTCAGTTAGGAGTTGGGCCCGACTCAACGATAATGAGTTGATTGGGTGAGCCTCCTATTACTCGTTACTTGTGCATTATATAGCCTTGTGAACATAAAGATGTTCAATACATTTTATTACTAAGGTAATGCCGCAGAAGCAAGGCAGCTGTATTGTCTCATTTGAGCAAAAATAGCACATTCTTTGAGACTTTGCATGGGAAAAGTACCATTCTAGTGAGGCATTTATTAAGAATTAATTGCTAACAGAGTTCTATCCCAGGCTGAGAGATAAAACTTTACAAATATTATTTCTCTCTTACTATAGGAAAGACGAGTAAGGTCAATGATTTGGATTATCCAGGTCTTTGTTTCCTTTTGCCAGAATTGTCCAGAACAGTATTTGAGCATTACTGATACAGTCTGAAAAGAGATGTCTGTGGAGGAATTATGATTTCCAAATTGTTCATTTTGGATAATTGTCTGAATTTTAATTGCAATTGAAAGCTGAAGCCAAATTTACTTGTCTGGGACCTATTTAATGAGTTTTGGTTACATGAAGGTTGTCAAAGAGATGAAACTAAGAAATGTTTCTAACTGGGGAAGAAAGAAGGAAAACACAGCTGTCTGGCCCCTCTAAGCAAACTCTAAATCTGAGAGGGAAATGTGGTGCATCTCAGCAGACCGTGTTTTGTGTAAACTGTGTTCACCATGCCAGGGAATCTCCGATGCTGCTTCTCATTCCTAGCTACCCTGCCTCCAGAAGAGTCTCTCCTCACAAACATACCCATCTCAGCTTTGCCACAGAATTTCCTTTCCTGTCTCACAAAGATATGCTTTTCAAATCTCCCTGTCACCACAGATTTAAATTTAGATGTAAAGAAGAATACAGCTACTGGCTCACCCCTGCTCATTATAAAAGGATTCTGTTTATATGCTGTTATTAATAATAATTTCAACTGTCCCATTGCTACTGAGAAGTGACTCACAGCCAACCCTTTATTTGTTTTCTATGGCTGTAAATTTTATGAAAGGAGATTGACCATCTTTCTCCCAGTGAACGCTGGAGGATTTGAACTGGCAATGAGGCAAAGCCTTTGGGTTAGCAGTACAACTTCCTACGGATTATGCCTCTAGAGTCCCCTATAACAAAAAATCAACATTCATTAAACACAAGCAGAATATTCAGTTTGAGGAAATAAGGGTGGTTTCAGTATGGTTCCGGGTGAACTGACAAACCAGTGTTGCTCTGTTGAGGGATGCTGTCTAAGCATTTACTAACTGCCAGTCCCCTAAGGTGGGCTGTCATTTTGTCTCTGTGATTCTTAACGAACAACTTTAAGTCTCTTCATCAATCTGGACTTTTTCATTTTTAAAGACTATATTTCAATAGGGTAGTCTAGTGGGTAGGAAGCTGCACTGTTAACCCAAAGATGGTGCTTCTCCAGTGGTTTGAATCCACCAGCCACCCTGTGGGAAAAGATGGACTATCTCCTGCCAAGCAATTTAACAGCCTCTGAAAACCTGCTGGGGCTCAGCTATGAATCAGTTTTAAAGGAATGGCAATAAGAGAGTGAAAAGGAGGGAGGGAGGGGGAGAAAAAAGGAGGGAGGAAAAAGAGAGGGAACAAGAGAAAGAGATTTCAGTGAGTGGCACACGTAAGAAACACAATCAAATCCCTAAATATACATGAGAAAGTTGTTAAATGAAGCTCTTTTGGTTTCAGTAGGAGGGAAGCCTCATGCTTTCCTTGATGATCCTCATCATACCCCTTGCCTAAGCACTCCGCTCCCCTCCCTGCTCAGGCTCAGCCTCCCCACCCCCTCCCATCCCCCCAGCTCTCACACAGCTCTCAGGTCCTGCCTTCTCAGTTGCCAGGCACCAGGCAGGAGAGTCCAAGATTCCCTCTTGTCCTGTCTAGCAATTATGACTTCTCCCATAGCACATTCTCCACCACTCTGTTTTAAAATGTATCACTTTGTGTTACTCTTATTTCCTTATTTGTTTGTCTTATCCACTAGACTGTGAGATCCTCAAGGACAAAGAATATGTTTTATTCATCTTTGTTTTTCTTACAGAGCTTATCATGATGGCTGGCCAGAATAGGTCTCAATAAATGTCTGTTGAATGAATGCCCCTCTGAAAATTCTCTGCATGTCTGCATTCAGTCCTGCAGCAGACTCCTGATTTCTTCTTCTTTTTACTTAGCCTCTATGCCCTAGTCCTTGGTTGAAGTAGAAAGGATAAGTTTGCACAAAAGCAGCAAAGTGCTTCAATCAATGACTTGGATAGTGAGCATGGAACAAATGCCTGTTGATGAATGAATGTCTAAAAGGAGCTTTCACAGCCCATCCCAGTCTGGTACAGCTATTCCTGCCTCTTCTCTCCAAGCTTAATGATGCCTCCTGCCAGACTATTCATTACCCCTGCAGACAGCTCCAGGCCTATTCTCTTGCTTAAAAGTGCCACTCCTTTACCAAGACCATCTGATTCACAAAGGTGACTGATTGCCTGTTTGGGTCCTAAGACATCCAGCATGGTGGCCTAGTGAGTGAGGAGTTGCGCTCCTAACCCAAAGGCATGCAGTTTGAATCCACCAGCTGCTCTGAAGGAGAAAATGGACAATCTTCTCTTATGTGATTTACAGCCTCTGAAAATCTACTAGAGAATAAGCTATAAGTCAGTTCTGGTTCAACAGGACATAAAAACAATAGAAGGGTAATCAGTGAGGGAGTTTGAGTGGTCTAGTTTGTAGTATGCTTCCCTTTGTTTTGGTTTTTCAAAGCTCTAGAGCAATTTTTCCCCCTTTTAAAATTAATTTTACTGAAAGTTTTCAGAGACTTTGGATTTCCATTCATTCATTGTTACACTTTTCTCCCTGCCCACCCCTCCAGCCCCCCAGTTCACTCTTCTCTTTGAAAAAAGTAAAAGAAAAATTCTTACATTGTTACACAATTCCTCCCCCCAAGTCCACTCCACTATGCAGCCTTCATTCTGGTTTCTGTCATGACAATAATATCTAATCATATATCCTTTATAAATAGTTCTCTCCCTCATTTGTTTAAATGCAGTATACATAATTTATCCCATTTTTCTCAGTCTCCCCTAAACCCCAATGTCAGTCCTGTTTTACAACAGTGGTACTACACAGTATTTGTCCTTTTGTGACTGAGATATTTCACTCAGTATCATGTCCTCCAGGGTCATCCATTTTGCATTATATTTCATGAGTTCTTTGTTTTTCAATTCAGCATCGTATTCCATTATGTGAATATACCACAGCTTCTCTATCCATTTGTTTGTTGATGGGCACTTAGGTTGTTTCCAACTCTTTGCTTTTGTGAACAAAGCCTCAATAAATATGGGTGTGCAACTGCTTGGGTAGCAGTTATGGTTTCTTTTGTGTATATTTTAAGTAGTAGAATTTCTAGGTCAAATGGTATTTCTATTTCCAACTTTTTGAGAAAACGCCATAAAACCTTCTATAGTGGTTGCACCATTTTATACTCCCACCAACAGTGAATAAGGGTTCAAGTTTCTCTGCAACTTTGCCAGCACTTGTTGTTTGCTGCTCTGTTAAATTTTGTTATTCTTACTGGAGTGAGATAATATCTCATATTTTTTTTATTTGCATGTCTCTTAGAGCTAGGGATTTTGAACACTCCTTCATGTGTTTGTTTGCCAACTGAATGCCCTCTTTGGTGAAGTGTCTGTTCATATCCTGTGCCCGTTTTTCAATTGGGTTGTTTTTAGAGTCTTCTGACATCCATTTTCGGTTTTGTCCTTTTGTTTTTTCTTTTTTCTTTTTCCTCTGTCTTTGTAACGACCTTTTGTTTTCTTCGTGGATGATATCCTTGATAACATCCCACAACTCATCTCGTCTTTGATCATTGATGTGAAATGCTTCAAACCTATTCTTAAGACAATTTTGAAATTTAGATGGAATAGATTATAAATCATATTTTGGTTCTCGTGGACTTGTTTTAATTTTCTTCACCCTTAATTTGAACTTGCACGTGAGTAATTGATGGTCTGACCCATAGTCTTCCCTTGGCATAGTTCTGACTGGCAATATTAAGCTTCTCTAACAATTCTTTTTTGGAAGGAGGAGTGGCATCCACTTCTGTAATAGCTTGCCTCTGGAAACCCTATGAACCTGGAGAGAGGATGAAAGGCACCCAAGCGTCCAGGACTCTCCTTCATAGGGTCTCTATGAGTCGCCTGTGACTCGATGGCACTGAACAACAACAACAACAAAAATTTTTTTAACAGATACAGTCCATCTGGTTCCTGTGCAGCTCATCAGGTGAGGGCCATCTGTAAAGTTGCAATCTGTGTCTTTTTAAAAAGGTGTTTGCAATGAATTCATCGTTAAAACTACAAAATTTGATCATTGTCTATCCAGCCTCATTTCTAGCACCTAGCCCATATTTTCCAACTTCTCCTCCTTCTTTACTGTTTCTAATGTTTGCATTCCAGTTAATAATTATCAATAACACATCTTGATTGCATGTGGGATCAATTTAGAACTGCAAGATTTAATAAATATTTTCAATTTCTTCCTTTTTGGCTCTAGCAGTAGGACTGTAAATTTGAATAATAGTCTTATTAACAGGTTTTCTTTGTATGTGTATGGATAGTATCCTATCACTCACAGAATGAGAAGATAAGAACTGAGACACAGATTTGTACACCAATGTTCAAAGTAACATTATTCACCATTGCAAAAACATGAAACCAGCCCAAATATCCAACCACAAAGGAATGGAATGAGAAATTATGGTATATTCACAGAATGGAATACTATGTAGCACATAGGAGCAATTATTTTGTAAATTATTACCTAACTTGAAAGGGACTGGAGAGTATTTGTCCCACAAGGAGAAATTATGTACAAAACCATTATTGTATAATGAGTATTAAGGATCCAAGGGGAAGTGGAGGAGGATGGAAGCAGAGGGATGAGGATGTGTAGGGGTAGGGGTGAGTTTAATTAAGGAGTTATACAATTGATGGAGGAAGGTGAGGGTAATTGAAAGAGTCTGTTCTCAAAAACAATGTATTTGAATTTTGTGGGAAAGAAAGAAGGAAGAAAG
>NW_006399788.1:3721868-3725011 GCF_000299155.1 Elephantulus edwardii | reverse complement strand
AGAAAGAAAGAAAGAAAGAAAGAAAGAAAGAAAGAAAGAAAGAAAGAAAGAAAGAAAGAGAAAGAAAAAAGAAAAGATTCTTACCACTGGACTGACAGGTAACATAATGATCAGCAAAAAAATGATTGAAACTGTCAACAACTTCATCTTACTTGGATCCACAATTAGCGCATTTGGTATCAGCAATTAGGAAATCAATAGATGTAGTGTAGGGGAAAATTCTGCATTTAGGGACCTCTCCAAATTATTAAGGAATAATGATGTAAGTTTGAAAACTAAGGTGAACCTAATTCAGGCCATGGTCGTTCTGATCACTTGCTATGAATCTGAAAAGCTGGACAATGAATACAGATAACAGAAGAAGAATTGATGCCTTTGAGCTGTGATTTTGGAGAAGAGCACTGAACATCCCATGGACTATCAAAAGAACAAACAAATATGTCTTGGATAAAGTACAGTCAGACTGCTTTTTGAAGACAAAGATGATAAAGGTTCACCTCACATTGCTAGAAGGGACTATTCTTTGGAAAGGGACATAAATGCTCAGAAAGACATAAGGTCAGCAAAGGAAGGGAAGACCCTCAACCAGGCGAATTGACATGGTGACTACAGCCATGGACTCTAAGGTGTCAGGAAGTGTGAGGATAGCACAGGATGAAAGAGGGTTCAAATCTGTTGTTCATAGAGTTGCTATGGCTTGTAATCAACAGCACTTAGCAAGTCTATACTATATTTTACTGTTAGCCAAAAGACTATGTTTCGATGGATGCAATTACACAACCTGCTTTGAGGGAGGAAAATATGTAGTCTCCTTTCTGTTAAAATTTATAGTCTCAAAAACCTGATGGAAGATCACTCTGAGTTGAAATCAGTTCCAAGGCAGTGAGAGTGAGTAATCAGTGGGATAAACCATTAGTGGGACCAGAATGAAGATTAGATCTTAATAGTCCTTATTATCTGAGAATTGCACCACAGACCTAGGTACAAAGAATTAAGGGACTTAATGCCCCATTTTCCTACTTTGGCCCATATTACTTTGTTTCTTCACTTTTTTCCTTGAAGACAGACTTCCTATATTCTGGTACCTCTTAACCATTAAATCCCAACCATCCCACTCAATGATCTTTATCACAGCTCTTTACATTTATTGCTTCTTTTTTTTTTCTTCTTGTATTTTTTTTTTTGAGATTTTTATCAAAGTTTATACAGAACTTGGATTTCCATTCATTCATTGTTGCACATTTCCCCCTCTGCCCAGCTCCCTTCCCCTACCCGGTTCACTTTTCTCTTTGAAGAAAAATTCATACATTGTTGTACAATCCCCACCCCCATCCCCAGTCCACTTTACTATGCAGCTCTTATTCTAGACTGTTGTCATGCAAATAATATCTAATCACATATTCCTTTTAAGCAGTTCTATTTCTCATTTATTGCTTTTTCATTCACTCCCAGCAAAGTCCTTGAACTATAACTTGGTCAAAATAGAGAGAGCTGAAGGGAATAAGTATGGAAATAAAAGCCCCAATGATTTTGTAAGTTCTATAATACAATTTTTTATTTTTTAAGAAATATTCAGCCATCTTAATTATTAAGTTTTCATTATGAGATGAGATGAATAGGTTGTTATTCTATGGCATTGAGTCAGAACCAACTCATAGCTTACTCTCCAAGTTTTCAGACGCTGTAAATCACATAGAAGGAGATAGCTTATCTTTCTCTTAAGGAATAGCTGGTGGATTCAAACCATGTGCTTTGGGGCTTGGTAGCAAAATTCCTTACCACAAGGGCCATGAGAGCTTTGTTGAACTGAGCATAGTGTTCTAAATTTAATAGTATCAGTCCCTGGGGAGCAGATTTGAACTCATTGTGACTTCCTGTGTATCAGAGTAGACCTGTGCTTCAAAGGGTTGTGAAAGATTCATTTCTTTTGGAAGGAGATCAGACTTTCTGAGTGGGCTCAAATCTCCAATCTTAGTTAGCAACCAAGTGTGTTAGCTATTTACACTGCTCAGGGATCTACTTTAAAACCAGAATCTCAATACTCTTAATAGTACTCCAAATGAGACTGTCATTTTTGTTAAATGTTGTTAATTCCAACTAGTCCCTAGGCATGAAAGAAACAATAGCACTTAGTCCTCATTATCTTTACAATTGTTTGAACCTATTGTTACAGCCACAGTGTCAATCCTACTCACTGAGGAACTTCAATAACCTTCTACTTTTCGAAGTATGATGTTATTCTCCAGGAAATGATCTCTTCTGATGACATTACTTAAAGTCCTTGAGACAAAAGTCTCGGCACTGTGGCACTTTTTTCCACAGAAGATTTAATTATTCTTTTGGCAGCCCATGACATAGTCAATATTCTTCAACACCGCCATAACTCAGATGTATTTTTCTTCATTGATCCTCATCATTTTCCATGTATATGAGGTGACTAAAAATATCATGGCTTAGACCATGTGTACCTTACTCTTCAAGGTGACATCTTCGTTTTTTAAGAGTTTAAAGAAATATTTTGCAGCAGATGTGTTTCATGCAATAAATATTTTTATTTCTAAACTTCTGCTTCTATAGGTGTTGACTGTATAACCAAATAAAATGAAATCATTGACAACTTCAATCTTGTCTTTTCTTTTAATAATAATCTTGCTTATTTGTCATTTTGTGAGGATTTTTGTAAATGTAATCTATACTGAAGGCAGTAGTTTGATTTTCATCAGTAAATGTTTCAAGTTGTCTTGTTTTATCCAGGCAAAATTGTGTGATCTTTATATTTAAGATGTCAATGAATTTTTTCTCTACTCCTGATGCCATGTTCTTTTTCATATAGTCCATTTAGCTTCTCAGATTATTTGCTCTCTATGGATTAAGTATGATGAAAATACACAACCCTAATGCACATCTTCCCGGATTTAAACCATAAAGTATCACTTATTCTTCCAAAAATTTCCTCTTGGTCTATGTACAGGTCCCTATGAGTACAATCATGTGTTCTAGAATTATCCTTCTTCACATTATTCAGTTTATTATGATGTTGTTGTTATGTGCCGTCGAGTCATTTCCGACTCATAGCGACCCTATGCACAACAGCCCTAAACCCTGCTCTATCCTGCGCCAACCGCACCGCCTCTGACACACCC
>NW_006399788.1:3709683-3718648 GCF_000299155.1 Elephantulus edwardii | reverse complement strand
TACTAGGGATATTGTTGCTGATGTTAGATGGATCTTGGCTGAAAGCAGAGCATACCAGAAGAATGTCTATCTGTGTTTCATTGATTATGCAAAGACATTTGACTGTGTGGATCATAACAAACTGTGGCTGACTCTGAGAAGAATGAGAATCCCAGAACATTTAATTGTGCTAATACGAAACCTATACTTGGACCAAGAGGCAGTAGTCAGTTTATTATGATACACACAGTTAAATAACTTTGCATAATCAATAAAATACAGATAAACATCTTTCTGGTACGTTCTGTCTAATATCAGGAATGATAGACTTTATTCCACGTCCTCTTCTGAATTCAGATAGAATAGGTGATACCAATCTCATTTTTCAGATGACGGAAGAAAATACCTAGAGTCTTCATCAGTTTCTAAAAATTCAATAGCTGATAGAAACCAAATTGATGTTTCTTTTTAGGCTTCGTAGTTGCCAACCAGGTATAATTGTCCTCTGCTAGTACCACTCTCTTCCTCATTGTGGGTCATTTGTCATTGTTGTTAGGCACCATTGAGTTGGCCAGAACTCATACTGGCAATATGCATAATTGCTCTGAACTCTGCCCTATTCTGAGCCAGTTTCACTGTCTCTGACACAGCCAACCCCACTACCCCAGTCACTGTGTTAATCCATCTCATCTGGGGACTTCCATTCCTCTGTTGTCCCTCCACTTCTCCAAACATGATGTCCTTCTCCAAGTACTGGTCCTTCCTGACAATATGCTCAAAGCATGTGAGATAGAGCTTTAAAAACCTTGCTTCCAAGGAGAAACTTGTTTTCACCCTCCCCAGGAAAGACCTGTTTATTCTCTTGATGATTCATGCTATGTTCAATACTCTTCTCCAGCACAACACAAAGACATCAATTCTTCTTTTGTCATCTTTAGTAATTTTCCAGCTCTCTGATGCATAGCAAGTAATTGCAAAGACTATGGACTGGATCAGGTGCACCATAGTCTCTCAACTGACATCATTGCTCTTTGGAACTTTGGAGAGATCCGTGACAGCAGATTTCCCTAATGCAATTCATCTTTTAATTTCTTGACTTCTGGTCTCAAAGTTGTTGATTGTGGAGTTGAGTAAACGGAAATGATTAATAACCTCAATCTCTTCTCCATCTGTCATGGTGCTACAAATTGACCCAGTGGTGATACTCTTTGTCTTCTTGATGTTGAGCTTCAATCTTGATATTCTTCAAATATCACAGATATCTACTGGTTGAGTGGGTTATTTTTATATGTATTTGAGAAAGCTTTAACTTGTGAGTTTACCCTTATTTTCTGTCATATCTCATCTTACATTGCTCTCAACTTTCTCCAGTAGTTTCTATGCCCTCTCCAAATATGATTTCTTTTTGCACATTCCCAGCCTACTTTTTAACCATGTGGCAAGTCATCTTAGGTTACTTTTTTCCATCAGCCATCTGTGAGTGACAATTCATTTTAGTAATGCCCGAGTGACTTATGGTCTGAATTTTAAAATCCCTGTTCGATGATTAACCAATCTGATGCAAAGTTTCCCAACAAGTTGTTTAAAAGTCTTAGTCATTCTTTTCTGCTACTTCATAACCCACAACATCGAATTTGTTGTTGAAGAGCAATGCTATAGGACAGGGTAGAAGTACCCTATATTGTTTCCAAGACTGTAAATCTTTACCAAGCAGATTGCCTCATCTTCCTCCATAGAACAACTGGAGAATTCAAGCTACCAACCTTTTGGTCAGGCCACGTGTGCAATCTGGGCTTAACCCCTTTGACACCAGGGCTCCTTCTTTTAGTTATATCTAAACCCATAAAAGAGATTCTCTAGTCCTGGTCCTTTTGAGCTCCATTAATGAACCTCTCAACATTTATACACCTGCTTTTCAATCTGGACTCATAAAAGAGAGACGTGAAAAGACAGATAAGAGGGAGGGGGAATAAAAAGGAAGACTTGTTTCGGTAAGTTTTTTTTTTCTTTTTTCCCCTTGTAGGAAAACAGTAATCTGAATTTCTCATTATATGGGCCTTTTATTTTCATCCACAAAGGCAGTTCTATCCTATTCTTTTTGGAGTGGAAAAAAGATGCTACAAAGCCACATACCCTGCCAGCTTGGGATGCAGAAATGATAGGGGACTATCTTGGCTGCACAGCAGGAGGAGTGAGTGTCAGTAGAATGCAATCAGCAAACGTCAAATCCAGTAAGGAAAGCTCGAGTTAACAACGCCCCTCTGCTTGTGAAAATTGTAGTGGCTAGAAAGGAAAAATGTATCTGAGAATACAGCCGGTAATAAAGTGCCTTCACTGGGAGGCAAGTTATGAGAACTGAGATGTCATAAGCCAGATAATAGGGTTTTTAGATACAAAGGCCTCTCTGACAGAGACAAAGAAATTCCAAGTGGGATTGTCACTGGGAACCAGTGTGGCATAATGGAAGGGGCACAGGGTTAGGATAGGCCTGAGGGTAAAGGTCAACCCTCGTGCACTGCATTTGGATTGTGGGGGAACTAAGTTAATTTAAGTTTCATCAGACTCAAATCCTGGATCTAGAAAACACTGAAAACAATATTGACCTTAGAGTATTTTTGGTAATTAAATAAGATCACATCTCAACAGCTCCTGACAAATGTTATTTGTTTAATAGGTGCATAGTTGTTTCCCTTTAAATAAGCCTACGCATTTTTTTCTACCATCCAACTATTAGTCTGTCAGACTCTGGGAGCTTGCATGTCACCTACAAAACTGAAAGCTTTGCCACTGATGTTTCAAATATTGGCTTCACAATTGTCTATCAAACACACATTGGCCACACTGTCAACAGTGGACTGAGGCATGGCAGTGATTTTAAGAATCATGAAGGACCAGGTAACGTTTCTTTCTGTCGTCATGAGATCACCATGAGTTGAGGGGGGCACAAGAGCAACTAACAATAACCATCATTTCTCTACTTTAACACCAATGGAGCCAGAATTGCAAAGTCCAGTCATGAAGGGGAGGGCCAAAACAATTCATTTGTGTCTAGTAAGAACTGTCTTTTACTTTCTGCACTACATTGAAGCACTACTGGGTTTTACTCGTTGTGTTCACAATCCATCCACACATTCTCAACGGGAAAGGCCCATGAGTGACAGGCTGCAGATCCTGTTTTATGGCCCTGGCCAGCTCACCAGCTGGTGCCCTTGTCATTTTATTGCTCGAGGAACTGAGGTGGGAACCAGGCAGCTGCTGCTGGGCCCTGGGGCAGCTGGGTTCTTCTAAGAGTCCCACTGGTTGGATCTTTGCCCCACACTGTAACTCCCAAGAACAGGGCTTTTAACAGAAGGTTGTCCTTTCTGGGAAGGAGATGGCAACAGTAACAGGTGTTAATAAAAGTAGATCCATGACCAGGGGCTCTCAAGGAGCATTTTATTAGGCAATCATATATTTTCATTAGTGATGGTGATGAAGCACTTAGGTTTTTATGGGGTGTTTTAATGTTTCATTTTGCCACCATACATTATTATCACGCTGGCCGATTGCCTACTGGGGCGGGCCTAAACTGCTCCTTGCTCCTGTGCAGAAGGCCTTCCAGACATCTCCTTCCCCAGGCTTCAGGCATAAGATTATGTCCCATCTGCTTAAGGAGGCAGCAGGGCCATTAAAGGCCATGAAGTCAATGACGAATCCAGCCAATAATTTTTATGTCCTTGTTATAACCTGACACCCCCTGGAATGTTATCATCAAGTTAATGGTTTAAGCGAAGCAGGGACAATCAGACAGCCTCACTGTGGACACCTGGCCCTTAGTTTGTGGAGCAGACTAAAAATGGAGAACAGAAGAAGTCTGTCACTGCATACTAAGTGTAGGAATGAAAGACAGCGCGTATAATGTCAGAAAGGCTCTTGTTATCATTGCTGTTGGCTGATACCTAGTCAGCTCATCACACCTATTGCCCCAAGCACGCTGGAATGTAAAGCTGACCAGTCGTCCATCATCCTCATAATTAGTTGTCAATCTGACCATTTTGCTTCATAGAGGTTTCATTGGCTGATTTTTCAAAGCAGCTCACCAGTCCTTTCTTTCTGGCATGTGTTGGTGTAGAAGCTCCACTGATACCTCATCAGCATCATAGGAACACACATGGTTCCACCAACAAATGGATGGTGGTCCACATACGAGATGCTCTGATAGGGCTGAACCTAGGAAAGATGAGAATTCAACTTCTGAACCAGTCATTACAAGTACACTCAAAAAGGCCTTAAAGATCACCTATTCACCACTAGGCTGAGGTCCATATACAGAGTGTGACTGGTACAAAATCACACATTTGATGGTATAATAAGCATCAAAACACAATCTCTGAGTTCCAGACCAGGATTTTCCCATCTTGTCCTCACTGCCGAGCACAAGTTCAAGCTGTGATTTTCAGGAAATACAACTGCAGTTGTCCCTATTATAGGATCACTAGAGAAGTCAGAAGAGACCTGAGAGTTCAACCAACTTACCCCCACTTCAGTTTTGCAGATGAGACAATTGAGGTGAAAGAAATTATTTACCAGCAATAATATGCAGGACTTCAAATTGGTTCATTTCAGTTCTACCCCTGCTGAGAATTTCCATTTCCATCCAGATATACTGAAGTAGAATCTATATGTATACATAATAATCACCTAGGGATCTATAAGAATCACCTGGGGATCTTGTTAAAATATAGATTCTAATTTAGAGTATGTGCAGAGGAAATGGAAATTCTCAGCAGGGGGTCAAACCAGTTCAAAGTCCTGGTAATGTTGTGTGTGGAGTTCCTAGGAAGTCCCAACATTTACCACACAAGGCCGATGGCCAAAAGACTGGAGGTTTGAGTCTACCTAAAGGGGTCTTGAGAGGAGAGACTTGGAGATGTACTTCAAAAAAGTCAGTGAAAATTTTATGAAGCACTGTTCTACTCTGACACATAGAGGTGAGAAAGTAAGAGAGAAATGTGGAATAAAATTCAAAACCAGAAGCCAGGCTTGCTGATCTAGCAGACACTGGTAGAACCCCTGAAACCACTGTCCTTAGTCAGTCCTCCAGCCCAGACCCAAAATCACTCCTATGCCTCAATTTTCATTCAACCAACAATAGATAGACCTTCACTACCAGTGAGTTTCAGAGGAAACTGCTGCCTATCTTTCTCCCATGCAGTAGCTGGTAGATTTCAACTGACTTTTGTTTAGAGGTCTCATACAGCACGCTCTTTGCTATCAAGGTTTCTTGCAAGACAGGCCTATTAGGTGGCAAATGACTCCAGAGAGAAATGCAATCCTTAAAACAATCAATCATACAAAATCAAAAGGGCAACATTTGTTCAGGGATAAACTCAGATGGTAGGAAGTGATTGAAAAAAGAAGGACAAATGGAAATGATGAATATAGAGAAGAGCTGGAAGAATGTTCTTATAATATGAGAATTATAATCAATGTCACAAAACATAATGCATATGATTTATTGAATGAAAAAACACTTTGCTTTGTAAATGTTCACTCAAATCACAATACCTTTTTTAAAAAAATGTAAAATCTCCTTCATAAGCAATATTCTTTCAATTTCTTAAATGCATAAGAAAAAGTATGTTGGCCATAGAGAGGATATAAGAGCCCTTTAACATTGCTATCTCTGTAGCTATGGATACACAGATTAACAGAACACAGAAGGGTTAGAAAAAATAATTTAGTAAAGGTGATTTATTAGAGAGGGAAACCAGGTATGCTGTAAAGTACATTTCAGAAAGAGATTCAAGATGAATATACAAAATAAATTAAAAAAAAATTCCTGAGTGAAATCCTTTGGTTTTTTGAGCACTTTGCACAATGCTTGGCTTATTGTTGGTTCCTGGTCAATGTGTGTGACATTCTGATTGAAGCAAAAAAGAGGACCATTGAACCTGCTCCTGTCCTCCTTAAGGAGGTTGCAGGAGGTGGGATGGAAAGAGTTAAAGAGAGGGTCCATGTTTCCCTCTACGTTTAAGGTCCCTGATGATAAATGGAACCAGGCATATTTAACATTGCTTCAACCTGTAGCACTTCTATTTTGCAGGTTTTTCTCTTTTTTTTACTATCTCAGGTATTATTTTAGAATTTTCCTTTTTTGTTATTAATGGGAAATTATAAAGACATAGGACTAGGAATCTTGATGCAAACTTATGCTGTGATGATTGGTTAACTGAAAACATCATTAATACCTACCCCAAATGGCATATGAAAAGCAGAAAAGACCCAGAGAGGTCTTAAGGGACCTAGTCTGCATTGTCTTAAAATTCTTGATATTCAAGGCTTCCTAAAGGACCATGTGAGATACTACAGACTATAATTTGTGCACAGTACTCCATAATAAATTTTCAACCTTGAGACTTCTGTTGCACTTGTTTGTATCTCTTTTAATGCCTCATCTTAACCTGTCATCTCATTTCCTCGAAGGAAGCATTAGATATTGTAGGTATGATTCCAACTACCTAGCTTCCAACTGGGTTTGAGCCACCAACCTTTTGAGTAGCAGGGTGACATTTTACACGCTACATGACCAGAACACCTGAATTCAGATTTCTAGTATCCTATAACTATGATAAATTTTATCAGTTTATCTGCTAATGTCATTTGTTTGTGATCTATTTTTAGATTGTATTGTTGTTGATTGCCTTCGAGTTGAGCACCACTCATAATGACCCTATGACCAAAAGGCCTGAAGCCCCTCTACAACTATTGACATTTATCAAAGTTTATAGTTTCTGGAGGCATGTTATTTAGGAAGTGGATGCCATTCCTGCTTCCAAATTTTTAGATTAGCACTAAATAATGCATAGACAAAACCTCTCCCTAGGAAAAGACATCTCTCGTTAAGGGAAAGGCTACTATGGTGTCTTATTCACCAGTTGGTACCATTGAGTCAGCTCCAGCACACAGTGATCTCATATGTGCCAGAGTACAGCAGTGCTCGTGCATCACAGCACAGGCTGCTGGCAGCTGTCTGCTAGGAGAACAAACAGGTTTGTCCTAGAGAGAGGGAAGCCAGAATGCTCCCTGGAGTCAAGGATTCTGAAGATTCGTCTGACATACTTTGGGCATGTTGCAAGGAAGAGCTGGTCCTTGGAGAGGGACATCATGTTTGGGAGAATGGAGGGGAGGCGAAGAAGAGGAAGACCCTCGATGAGATGGATTGATTCTGTGAGTGGAGTGGTGGGAATGAGTGTGTTTGAGATGGCGAGGTTGGCACAGGATAGAACGGTGTTTAGGGCTCTTGTACATAGGGTCGCTATGAGTCGCAAATGACTTGATGGCACATAACAACAACAAGTGTATTCACTGCTTCTCTTCAGTGGGTCAGAGAAAGGCTTAGCCTCTCTCTTTGATAACCTAGGAAGTCTTCAGCCTTCCAGTACACCAGCTCTATCATCTGATGACATACCGGGTCAATTTTCACACCTTCTGTGAGGCTCTGTCACCCTGCCCCATCGGCATAGCATGATCTGGACAGGCTTGTTGAGGTTGCTAAGCCAAGTTGTCAGCAGTATTAGTGACGTGTTATCTTTAGTGATTCAGCGTGTTTGTCACTCGAGCGGTCTCACCAGAATGCACTTTATGCCACAGTCTACAGTAGGGGTTACCAGATCAGTTTGTTCTTCCATTCTCACACATTTCAGTGCCAATTGCGTACTCAGGGAGAGGGAAAGTTAAATGGAAGAAAACAATATTAGTGGAGCACATTTTCTAACAATTTTCTTCTTTTTTCAGTTTTAAACATTCTTATGGATTGAATTCTGTCCTCCAAAATATGTTAAAAACCCCACCTTCCATGCCTATAGTTGAAATTCTTTGAAAATAACGTATCTTTGTTGTTTCACAGGCAGGATGAATGAAAACTGCACATGACTGAGCAGTTTCAGTCTGTTGTTCATAGGGTCACTATGAGTTATAGCTGATGGTTTGACATTTAAAATCAACAAATATAAGGTGTGACTTGAGTCAATCCCTCTCCTCTCTCCTTCTCTCTTTCTCTAAGTATAAAACAAACAAGCAAGTAGAGATTGGGGAAGACACATGCCAGACCACAAGATCACCCAGGAACAGAGATCAAAAGAAGCAAAGACCTTTTTTCAGAGTGAACACAGAGAGAAAATCTTCCCCTAGAAACAAATACCCTGTTGTCCAGTCAGTTCGAATTCATAATGACCATCCATATAGGCTTCCACAGTTGTAGACTTTTATAGGAGGAGAGTTTCGATCTTCATTCTACAGAGTAGCTGGTGGATTTGAACCACCAACCATTCAATTAGCAGCCTGACAGTTTATGCACAGAATAACAAAAATACCTCTAGGGTACCACTAGGCCACCAGCTGTCAGTCTGGAGACTAAGGTACACCTGATCCAGGCCATAGTCTTCACAATTAATTGCTATGTTTCAAGAGAGCTGGACAACGACTAAGATTGATAGAAGACGAATCACTGCCTTTGAGCTGTAGTGCTGGAGAAGAGTATTTTACTGGTAGGACAAAAATAGGTTAGTCTTGGAGAGACTGAAACCAGGCTTCTCCTTAGAGGCAAGGATTTTGAAGCTCCGTATGACATACTTTGGAGATGTTGCAAGGAGGCACCAGTCCTTGGAAAAGGACATCATGCTTGGGAGAGTGGAGGGACAGTCCAAGAAAGGAAAACCCTAGATTAAATGGATTGAGTCAGTGACTTGGGTAATGGGGGTTGTTGTTTGTTGTTAGGTGCCATCGAGTCACCTGCGACTCATAGCGACCCTATGTACAGCAGCCCTAAACTCCGCTCTGTCCTGTGCCAATCGCACTGTCTCTGACACTCCCATTCCAATTATCCCCATCACTGAATCAATCCACCTCATAGAGGGCCTTCCTCTCCTACACTGTCCCTCCACCCTCCCAAGCATGATGTTCTTCTCCAAGGACCGGTCTCTCCTCACAACATGTCCAAAGTATG
>NW_006399788.1:3682101-3706011 GCF_000299155.1 Elephantulus edwardii | reverse complement strand
GATTCAGTGACTGGGATAATTGGGATGGGAGTGTCAGAGACAGTGTGATTGGCACAGGACAGAGCAGAGTTTAGGGCTGTTGTACATAGGGTCATTACGAGTCGCAAGCGACTCGACGGCACATAACAACAACAACATGCACAATACCTCTGATCCTTGCTTTATCCTGATCAAATCTCACTGTCTGTGACACATTTATCCTCATTCCCCCAGTTATTGTGTCAACCCATCTTATCCACTGTCTTCCTCTCCTGCACTGTCTTTTGATCCTTCCAAGCATGATGTCCTTCTCCCAAGACTGGTCTTTCTTGGCTACATGCCCAAAATATGTGAGATGGAGTCTCAAAATCTTTGCCTCAAAGGAGCAGCTTAGGTTCATACTCTGCAGGACAAAACTGTTAGTTCTCTTGGCAGTCCATGGTATGTTCAATGTTCTTCTCTAGCATGATAACTCATAGATATCAAGATAGCATTGGGAAAATCTGTCACCAGGGACCTTTCTTGAGTCCTGGAGAGCAATGATGTAAGTTTAAAGACTAGGGTGCACCTGATTAAAGCTATGACCTTTCCAGTCCCCTGCTATGTATCTGAGAGCTGGACAATGAATAAGAATGGCAGAGGAAAAATTGATGTCTTTGAGTTGTGTTGGACTAGAATACTGAATATCCATGAATTGCCAAAAGTACAAGCAGATATGTCTTGAAGACAGTGCAGCCGGAGTTCCCCTGGAAGGCAAGGTTGTGAAGCTTTGTCTCATATACTTTAGATACGTAGTTATGAGAAGATAGCTTCCTTAGAAAAGGGATCTCTGGTGGTCTAGTGGCAAGAAGCTGTACTGCAATCCGGATGGCATGAGGTTCAAGGCCACGAGCTGCTCTGCGGGACAAAGATGGACCGTCTTCTCTCGTGTGATTAACTGCCTCTAAAAACCTGCCAGAGGGTCAGCTATGGGTTGGTTCCAACTCTGTGGTACAAAACAACAACAACAACATTCCTTAAAAATGGACATCATGGATATGGTAACTGCTGCAATGGACTCAAGAGTCTTGGGGATGATAAGATAGTGCGGGATAATACAGGGTTCAGAACTATTGTTCACAGGGTCACCATGAGTTACCCACAACTTGATGACACAATAACAATGATAAAATTAATTTCTGCTTTTAAAGACACTTGTTTGTGGTATTTTTGAAAGAGTAGTATTAAATAAGAGACAAAAATTCCTCTCCATAGAACAGGCATGTCAAGAGAAAGGATTTACTGGGTTCTTACTCACCACTCAGTTACCATTGAATCAACTCAACGTTACGGCAATCCCATGTATGTCAGAGTAGAACTGTGCTCCGTGGACTTTTCAAGGATTGAGTTAGGGGAAGTAATTTGTCAGGACTTTCTTCTGAGGCACTTTAGGTTGAATTTGAACATACAAATTTCACATAGCACCCAAGCATGTTCATCATTGCCAGTGACACATTTCAAAGGTGATTCTTTTGTCTTCATTATCCCTTTTTTATCCCAAAGTTTATGTTAAAATAAACTACATGGTTTGCTCTTTACTTTCCTGTATCACGCACCAATGAATGATAATCTGAAAATCATCCAAACCAGCTAAGTCCAGGTTATGGAAATAACATTTGTGTATGTGCTTTTTCTTTAATTTCACCTTCTTCTTATGATGGGCACACCCACAGATGCTACACCTGAGCTGTGGCTGATCTTTCATATCTGTCTCTCATCTCCTTGACCTCAATGTGGAAAATTTGCTCTTCACTCTTTACTTTATTTTTCTTAAACAATCTTTCTTGGACTTTGGAGAGCTCTCGTGGCATAGTCCTTGAGGAGTTGCACTGGTAACCCAAGGGTACAAATCCACCAGTGGCCCTGAGGGAGAAAAATAGCCAGTCTCCTCCTTTTTATATTTACAGCCTGTAGGAAATTCTACATACAGAAGTTCACTGAGTCAGAACAAACTTGGCAGCAGAGAGAGGGAAAGAACAACCAGGTCTTTCTCAGGGCTTGATCAGTTTTTTATTTCACCCATTTCTCTTTACTTACAGCCCACGCTACTTCCTCTCCTTCTCTAAACCATATTTCTTAACTTTGTCTAACTTAAAGATGCAAGTTGTTTCTCTGCCCAGTAGTTACTTTTTAGTTTACCATGAAAATCACAAATCCCAAATACTGCAAGAGCTATGCAAATCAAGTACAAGCGTGAAGTAAGCCAGAAGTAAGATGATAAAAAATGGATCCATCCCAGCATATCCCTGAGAAATGCATGCCCCAGCTAAAGCCATTCAAAACGAATTCTGTTAATATCATTCAGCCCAAACAAAACACATGTGCAGCTGATGTGTTGCTATGCTTGCAACACCTGGGGTAAAGCACCTGCAGTAATCTGTGGTCAAATAAGCATAATTTACCCTCTCATTTGTTATGAGAATCTCGGTTCTAAGGATGGAAAGCTCTGTAAAAATGATTGTGCAGTATAAAAGGTAAAAGAAAATCTGTGCTGAAAAGGGACATCTTCCAGTAACTCTGAGAGAAAAATGATTCATTCTTATCAGGAACTATCTGCCAGTAGATCATAACTTAAGAAAACTAAGGTTTATGACATCCCCTCCCCTCCAATGTGATTAAATTGCCTCCGAAAACCCACTGGAGGATCAGCTATGAGTAGGTCTCATCTTGACAGCACATAACAACAACAACATGGCATCCCATCAATTTCTAAAGATGTTCAATAGTCACAATATAACAGTGTTCCATGTCCATCTTCTTTATGCCTATCTTCCAGGTATGTGTGAATCTAGATATTGCTTATTTTTAACTTCTTCCACAAATTAAAGACAATTGTAATGGCTCATAATTCCATTTTGAATTTCTTTCTCTAAAGAGCAGGCATTTCAGCGATGTTGCCTCTCAATAATACATTGAAATAGGCAAATTCCTCAAGTTTTAGCCATTATTATTTCACCAGGGTTAATATCTTCTTATCTTATCTACCTGGCAATTAGTACGATTTCACAACATATCATGGAAACAACCATTGGCCCTATGGCCCAAAAGTATGTATACATCAATGCAATTGTTTACATTTATTTCTTTGCCTGATAAATCTTCAATGAAAAACATCCCAGATAGCTAAATTTTACAATACTTTCAGAGCAAGTTCATGGGTATTATAGCTAAAATAGGCCACTGTCTTTGAGTGTTGCTGTTTCCAAGTCCAAATTCTCCAAGTACAAAGATCAGCAGGGACTCATGGAGACAAGCCATCAAGATTCTAGTACTTTAGAATCAGGAAGTATAATTATCTGTGTATCACAGAATCATAAATAATCCAATGATCCACATTACCAAATTACCTTGACCTAGACTGTGTCTCTCTAAATAACTCAACATGCTCACTTAGAGTATCTCTTGAAGTTCTCTTTTCCACAATTTTTTTTCATAAATCAAAACATATTCTACAGAAATAATTATTCAGAGATATTATATCCTTTGAATTTTTAATTTGCTTTTATACTGGTTTATTTACTAAGTTCTTATACCTTGTTTTTCATATGGAATCTTTCCCATTTCCTTCACCCCCTCTACCTATCAAATTGTGTGACCCTATGATTAACACCTACCCCTCACTCCCCCCTCTTGGAGCCTCATACTTGTTTTACAATAAAAGTCTTAACAATATTTGTCCTTATAGAACTAGTTAGTTCACTCAGCATAATTCTCTCCAGTCCCTCCCAAGTTAGGTAGTATTTTATTAAATCATTGCTCCTGCCTGCTGCATAGTATTCTATCATGTGAATATACCATAATGTCTCAGTCCATTGTATTGTGGTTGGACATCTGGACTGTTTCCATGTTCTTGCTGTGGTGACTAATGCTGCTGTGACCATTGGTGTACAAGTCTCAGTTTGTGCCTCAGTTCTCATTCTCTCAGGGTGCTGTTCTTTTTGTTAGGTACTACTGACTTAAGGATGACTTATAGTGGTGTATAAACAACAGATCTGAACCCTGTCCTACCTCATGAACCCTGTCATATCCAGAGTTATTGGAAGATACCCCCTTTAAGCACGTTTTAACTTTTTTATTTGTTTATTTTAATTCACATTGTGTTTCATACAATCATTCTCCTACATTTTATCTTATAAAATTAATCACCATTGATATGCCTACTATTACCCTATGTTTTTTTATCTGCACTGGATGGATATTTTCTAGTTCCTTCACCCCTTACCTTTACCCTCCAAAATCTGTAACTGTGATTTCCATCCCCTCCCCAACCTCAGTGGCCCTTACCCCATCTGCTTCCCTCTTTGGATATTATACATCATCATTTCTGACACAATTCACCCCACTGCTGCGGTCACTATGTTGATCCATCTTGTTGAGGGTCTTCCTTTCTTACACTGACCTTCCATCTTTCCAAGCATGATCCCTAACTTTCAGTTCAGCTAAAAATGTTCTGACCTACTTGTACTTTATGGCAGATAACAAAGATGGATTTTGCAGTGGCAAAAGATATACTTTTGTTGGTTTTGTATGCTTTTGAGTCAAGTTTCAACTCATACCAACCTTATGTGACAGGAGAACGAACACACAGTGTTTTCTAGGTTGTCATTTCTTACATGTGGAGTCACTGCAGCACAGTCTATAGGGAGTTGTGTTGTAAACTCAAAGATAGTGCCTTTCTGAACAGTTTGAATCATCAATAGCTCAGATGGAGAACGATGTGTGAACTCCTCCATGTGATTTACAGCTTGCAAAAACTCACTGAAACATCAACTGTGAATTAGTTTCAACTCAATGACAAGTGAGTGTAGAATGAGAATCTTCTGACCTGGTGACCTAAGGTCTTTCTCCTGCAGAGTTGCTAATAGGATATGAACTGGCCACCTTGGGTTAACAACCAAGTGTTTAGCCACTGTGCCTCCATGGCTTCTGAACGTAGTTAAGCATCAATGCCAGTGCAGCCGTGTGTGTTCATGCCTCCAAACAAACAGCTTAGAATAATAATAGCTACAATTTTTGCAGTACTTAGCAGTTGGTGCCCTCTGTACTGAGCACTTCAAACACATCATCTCATTTAATTCTCATAATAATCTTGTGAGATAGCAATCATTCTCTCAACTTCAAAGACTGAAATTGAGGCTTAGCAGAGTTAAGCAACTAGCCCAAGGTCATGCAGCTTGGAAGTGGAGAAAGTAGGATTAAATGGCCACAAGGTCTTAATCACCCTATTAGATTTCCCCTGGTCATGGAGTCTTAGGGGAAACAGCTCGAAAGCCACCAATGCCTGGAGGGATCTGGATTCCTGGACTGACCCTGAGACCCACTTACTTCACAAAGTATCTACAAACTGCTGTGGCCTTTAACTGGAAGATTAAAAGATTCCAAAACTTTGTGGAAAAACATTATTTTAATAAATATTGTTTACTATGAAAATTTACTGATTGTTGATTTAAAAATCCTTTCCCATGATGTTGATGTTGTGGTTGTTTGCTGTTAAGCTCCGTCGAGTCATAGGCGACTTATAGCGACCCTATAAACGAAAATCCTCGACACTTGTGCGAATGACTTTCATCCTTTCTCCAGCTTCATAGGGTTTCCAGAGGCAAGCTGTTTATGGAACTGAAAATTTAGTCTATATTTAATACATATATGACTTAATGGTGTGCTTTATTCCTAGGTAAATATTTGGATTAAGTGGCTGGTGTAGCAAAAACAGATTCCTTTCCAGGATATGTATGTGTCTTACTATGTTATGCATTTAGTTTTTGTAACCTACTGTTGAGCTGGGTGGGAATCTAGTTTGGAAGTCATCTGCAGCAGCCAGATTCTACAGAGGCTTATTTACTGATTCTGGTAAGGATTAGGGTGGAATGTTGACTGGCTAATGGGTGTGAGATGATGTGATTCAGCCTCCTATTTAAAAGTGCACTTGGTCAGCAGTATGGGGCTGGAATCCAGTTTGGAAGTCATCTGGTTTTAATTGTTTTGGGCCAAACATTTTTTTAAGTGGTATAGCACTGATCTGTCTATTTCCTATACAGAGGTAACTCGTGGTTGTTGTGAAGCTAAACACTGTGACACTGATGTCTCAAATGTGATAATGGTTACCCATTGTGGACAGTGTTTGGTGGAGCTAATAGCTTGCCTCCTGAAACCTTATGAATGTGGAAAAACGAAGAAAATGTTACAAGTGTTCAGGTCTTTCATTCACAGAGTCACTGTGAGTTGTCTATGACTCTACAGCACTTACCAACTGTTGAGTTGACCATCCAGCAGAATTTTAGAGGTAGTAAATTGCTTGACAGGAGATTGCCCATCTTTCTTCCACAGAGTAGCTGACATTTGAACCAAATGTCTTTGGGTTGACAGTGCACATACCACTTAGCCACCAGAGCTAGTATCTGAAAACAAGAATTGTTCTAGGAAATGAAACATAAAGATACATTAAGATGTGGTTCTCATCCTCAAGAGCTCAAAGTCTACATGAAAGAGCAAAGCCACAACAGTATTGGAGCTTCCAATTAGTAAATCAACTTACACTCATGATATTACATGTTTATTTGTCTAATTCAGTTTAAAGAAAACCCAAACTCATTGTATCTCTTCGTTTTTCATTGCCACATTAAAATGGGTAAAAGGAAAGGCATTATACAGAAGTCATTATCATCTCAAGTTGAAATCAGCTGGTAAGTCACCCTCTAGTAGGTTTTTGAGACTCCTAAACCTAATCCCTCAGGGGTATTGTCTCACAAAGAAGGAAAACTAAAAGACACATGCAAAAGTGATTGAGGCCATGTGGAGATAAATCCACGTGGTGGTGCTTGTTGTTAGGTACCATCGAGTTGAGTGCAACTCTTAGCAACCTCATGAACAACAGATCTGAACTCATGGCAACCTCGCAGTGTCCAACACACTTGAGCCCATCACTGTAGTCACTATATCAATCTGCCTTGTTGAGGGTATTCCTCTCTTTCAGCACGTCTCCACCTTTTTAAGCATGATGTCCTTCTCCAAGGAATAACCTTTTCTAGCAATATGCCTCAAGTGTTCAAGGTGAAGCTTCACCTTTCTTGCCTCCAAGGATGCACCTTCTCCAAGATATATCTGTTTGTTATTTTGGCAGTCTATGGGATTTGCAGTACTCTTCTCCAAAACCACAATTCAACAGCATCAATTTTTCTTCAGTCATCCTTATTCATTGTCCAGCTCTCAGCAACACAGTTCAAATACACCAGCTGCTTCACAAGATTGCTCTTCCTATGCAATGTACTGCCTTTGAAAACTCACTTGAGGGTTGGCTGTGGAATGGTTCTGACTCAATAACATAACACATAACAATAATCAGAATATTCACATGTTAGATGCACCTAAAAGCCAAGGGATGTTAGTAAGTACAGAAGTTACTAGCAATTGAAATAAACAGAGAAAGATCTTCCCTGGAACTACACCATAAATTAGGACTTCAAGCCTCCCACAGTGTGAATAAATATTTTCTGTTTCTAAAGTCACCCACTTGTGGTATTTTTATTACAGCACCACTTGGAAAAAAATACCCACAAAAAACTCAAGCTTATTGTTACTCCTGGTTTGTTGTGTTTTTAAAAAATAATATTTATATGTATCATCACTCCACTTTATACAATCAAATACAGTGTTTCGTTCATATACATTGAGTTTTACAGTCATTTCTGTACATCGTGGTTTACATAATTAATTATTGATCTATTCTTTTTATCTCCACATCTCAAATACCTCCTGCACCTTACCTACTCCTTCAACCCCACACCTCTACTAACCTCTGCTCTTAATGATTTCCTCTTCCTCGTTCCACACCCTTTCCCCTTTCCTTCTGTTCAGTTATATATCTCTTATTCCTGTTTGCTAATTACAATAACTGCATTGTCTTTATATTGATTCTTCCCAGGTTGATCCTCCCTTAACTTTCCAAAAAGTTGGAAAGAAAGCTAACTAAAAGGGAGAAAAGAAACGTTTGTCAATAACATTCTAGACAAGGGTCTTACTATGAACGTTTAGAGACTACTGTAGGGATTACACACACATACACACAAAGGACTGATGCAACCCAATTGCCAAATGTATAAAAGACATTAAAAGACTCTTCACAAAGGAGCCCATTCAGATGGCCAACAGACATATAAAGGCATGTTTAAAATCACTGGTTTTCAGAGAGATGAAAATCAAAACAAGCAGCACTGTCAAAGTCAAACAAAAGTATATGTTGAAGAGGAAGTGGGGAGACTAGAATTCTTATGCACTGCTAGTGGGACTGTAAAATTTTACATTTACCTGGAAGGTAGTTTGTCATTTCCTCAAAAAGCTAAACATAAAAATCCCATATGGACCAGTCATTCTACTGATGGAAATATGTTGTTGTTGTCGTCATGTGCCATTGAGTTTCTGCAACTCACAGAAACCCTATGTACAACAGTCCTAAACCCTGCTCTATTCCATGCCAATCTTATTCTCTGAGGCGCCTATCCCCATTACCCCTCTCATTGAATCAATCCATCTCATCAAGGGTCATCCTCTCTTGCACTCTTCCTCCACTCTCCCAAGCATGATGTCCCTCTCTAAGGACTGATCCCTCCTTGCAACACATCCAAAGTATGTCAGACAAAGCTTCAGAATCCTTGCCTTCAAGGAGCAGCCTGGTTTCACCCTCTGCAGGATGATTCTGTTAGTTCTTTTAGTAGTCTATGGTGCTGGTTGTGGAACAGACCACCAAAAACTCACATGCAAGTTCAAGCTGAAGGTAAGGAAAATTAAATCAAACTCATGGGAACCAAAATATGACCTTGAGTCTATTCCACCTGAATTTCAAAACCATCTCAGGAACAGATTTGAGACCTTGAACACTAATGAGTGATGACCAGATGAACTGTGGGAGGATATAAAGAATATCATCCAGGAAGAGTACAAAAGGTCATTACCAAGACAGAAGAGGAAGAAAAGACCAATACATATGTCAGAAGAGACTCTGAATATTACATTAGAGCACTGAGAAGCCAAAGCAGAGGGAAGAAATCAAGATAGTAAGGAGCTGAAAAGAAGATTTCAAAGGGCAGCACGGGAAGACAAAGTAAAGTATTATAATGAAATGTGAGCTCGAGTCAGAAAATCAAAAGGGCTGAACTCACTCAGCATTTTCTGAGCTCAAGGAACTGAAGAATAAATTCAAGATTTGAGTGGTAATACTAAAGGATGCTTTGGGCAGAATATTAAATGATCCAGGAAGTATTAAAAGAAGATGGAAAGAGTATACAAAGTCATTGTACCTAAAGGAATTGGCAGAAACAGAAGAATTTCATGAAACAATCTATGAGCAAGAGCTTGTGGTGAAAAGAAGTTCAACGTACTCTGAAAGAACTGGCAAAATACAAGGTTCCAGAAATTGATGATATACTAATTGATATATTTCAATAAACAGATGCTGCCCTATTGTATTCAACAAGGTGTGCCAAAAAATCTGGAGGACAATCAACTGGCCAACTGACTGGAAGAGATCTATATTTTTTCACATTACAAAGGAAGGTAATCCAACAGAGTGTGGAAATTATCAAGCAATATCATTAATATCACATGCAAGCAACATTCTGCTGAAAATTATCCAAAAATGACTGGAACAGCACATCAACAGAGAACTATCAGAAGTGCAGGCTGGGTTTAGGAGAGGTCATGGTACTAGTGATATTATAGCTAATGTTATATGGATCTTGGCTGAAAGCAGGGAGTAGTAGAGGAATGTTTATCTGTGTTTCATTGACTATGTAAAGGCCTTTGATTGTGTGGACCACAATACACTGTGGCTAACTGAGAAGAATAGAGCATTATACTGAGTGAAATAATTCAGTCACCAAAGGACAACTATTGTGTAACACAGCTACTATGAAAATCAGAAGATAACTGATGGGCAAGGGAAGAGGAGGCAAAAGAGAAATGCAATGAGTAGACCAAAAATACTGTGATGCAGGAAAAAACTGCCCATCTCTATCCCATGGAGCCACTACTGAATTTGAATCTGTAGTCTTTGGAGTCTTTGGATTAGCAATGTATCTCACTATGGGCTTTGCTACCAGAGGTCTCCACTAGATTACTGTTAGAGATTGAGTTGTGTCCCCAAACATGTTGTAACTCTTAACCCTTATATTGTGGTTATAATTCTATTTAAGAACAACATTCTTTGTTATGTTAATAAGACTGTATTAATGTAGAAGTATATTTTATATCAATTACTTTTGAAGTATAAAATGAAAGATAGGCAGAGAGAAGCAAGCAGAGATGTCGAAGATGGATGTCATGCCATATAGATTTAGGAAGCTAAAAAGAGACAAGGTCTTTTCCCCAGAACTAACACAGAGAGAAAGCCTTCCCTTAGATCTGGTGTCCTGAGTTGAGATATCCAGTCTCCTAATCTGTGATATGCTTGAAAAAGTGAAGGAGAGAAAGACCCTCAACAAGATGGATTGGCATTGACAGCAAGGATGGGCTTGAGCATGGCACAAACAAGGGCACAAAGTAGGGCAAGGTTTCAATTTGTTCAATGAGTTTTGGTAGACTTGATGGCACCTAACAACAACAAACTGAGAGAAATAAATTTGTTTCTTAAAGTCATCCACTTGTGGTATTTAACATTATAGCAGCACTAGATACCTAAGACAATAAGATTGAAGAACACTTTCATTTGTTGTTGTTGTCAGGTGTTGTTGAGTCAAGTACAACTCATAGTGACCCTATGAACAACAGATCTGAATAAACCCTGTCCTAACCTGTGCCATCTTCACACCCAATGTGTCAGTTACCATGTCAATCCACCTGGATGAGAGTCTTCCTCTTCTTCACAGATCCTCAACCATCATGTCCCTCTTCAAGAAATAGTCTCCCTAGCAAAATGCTGGAAGCATGTGAGGTGAAGCTTCAGCATTTTACGCCTCCAAAGAGCACTCCGGCTGCACTCTTTCTAAGATATATTTGTTTTTTTCTTTTGTCTGTTCATAGGATATTCAGTGCATTTCTTCAACATATCAGCTTAAAGGCATCAATTCTTCTTCTGTTATTCTTATTCATTGTTCAGCTCTTAGATGATAGCAAGTGATTAGAAAGATGATGGCTTGAATCAGACACATTTTAGTCCTCAAACTGACATCATTGCCCCTTAATAATTTGGGGAGGTCCCTAACTGCAGACTTTTCCAGTGTAATGTGTCTCACTATTTCATGACTGCTGGTACTAAGAATGTTAACTGTGGATCTAAGTTAAGATGAAGTTTTTGACAGTTTCAAGCTCTTCTCCATCATGATGCTGCTTATAAGTCCAGTGGTAAGAATCTTTGTTTTGACACTGAGATGTTATCCATACCAAAGGCTGTATTCCTTGATCTTCTGCAACAACTACTTCAAGTCCTCATTTTCAGCAAATAAGGTTGTATCTGCTGCATAGTGCATGATAGGAGTCTCTCTCCTATTCTGATACCACATTCCTCTTCTTAAAGTCCAGCTTCTTGAATAATTTTCTCAACAGACAGATTGAATAGGTTTGAAGCGAGAATACCACCCTGTCACACCCCCTTCTTAATTTTAAACCATGCAATATTCCCCTGTTCTGTTCACACAACAGCCTCCCGGTGCAGGTATAAGTTTTGCATGAACACACTTAAGTGCTCTGGGACTCCCATTTTTCTCAATGTCAGACAAAAGTTGTTATGATCCACACAGTCAAATGCCTGTGAATAGTCATTAAAGCACAAATAGACATTTTTCTAGTATTCTTTACTTTCAGCCAGGAACCATCTGACATCAGCAATGATACCCTTGGTGCCACAGTCTCTTTTAAATCCTGCTTGCACTTTTGGTAGTCCCCTATCTATGTACTTTTGTTTGGAAAACGTTTTAATTTCACTATTAAGTATGATGTCTACTTTACATTTATTCTGTATTGTATTCAGATACATAGCAAGTCATTGAAAAATACCATAGCCTGAATCTTTAAACTGACAACAGTGTTCCTTAGTGATTTTGGAAAGATTCTTGACAGCAGGCTTTTCTAGGACAACACGTCTTTTGATTTCTTAACTGCTAGTGCATGGAATTCATCTGACAGATGGCAGAGCAATCACTGCACTATAGCTATAGAAAGGATAGTTGGAGCACAATATCAGCAGTCAAAACCAGAGCAGGTACCAAAAGTGGAAAAGGCAATTTTCACCCATGCAATTAAACTGCCTCTGAAAGTCTGCTGGAGGGTCAGTTAGGAGTTGACTCTTACTCAACAGTACACAGAAACACAACAACTTAATGGTAAATAATGGTGGCGAGTTGAAGTACCAACAGGCGTGTCTTGGGAAAGGTGGAGCTGGAGTGCTCCCTGAAGACAAGGATGACAATGCTTTATCTTTCATACTTTGGGCATGCTGTTAGCAGAGGCTATTTCATGGAAAATTTTATGTAATACTTGGAAGGGTGGAGGGTAATTGAAAAAGACTCCCAACAAGATGGATTGATGTGACTGCAGTGATAGACTCAAGTGTATCAGAGATGGTGAAGATGTCACAGGACAGGGCAGGATTCAAAGTTGTTGTTCATAGGTTCTCTATGAGCAGGACTTGACAGCACCTAATAACAACAATAACATGGTGGTGAGTGTTAATAAACAGAGTAGTTTTTTAAATTTCCTTCAGTTTAAAGGGGATTGCAAGAGTTGTATTGGTTTTTTAGTAAACTAGCAAGTCCATATTATCTCACCATCCTGTCTTCCAGACATGAGATCTGTTGAACTGGGGGGTGGGATGGGGTGGGGGTGGTGTCTTATCTGAGGGATACTCACTATACTTTATTTATAACCATTCTTTCTACAATGTTGAAGAGTTTGTTACCAAATAAAATAAGTCCTCTGTTACTTCCTCTCTGATGGGTCTGCTCAGCCAGATGCACAAATACATGTCCACAGTCTTCCACTAAAAACTCCACAGAAGCAAACACAGTCCGATACAGTTTGTAAGAAACCTGGTGTGCCCCCTAATGACATTAATTTTTATGCTTGGCCTTTCTATAAAGTCAGCAGCATAGAGCATTGCATATGCAAGTGCTGGAAGAGGGCTGACTCTGGAAAGAGCAGCTCAGCCAAGGCCATTCAACACTGACTCTTCTCTCGTTTTGTAAAATAATTTCCGGCGGCTCAGCCAGCCAACCACAGTGAAAGCTGAGAACATGAAAGGGGACTTTTCAGTGGGAGCTTATCAAACTGCTACCAAAAGCAAGCTGAGCTTTAAAGATAGGAGAGATGTCAGGCCTCCCAAGAGGTGGGGAGACCTGTGCTGATCAGCTTTACCTCTTGACTTTGCTGTTGTTTTCTGGTAGTATAACCTGATACATAAAACTCTCCTCCTTCCTGTAACTTAGAACTCAACAAACATCTGAAGAATATTGCATTCATCTAAAACTCCTGTACCTTTCACTTGCAAAAACACCTTTCATCACAATGACGACTGATTATAGCTGTCAGAATCTTAGATAATGTTTTCCATGCCAAGATTTCATGTTTTCTGTGACTAAGGAACTTAATGGAATATAGTCCTCACTCCCCCAGCCTCACTATTATCCTCAGGTTAAATGCATATATCACTTTTACTAACCTATCACTAGGCAAGGAATTATACTTCTGTGCCAAGCAAGAGTTCAATCTTGAATCACTAGACCTCAGACTTCAAAGCCTTCATTTTCATAGTACTGGAGAGTTTGCATAAAACTTTCCCACATACTATCAATTTAATCACCAAAATAATCCCGTAAAGAGATTGTTATTATCAGTAACTTTCAATTAGGGGTTCAGGTCCCAAAACAGTAAAGAATTTGTCCAAGGTTAGTAATTGCCAGAGATGAAACTAGAATTGGCCTTTGGACTTTAAATTCATCCTTCTGTATACCAAATGGAAGATGAAATGCACAGATCAGCACCCAAGTTATCTTGGTACCTTTAGTTTCAAATACCTCAAGTTCACATTTTAATACTGTTGTTTTTATAAAACTAGACATCAACCTTCAGGAAACTTGGACAGGATCTACATCTCACTCCATTATAAAAACCCAACTCAAGTTGTATCAGAGATTTAGGAATAAAATTAAAAATAATAAAAATCATCAGAGGAAAATTTAGAAGCCCTACTCTAAGGCATAAATAAACTTGTAAAAATAGCCAAAAATGCCTACCAGGTAACCAGGACAGTATAAAATAGAGAAATGGAACTCTCTAAAAATCAAATCCCTGTGTGAATAAAAAAGCTTTTCCAACAGGGTGAAAAGGTGGCCCACAGAATGGAAAAGCACATTTGGCGATGGCATTTCATACAGAGACTTCTAATTAAAATTTACAGAATACTGGGTGTCAGCGGATAGGACTTGCCAGATGAATTGGGGGTCTCTGGCTCATAGTCCACCAGCATTTGGGTGTGCCAGAATTTAAAAATCCAAATGTTAATTGCTTTTGGATGAACACTCTTTTTGCGTGGTACAGCAGTGATCTATTTGCTCTGCTGAAATAACTTAGACTTGCTCTGATAATGGACAACTGTGCCATAGGTGTGTCAAACAACATAACTGACTAGCATCATGGGTGGACAGATGATAGTTAGATAGATAGATAGATAGATAGATAGATAGATAGATAGATAGATAGATGATAGATAGATAGATAGATAGATAAATAGATAGATAGATAGATATTTAAATGTCAATTGGGCCCGAGGGCCTAATGTTATGAGTTTGGAGGAATGTTCTTCCAAGATGTGCGGCACTCCTCTGTCAATCTGCTGTCCTGTGGTAATCTGGCTTTGCTATGATGCTGAAATTTTGTGCCTTGGGGAGTCAAACCCCATAATGACTGCCCATGGTAGACAGAGTTGGTGCAGCTCCCAGTTTAAGACAGATTTGGAAGCAGGAGTGGCATCCACTTCCTAAACCTCATGCCTCTGGGAACTCTAAGAACCTGGAGAAAAGACGATAGTTATAGAAAGGTTTCAGACCTTTGGTTCATAGGGTCTCTGTGAGTTGTGCTTGACTCGGCAGCAATCAACAACAAACAACAAAGTAAAAAACTGTGTTATTGTTCATTGTTGTTGTTATGTGCCATCAAGTCATTTGCGACTCATAGAGACCCTATGTACAACAGCCCTAAACCCTGCTCTATCCTGTGCCAATCGCATAGCCTCTGACACACCCATCCCGATTACCCTAGTCATGGAATCAATCCACCTTATAGAGGGTCTTACCCTCCTGCGCTGTCCCTCTACCCTACCAAGCATGATGTCCCTCTCCAAGGACCTGTCTCTCCTTACAACATGTCCAAAGTATGTCAGACGAAGCCCCAGAATCCTTGCCTCCAAGGAGTAGCCTGGTTTAACCCTCTCCAGGTTGAATCTTCTTGTTTTCTTAGCAGTCCATGGTACATTCAATACTCTTCTCCAGCACCACAGCTCAAAGGCATCAATTCTCCTTCTATCCTCCCTAGTCATTGTCCAGTTCTCTGATGCATAACAAGTGATTGCAAAGACCATGGCCTGTGTCAGGTGCACCTTAGTCTCCAGAGAGACACCGTTGCTCTTGAGTCCTTTAGAGAGGTCCCTAACAGCAGACTTTCCCATAGCATTACTTTTTTTTTATTTCCTGGCTGCTGGTGCCAAGAGTGTTGACCGTGGAGCCGAGCAAACTGAAGCTGTGAACAATCTCAATCTCTTCACCATCCATCCTGATGATACCAATTGATCCAGTGGTGAGAATCTTTGTCTTCTTGACATTGAGCCTCAGTCCATACTGAAGGATGCAGTCCTTGGCCCTCTGCAGCAACCATTTCAGGTCCTCCTCAGTTTCAGCAAGCAGGGTTGTGACATCTGCATAACACAAATTGTTAATAGATCTTCCACCAATCCTGATGCCACACTTCTCCTCATAGAGTCCAGCCTCTCATATAATCTGCTCTGCATACAGGTTGAAAAGATATGGAGATAGGACACATCCCTGGCGTACACCCTTCCCAATTTTGAACGATGTGGTGCTGATTGTTTTAATATGGTACTAAATCACTTAAGTATATGGTACTTTGTGTAAATGGTTACTTTGCTTTAACCATTGCACTAGGTAGAGAACAGGTTGTACTCTATGCTATATTGCATAATATTTTCTGGCCAAAACACATAATAGTCTACAAATGTGACACTCTGGAAAAAGGGGGGGGGGAACCCACAACAAAACAAAAAACCAAAACACACTTATTTTTTTTAAAGGACCATTCCTTGGTTTTTAAAATCGGCTGGAAATTGAGGAAGTAGTCGGGTGCTTTTGGATGGTGAGAGCCAATGGGAATGCCTGAGCTCATGGAGTTTAGACCATGCCTTGGTTTTTAAATTTGGTTGAAACTTATGCATGTGTTCAGGTCTTTCATTCACAGGGTTGCTGAGTTGTCTAGGAGTCAATGGCACTTAACAACAATAACAACAACAACAACAACAATATAGAGGGAGCTCAGTTGGTCTAGTGGACAGAAAGTGATGCTACCAAGCCAAAGGTGCGTAATTTTAATAAGCGACCCTCAGGCCTGGTTGTAATTGTTTTGGTCAAACATTCTTCTAAGTGGTATAGCACCAGTCTGTCCATTTGCTGTACAGAGGTAACTTGTGGTTGCTGTGATGCTGAACACTGTGACACTGAAGTGCCAAATGTTAATGGTTACCCATGAAGGACAATGTTTGATGGAGTTTTCTGACTAAAACAAGCTTGGAAGCAGGAGTGACATCCACTTCCGAAATAGCTTGCCTCTAGAAACTCTGAATTGGAGAAATGATGAAAGTTAAATAAGTGTTCAGTTCTTTTGTCATAGGGTCACTATGAGTTATCTACGACTCGACGACCCTTAACAACAGCAACAACAACAATAAAAATCATACCAGGTGCTGTCTGTGGAACAGACCATCTATTACTCTTGTGACAGTTCAAACTGAAGGTGAAGAAAACAAAAACAAGTCCACAAGAACAAAAAATATGATCTTGAGTCTCTCTTACCTGGATTTAAAAATCATCTCCATAATACATTTGAGGGGTTGAACACTAAAAATCAAAGGACAGAAGAGTTATGTGGTGACATCAAGGATATTATCCATGAGAAGAACAAAGACAGAGGAGGAAGATAAAACCAAACCTCAACGCTGTCAGAAGAGACTCTGAAAATTTTACTAGAGAGTGAGAAGCCAAAACAAAGGAGAGAAATGCTCAAGTAAGTGAGCTGAATAGAAGATTTCAAAGGGTGGCTTGATAAAACAAAGTATTATAATGAAATGTGCAGAGAGCTTGAATTGAGAATAAAAGTGAAGAACTCACTCTGCATTTCTCAAGTTGAAAAAACTTTAAAAAAAAAATCAAGCCTCAAGTTTCAATACGGAGACATCCAGGAAGCAACAAAAGAAGATGAGAGGAATACATTGTTACTCTATCAAGAAGAATTTGTTGACACTGGAAACTTTCAGGAAGTACCATATGAACAAGAGCCAGAAGGTAAAAAGAGAAGCTCAAACTGCACTGAAGGCATTGACAATAAGTTCCCATGAATTAATGAGATACCAACTGACACATTTCTTTAAAAAAATATAATAAAATTTTAAATTAGGATTTAACAAAATTTACAGTAAAGTTGGATTTTCATTCATTCATTGTTGCACATTTCCCTTCCTCCTCTTTCCTTCTCCCTCCCCCAATTCACTTTCATTTTTAAAAAATATTAATTCTTTGTTACACCATTTCCCACCACCACCACATCACTTTCCCCTCTCCCTTCCTTAGTCTTCTTTGCAAGGTACCTCTAATTCTGGGCCATTGTCTTTCATATAATGCCTAATCATATATTCCTTTTAAATAGTGCTCTCCCTCATCTGTTCCAATATAATGTTAATTATCCATTGACTTTTTTCCTAGTTTCCTCTTAACCTCCCATGTCAGCCCTGTTTCTTAACAGTGGTGTTACACAGTATTTGTCCTTTTGAGAACGAGATGTTTCATTCAACATAATGTCCTCCAGGGTCACCTATATTGTGTAATATTTTAGGAGTTTATTCTTTTTCAGTGCTGAATAGTATTCCAGTTGGTGCTGTGTTTCAATAAATATATGCAACCACCATGCTCATCATGCTTATGCTGGGAAATTTGGGGGACAGCCAATTAGTCAACTGACTGGATTGTTCCTATGCTCAAGAAAGGTTATCCTTTCAAACAGAATGTGGAAATTATTGAGCAATAAAATTAATGTCACATATAAACAAAATACTGTTGGATATCATCCAAAAATAGCTAGAACAGTACTTTGAGAGAACTGTCAGAAATTCAAGCTCGGTTTAGAAGGGGCCATGGCACCACAGATGTCATTGTTGATGTCAGATGGATCTTGGCTGAAAGCATGGACTACCAGAAGAATGTTTCTTTATATATTTTTATTGACTATGTAAGGGCATTTTACTGTGTTAGTAATAACAAATTTTGGCTAACATTGTGAAGAAAGAGAGTTCCAGATACTTAATTATGCTCATATCTATTCCTAGACCAAGTAGTTGTTGTGCAAGTAGAGCAAGGGAAGACTGCATGGTTTAAAATTAGAAAAGATGTACATGTATGTGCTTTCTCCATATCTATTCAATCTGTATGCTGAGCAAATCATTAAAGAAGCTAGACTCTATGAAGAAGAATGTGGCATCAGGATAGGAGGAGAATTCATCAACAGCCTGTGTTATTCAACACAACAATGAGATGCTCTCATCTCAACAACAACAGCAAAGTTTAGCAGGACATCAAACAATAAATGTTGGTGAGAATGCAGAAAGATAAGAACGCTCATGCACTTCTGGTGGTATTATAAAATGGTACAAGCATTACAGAAGGCAGTTTTACATTTCCTTAAAAAGGTGAATGCTGTTGTTAAGTGCCTTTGAGTCGAGTATGATTCATAGCGACCCTAGGAACAAAAGATCTGAATCTTGTTCTGTAACTATTGTCATTTCTTTAGAGTTCATAGGGTTTTCAAAGACCTGTTATTTATCAAGTGGATGCCAATCAGGCTTCCAAGTATGCCTCATCATGGTACCCATAAAGATGAATATAGAAATCTTAGATAACTCTGTTATTCTACTAAGAGGAATATATCATAAGTAAATCAGTGTTGAGGCACAAATGGAGATATAGTTATGTAACCTATGTTGTTATGGCATTATTCACAATAGGAAGAAAATGCAAATAGCCCAAATATCCAACAATATACAATGGAGAGAGAAATTATGGTACATTCACATAATAATGCTATGCAAGACTAAAGAATCAAGACTCGATAAAATAGTACACAACTTGGGCAAATTTAAAGGACATGATGCTGAGTAAAACCACTCCAACATAAAAGGATGAATGCTGCATAAGCCCACTATTGTGAAATTAGGAGAGTAACTAGGGGGTGAAGGAAGGTTAGGAGAGCCAAAATAGAATGTACAAACAACATAGTAAATGATCAGAAAATAAGAAGCTCAACATGGGAATAATTGATGAAAAAAAACCCAATAAATAGGAAGAAGATATGTGTAACTATTCAAAAGGGGATGGAAAATAGAAGAGGAAGGCAGAAGAAGGGAGGGGGAAAGTACTAGGGTAGCAAAGATTGGTGGATTGATGGGGTGGGGATGAATTAATGGGTAAGGTCTAAAGGGACTTGATGAGACAGAGTGATAAAAGACAATAATTACTAACAATAAATATATAAAACACAATGCATAATGTTAAAATGTATAAAATAAAATGCAATAATAAATACAAAAAGCACAATGTATAAAACACAGTGCATATGAATGAAACACAATATATGTGAATGGTTGTACAAAAATAAACTTTGTTGTTGTTGCTATGTGCCATCGAGTCCCTTATGACTCATAGCGACCCTACGTACAAGAAACCCTAAATGCCGTTCTATCCTGTGCCAGTCTCAAACACACTCATTCCCACCACTCCACTCACAGAATCAATCCATCTCATGGAGAGTCTTCCTCTCCTGTGCTGTCCCTCCACTTTCCCAAACATGATGTCCCTCTCCAAGGACCAGTCCATTCTTGCAATATGCCCAAAGTATGTCAGACGAAGCTTCAGAATCCTTGACTCCAAGGAGCATTCTGGCTTCACCCTCTCCAGGACAAACCTGTTTGTTCTCCTAGCAATCCATGGTATATTCAACACTCTTCTACAGCACCACAGCTCAATGGCATCAATTCTATTTCTATCATCCCTATTCATTGTCCAACTCTCCAATGCATAGCACGTAATTGCAAAGACTATAGCCCGGATCAGATGCACCTTAGTCTCCAGCCTGATGTCATTGCTCTTTAGTAATCTTGAAAGGTTCCTCACAGCTGACTTTCCCAATGCATTTCATCTCCCGATTTCCTGGCTGCTGTTACCAAGAGTGTTGACTGTGGAACCAAGTAAACTAAAACTGTTAACTATTTCAATCTCTTGCTGCCACTTGACCCAGTGGTGAGAATTACTTTTTAGGTTCTACTGTGCTGGGTCTGACTCATAATAACTTGATGTACAACACAGCACAGTCCTGCACATTCTCATCTTTGCTGCTTACAAGGACCCATTCAGATGGAATGCACTATCTCTTCCTCTAGTACAGTTATACAAGCAATGACACAACATTCCAGGTAGCATATGAGAACAAGATTGACTTTCTTGGATATTTTGCCACGGAGACAGGCACTAGTGATGAGCTTGGCTGGACTCATTGACATATATGCAAGTCTCTGGTTGTCCACAGACAGTGTGTAATGCTGAATGGTGCATCTGGATTGGATTTGCTCTGCTCCATGCTTATCCCTTCTACTTAGGATGATTGGACATGTCCTTCTGACACCAATGGAATGAAGCAAGAGGAGCAAGTGGAAACACCCTTAAACTTTTTTTGTTTGGTTGGTACAGGGCAATTATTTTTTTATTGAGATAGTAATGATAGGTAACTTGGATTTCCATTCATTCATTGTTGCACAATTTCCTCCATGAGCATCCCCCACGAAGTTTGCTATTCTCTTTGAAAAAAAAATTCTTTCATTGTTGTACAATTCTCTACCCCTACCCTAGTCCACTTTACTATGTAGCTCTTACATTGGATTGTTGTCATGCAAGTAAAACCTAATCATATATTCCTTTTAAACAGTTCTCTCTCTCATCTGTTTCAATGCAGTATACATTATTTATCCTTATTTTCTTAGTTCTCCCCCAACCCCGATATCAGTCCTGTTTCATAACGGTGGAATTATGCAGTATTTGTCCTTTTAAGACTGAGATATTTCACTCAGAATAATGTCTTTCAGGGTCACCCATTTAGTGTAATATTTTATGAGTTACTTGTTTTTCAGTGCTGCATAGTAGTCCATTGTTTGAATATATGACAGTTTCTCTATCCATTCGTTTGTTGATGAGCATTTGGGGTTGTTTCCATCTTCTTACTATTGTGAACAATACAGCAATAAACATAGGTGTACATATATCTGCTTGTGTGGTAGTTCTGGTTTCTTTAGGGTATATTCCCGGTAGTGGAATTGCTGGGTCAAATGGTATTTCTATTTCTAACATATTGAGAAAGCACTATACTGCCTTTCATAGTAGTTGCACCATTTTGCACTCTGGCCAACAGTGAATAAGGGTTCCAGTTTCTCCACAACCTCACCAGCACTTATTATTTGCTATTCTTACTGGAGGGAGATGATATCTCATAGTTGTTTTGATTTGCATCTCTCCTAGAGCTAGAGATTTTGAACATTTCCTCATGTGTTTGTTCAGCATCTGAATGTCTTCTTTGGTGAAGTGTCTGTACATATCCTGTGCCCATTTTGCAACTGGGTGATTTACCTTTATCTAGTTGTGCTGCTCAAGTATTGTATAAATTCTAGATAAAAGTCCCTTATCAGGCATGTCATTACCAAATATTCTTCCCCAGTCTGTGGCTTTCCTTTTTATCCTGTTGGAGAAGTTTTTTTGATGTGCATAAGAATTTGATTATTAGAAGGTCCCATTCATCCATTTTATCCTCTCCTGGTTGTATATTTTCCAGTATGCTTGGAAAGCTGTTCATGTTATGTATTAGGGCTTCTACAGTTTTTCCAAGCTTTTCTCTAATGAAGTTTATAGTCCTCAGTTTTAGTTCTACGTCCTTTATCTACTTTGAGCTGATTTTTGTGTATGGTATGAAGTGTGGGTCTTGCTTGAGTTTTCTGCAGATAGTTTTCCAATTTTGCCAACACCATTTACTAAAAAGGCTGTCGTTTTCCCTCTTAACTGATGTCATCTCCTTGTCAAATATCAGTTGACCATAGGTAGATGAGCTGATTTCTGTGCTCTTAATTCTATTGCATTGATCTATGGATTTGTCAATGTAGCAGTACCATGCTATCTTGACCACCATGGCAGCATAGCATTATTAGAAATTAGGGAGTGAGATGCCTCCTACCTTGTTTCTGTTTTTAAGGAGTGCTTTGCTTCTTCGGAGTCTCTTTCCATTCCAAATAAAATTGGAAAATGTCTTTTCCATCTCATTGAAGAATGGATTTGGTATTTGTATTGAAATTGCATTAAACGTGTAGGTAGTCATTGGTAGAATTGTAATTTCCACAATATTGAGTCTTCCTATCCAAGAGCAAGGTATATTCTTCCATTTCTCTAGGTCTTGTTTGTTTGTTTCTTCTAATAATTTCATTTTCTTTGACTAGGTTCTTTGTGTTTCTAGTTAGATTTACTCCCAAGTATTTAAACTTGTGATTAGCTGATTAGCTATTGTTATGAGTATTGTTTTTCTTAGTTCCAGTTCTGTATTCACTCTATCACTGTAGAGAAATCCAACTGATTTTTGTATGTTGATCTTGTATCCCACCACTTTGCTGAATTGGTCAACTAAGTCCAGTAGTTTTCTTGCTGAGTCGTGAGGGTTTTCTAGGTACATTATCATCTACATATAGAGATAATTTTACCTCATCTATGCCAATTTGGATACCTCTTATTTTCTTCTCATGTTATTGCTATTGTTAATACTTCCAATGCAATACTGAATAGGAGAGGTGATAGTGGGAATCCTTGTTTAGTGTCTGTTCTCAAATGGAGTGCCTTTAATTGCACTCTATTGAGAACAATATTACCTCTTGTGACTACATATATACTTTTTAAAATACCCCTCTATTCCTATTTTGTTGAGTGTTATAATCAGGAAAGGGTGTTTATTTTGTCAAAGCCTTTTCCAGCATCAGTTGATAGGTTCATGTTCTTTGTTTTTTTAATGCGATGAATTACACTGTTTGCTTTTCTTATGTTGAACCATCTTTGCATACCTGCTATGATTCCCATTTGGTCATGGTGAATTATTTTTTTGATGTATCAGTGGATTCTGTTGGCCAGGATTTTATTTAGGATTTTTTCATCTGTGTTCATGAGAAATATTGGCCTATAGTTTTCTATTTTGGTGGTGTCTTTACCTGGCTTTGGTATCAAAGATATGTATGCTTCTTGGAATGAGTCTGGGAGAATTCCATCTTTGGTGACAGTTCTTCTCTGAATGTTTGAAAAAAATTTACGTGTAAAACCATCTAGTCCAGGACTTTTTTTTTTTTTGGCTGGAAATTGTTTTAATACTTTTTTAAATTCTTCTTTTGTAATGAATGAGTGTGTTCAGGTGTTCTGTTTCAGACTGTGTCAGTTTAGGTAGGTTGTGACTTTCTAAGTATTTGTCCATTTCCTTTGTTGTTGTTGTTGTTGTTGCTATGTGCTGTCGAGTCGTTTACGACTCATAGCGACCCTATGCACAACAGCCCTAAACCCTGCT
>NW_006399788.1:3678617-3680556 GCF_000299155.1 Elephantulus edwardii | reverse complement strand
ATATTCTGCCCAAAGCATCCTTGATTACAGCAACTCTAGGTTTGAATTTGTTCTTCAGTTCCTTGAGCTTAAGAAATGCTGAGCGAGTTCGGCTGCCACACGCCATTTCCTTTAGGTTTTCATATTTGACTGAATATAGTTTTTCATAATATTCCATGCTGGCTTTTTTTATTTTAGTTGGTTCTGTTGTGACATTGCCCATTTTATCTTTTATTTGGATTATTTGTTTCTTTTCCTTCTTTTCCTTGGTAGTTTTGCTACCAAAGTAGTGGCTTGTAGCTTTTATTCTTTTCTAAGAACCAACTCCTAGTTTTATTGATGTTTCAATTGTTTTTTCTCTTTCATACTTCATTTATTTCAGCTGTAATTTTTACAATTTCAGGTTTTTTTAGAGGGTGATGGATTTTCTTGCTTTTTTCCCCAAAATTTATTGGAGATATTTGTTTAGAGAGTAAGTGGTCATTTTTTTCTGCCTTTGGATGTATTTATTTATTTATATAAATTGACCTCTGATTACTCCTTTAAATACTCAGAGCTTTTGTTGAGTTTTTACTGTCATTTGTTTCAAGAAACCTTTTTATTTCACTTTTTATTTCTTAAAGTACCCACTCACGTTCAAGCAAGGTATTGTTCAGCTGCCAAATGTGTGTTTTTTCACCTTTATCCTGTGTTATTAATTTTTAATTGTGTACCTTTGTGGTCTGAGGAGATACTTTGCATTATTTCTATGTGTTTTTTTCTTTTTTTAAATTTATTGAGGTTTGCCTTGTGACCTAAAATGTGATCTATTCTTGAGTACGTTCCATGCATAGAATGTATATTGTGCTTTTTGGGGGTGCATTAGTATTTTAGTTGAGTTTCTTTCTGATAGTTCTATCTTTTCTTGATAATGGTGTATTGAAGTCTCCAACTATTATATTGGTGTTGTCCATTTCCTTTTTCAGTATTGTTAATGTTTGTTTTATATACTTTGCAGCTTTATCACTTGAACCTGTGGTGATGAAGGAGGAAGTTCAAGCTGCTCTGAAAGAATTGGAAAAAAATAAAGCTCCAGGATTTGATGGTATACCAATATTTCAACAAACAGAAGCTACTATGGATGTGCTCACTAAGTTGTGCCAAGAAATCTGGAGGACAGCTGCCTGCCCAGTTGACTGGAAGAGATAGATGTTTGTTCCCCTTTCAAAGAATGGTGATTGGACAGTGTGGAAATTATCGAACAATATCGTTGATATTACATGCAAGCAATATTCTGCTGAAAATGATCCAAAACGGACTGGAGCAAGATATCAGCAGAGAACTACCAAATGTGCAGGCTGGATTTAGAAGAGGTCATAGCCAATGTTAGATTGATCTTGTCCGAAAGCAGAGAGTACCAGAGGAATGTCCATTTGTGTTTCATTGACTATGCAAAGCCTTTTGACTGTGTGGATCACAACAAGCTGTGGCTGACTGAGAAGAATGGGAATCCCAGAACATTTGATTGTATTTATGTGAAACCTCTACTTGAACCAAGAGACAGTCTTCAGAACAAAGCAAGGAGATATGGCATGGTTCAAAATTGGAAAGGGTACCCATCAAGGATGTATTCTGTCTCCATACCTTTTCAATTTGAATGCAGAACAGATCATCCAGGATGCTAGGCTATACAAGGAGGAATGTGGCATCATGTTTGGAGGAAGATTCTTCAACAACCTGCATTATGCAGATGACACAATCTTGCTTGGTGAAACTGAGGAGGACCTGAAAGTGCTTGCTGCAGAAGGTCAAAGACTGCAGACTTCAATATGAATTGAAGTTCAACATCAAGAAGACAAAGTTTCTGAAGCTGTGAACAATGTCAATCTCTTTGCCATCCATCCTGACGCTGCCAATTGGTCCAGTGGTGAGAATCTTTGTCTTCTTGACATTGAGCCTCAGTCCATACTGAAGGCTGCAG
>NW_006399788.1:3668344-3676837 GCF_000299155.1 Elephantulus edwardii | reverse complement strand
ACGCGTATGGATATTATCCTGTCCCTCACAATGTTGTACTTCAAGATGGATCTAGAAATTACTTTTTTAACTATGAAAGCAACTCTATTTTTCCTCGCCTTTTCATCTCCGGAGTAATATATCATATGATCATCTGACTCAAAATGTCCCATGGCAGTCCATCTCATCTCTGCAATGCCTAGTATGTCAGAATGTGTCAGGGTTGTATTTCCTCTCCATACCTGTTAAATATATATGTAGAGCAAATTAATTGAGAATCTGGAGTCTATTAAGAGGAATGTAGTATGAGAATTGGAAGGAGACTCAATAACCGGCATTACGCAGGTGACACAACTTTGCTTGTTGAAAATGAGGAGGACTTGAAGGACTTGTTGCGGAAGATCAAAGAATGCATTCTTCTGCATGAATTGCATCTCAGTGCCAAGAAAACAAAGATTCTTTCTTCTGGACCAATAGGCATCATCATGGTTCATGGAGAGAAGGGAGATTGAAACTGTCAAGAGTTTCATCTTGTTTGGATCCGTAATTAACATTCTTGGTAACAGTAGTAAGGAAATAAGGAGACACATTGCACTGCAAAAATCTGCACTTAGGGGCCTTTCAATAATGTCAGTTATTAAGGATTTTTACATCTATATTCATGAGAGATATTGGTCTATAGTTTCTTTTTTTGACAATATCTTGCCTGGTTTTGGTATTAGGGTTATGCTTGCTTCATAGAATGACTCTGGGAGTCTTCTTTGTTTTTTAATTTTTTAAAAGTAATTTAAGTATAATCTAAGTATAATCTATATCTTTGCTTAATATATGTTCAAATTCAGCCTTAGATTCTACTTTTTTTTGGGGGGAGAGGGTTTTGTGATGGGTTTGTTCAAGTGTTCTATATCTGTTCATGTCAATCTGGGTAGGATCTGAGTTTTAAGGATTTGTCCATTTCCTCTCAGTTTTCAAATTTATCAGAGTGTAGTTTTCCATAATATTCCAAGATTTATTTAATTTTATCAGGTTCTTTTGTGAACTCTTACTTGAATTATTTGTGTCATCTCAATTGGTGTTCTGTTTTTGTTTTCTTTTGTTAAGTTTGCTAATAGTTTGTCAATTTTATTGGCTCTTTTGACAAACGAGCTTCTGGTCTTTTTGATGGTTTTAATTGTTTTTCTGTTTTCTCAGCTCTTGGTGTTATAATTTTCTTTCTTCTAGAGACTGTGAAATTAAATTGCTGTACTTTTTCTACTTGATGGACGTGTTGTGTTAGATTGTTAATTTTGCTTCTTTATTTTTTATGTCTTTGCTTATTTCTATGAACAACCCCCTGACGACTGCCTTAGCTGTATGAGGTTTTGTTACGTTGGGTTTGTCTTTTTTTTCTTTCATTATCATTTGTTTCAAGGAACTTTTTTATTTCTTTGCTTATTTTTTTCTATAACTCAATATAACTTCAATACCAGGGTGTTACTTAGCTTCCACATTGGTGGTTTTATCTTCTTGTTAATTTCTCTTTTTATAGCAGTGTGGTCTGATAAGATATTTTGTATTATTTCAATATTTTTCAATTTGTTGAAGCTTGCTTTGTGTCCTTTTTGGTTTTCTTTTTCTACTTGTTGAAATTCTTAGGTTACATAATCAATTATCAGTTTCTCTTCCTTTTGGATGTTTTTACTTGCTGCTATGAATTGACCTCTAAGTTTTGCTTTTGCTCTATCACAGAGGTTTTGGTAAGTTGTGTTTCTATTTTCGTTTGTTCCAAGAAACATTTTTATTTCATTTTTCATTTTTTTTCTATTACCCACTTGTGTTCAAGCAGGATGTAGTTTACCATCCAAGTGTATGGCTTTTTCTCCTTTATTCTCTTGTTGTTCATTTCTAATTTCATAACATTGTGATCTGAGAAAACATTTTGTGTTACTTCTATTTTTTTTTTTTTAATTTATTGATGCTTGTTTTGTGACCTAAAAATATAATCTATTCTGGAGAAAGTTTCAAGTGTCCTGGGAAAGAATGTATCCTGACCTTTTTGGGGAGGTTCATTAACCTGCATGTATTTATGATATTGAATTGATTGATTGTGTGGTCTAATTCTTCAGCATCTTTGTTGAGTTTCATTCTGATAGTTTTATCTTTCCATGGAAGTGGTGTATTGAAGTCATCTACTATCATGATGTTGTCTGTTTCTTTTTTCAGTTCAGTTTATATTTGCTCTGTGTTATTTGTAGGTCTATCATCTTGTGTATAGATATTTATTGTGATTATGTCATCTTGGTCTATTGGCCCTTTAAGTGTTAAATGGTGTTCTTCCTTGTCTTTTATGATGATTGTTATGGTGAAGTCTATTTTATTGGAAATTAATTCCCATTCCTGCTTTTTCCAGTTGCATTTGCTTGATACTTCTCCTCTCCACCTCCTTTGATTTTTAGTCTATCTTTATCTTTACTTTTTTAAGTGTGTCCCTTATAGACAGTATATTGGTGTTTTGTTTAGTTTATCCAATCTACCCCTCTTTTTCTCTTCACTCATGCATTTAAATAATTCACATTAACTGTTATTATTGAGAGGTAAGGTTTATTACTGTAATTTGTTGAGATCTTTTTTATATTGTTGCCTGTTACTTTGATCCATCCATGTTTCTGTGGTGTCTCTCTGAGAAGGACTTCCTTCAGTATTTCTTGTAGCTTTGATCTTGTTTTTACAAACTGTCTTAGCTTCTGTTCTTCTGAGAATATCTCTCCGTCATATTTGATGGACAAGTTTTTTGGGATAGAGTGTTCTTGGTTGACAGCTGTGTTCTTTGAGTTTTGATATATGTCATCCCACTGTCTTCTTGCTTACAGGTTTCTGCTGAGAAACCAGTACTGAATTATTTACTCTCCTTTTTAGGTTACTCTTCACTTTTCCCTAGCTCTTTTCAGAATTCTCTTCTTCTCTCTCATTCTGGCCAATTTGACTATGATATGACTTGGATATTCCCCCCCCCCCTTTGGGCTTCTAGTCTATATGGAGTTTACATAGATTTTTGCATGTATATTCTCTTATTAATTGTACCTGGAAGTTTTTTATCTAATAAATCTTGCACAACTTTCTCAGTGCCTTTTTTCTTCTTCTTCTTGTTCTGGAATTCCAATTATGTGCATGTTGTTTCTCTTGATGGTCTATCACATTATTCTTAGGCTTGCTTCCTTTTCCTTCTTTTTTTTTTTTTTTTTTATTCTGCCTTTTGCTCTAACATATCAGTGCTGAGAGCTCACTCTTTTATTTCACTGATTCTGTGTTCCATCTCTTCACTTCTACTCATTTGTCTTTTCAACTTATTGACAGCTTCTTAGCCACTGGTCCATATTCTGGATTGCTGTTTCTTGTTTTTCTAGATTTTATAATATCCCATTTGTTTTATCTGCATTGTATTAAACTGTGGGTTTTGTTTGTGGTGGTGTTCTTGTTGTTGTTCTTAGTTCCTCTTGGTGTTTGCTTGTAGAACCTGCAATTCTTCACATTTTTCTTTCACCCATTGAAAATATACAATCGTTCTTTTGAATTCTGTGTCAGAAAGCTCCATAAGTTTTTTCTGGCTTTAGGATATCTGATATTCATTGATTCTGTGCTATGATCCCTTTTGGGGTTGAGATATTGCTTTGGTTTTGTGTAGACTATGAGGTACTCTGTTTCTTCTGTGACATTTCTGTGAAAGCTTTCTTTCTTGCCTGGGGCCCTGGCAAATCCTTGGTCTGATGACATTGACTGGGGAACTTACTGCTCCAGAAGAGGAAAGGGATGCTCAGCCTGTCTGAATTTCTCTCAGGTTCCTTGGCTCAGAGGAGGACTTGCTTCAGTTGGAGAGCTTAATACTTCAGTAGCAAAGGGGAAGGCAACTCACCCTGCCTGTAAGCCTTCCTCTTTGGTCTTGTGGCAAGGTATACTGAGCTGGGGTGGAGTGCTTCTGTTCCTTCCTCTCTGGTCCCACAGCTAAGTTCTCTGAGGTGAAAGGCTTGTTGTTTTCTTATTAAAGCCCTCTCTCTTAAAGTCTATTGCCCTCCAGGTTCCCCAACTTTTTCCTACTTTCTCTCACATTCTGTAGGAAGATATTTGTCTCTAATCTTCTGCTCAGGAACTGTGTTCCTATAGCTGCTGATTACTGGATTCTTTCAATTAAGGTGCCTGGCTGGCAAAGCAGGATAGTGTCCTAAGCAAAAGTGCCATGTTGACTGGATCCTGAATGTTGATTTTCTTTCTTTGGCCCAAAGGCCAGATGGGTGTGTGTGAGACTGTGGAAGAAGTGGAAACTGAGAGAGCATCCTCACCTGATTAAGATAACACTAGTCAATATAACATGCAGGCAAAATGGCAGCCTCAGTGGAGCATGGGATAAAAGTGAAGATTCTGTGACTTCTGGCTAAAGGGTTTAAGGCTGCAAGCTTTATCATTTGATTTCTTAACAACTGCTTTCATCAGGATTGATTGTAGATTAAAATAAAATTTAATTCTTAAAAAATTTAAAAAAATAATTCTTGACAACTCTTTTTTCATTTTATCATTAGGTTGCTTACTGGTGCAGATGTGGAAATTTTGGGTTTTATTGTGCTAAGTAGTTATCTGTAATGAAAGCTATAGTCTTTGATCTTTACCAATAAGAGTTTAAGTCTTCTTGGTTTTCAGCAGGTAAGGTTATGTATTCTATGTATTGCCCGTTATTAATGAATGCGTCTTCTTTTCATATAATCCAGACTGAAGGAATGTCTTGTTAATATACAGATTGAATAAGAGTAGTGAAAGGGTACAATTTTGACACATGCTTTTCTTGATGTTAAACTATGCAATATCCACTTGTTCTGTATCTGCGTTCATTCGTTATTTACTTTTTTACACACCTTGAACCTACATTTGAAGATTTTATTGTTACTAGGTGCTGCTGAGTCAACCATGATTCAAAGTAACCCAATGAACAAAAGATATAAACCTTATTCTATCCTGTGCATCACCATCATTACCACGTTCAAGTTCATTTTTATGGTCTCAGTCAATCCATTTCCTTAGGGTCTTCCTCTCTTTTGCTGATTAGTGAAATCTCTTTCAAGATTTGGAGAGCTCAGAGAGAACTTTGGATGTATACTTATTAGCATATGAGGATATTGGGTCTATATTCTTGCTGTTTTCCATCATTTAGAGCTGAAGAACAGCTAGCTATCTGTGCTAGTCTAGAATGTGAGTTTTAGTTTGTCACAGTCCCCATTACTCCTTATAGTACCCCTGACACTGAGATTAAGTATTAGCTTTTAATTAGGCTAAGTCATAGATTGCTGGGGTTTTGCACAAGAAAGATATATTTCTTTGTGCCTGTTGGGAAGTAATTTTTATAGGAGCTACAGGTCTTTTCTCCCACTGAGCTGCTAAGTGGCTTTGAAATCATCAAAACTGTTTAGCGGCCAACCACTTAACTATTATGCTACTATGGTTATCAAAATTAGAAAATGATACAAGGTACAAAGAGAATCTCATGCTTCTAGGAAAATGGATGGAAATATTTCTTTATGCAAGTGAATATTAACCCCACATGTTGAATATAAAAACTCTGTCAAAAGAACATATTCAGCTACTTTCTCAACTCTCAGCAATCTGTTTAGCTCCTTTAGACATGTGAGCTTACCACCTAGATTCTGCACCACACTAGACTAGTGAATGCACTTTGTAATGTTTTTCTAGGTCTCCTGATTTCCTCCACTTCAGTCAGTTACACATTTTATAAAAGACGAGTTTTATACAAATTACACCCTTGTTCACAATCTTCAGTGGCTACCTACTGCTTTCAGAGTAGAGTTCAAACTCCTCAGCCTGGTGTTTAAGATTACAGCCCAGTACTTTCCCTCATTAGACTCCTGCTGGTTACAAGATCTAGAAATATAGATGCAATTCAATACAATGTAACACAATTTCATTTGACAGTATATTTACTTCAAACCCAAAGGCATGTGTTCCAAATCCATTAAACACTCTACAGAAGAAAGATGAGAAATCTCCTCCTCTAAAATTTACTGCCTCTGAAAACCAACTCAAGGGTCAGCTATGGGCCAGCTCTGACTTGCTAGTACAGAACAACAACAACAACAATGGTAGCAAAAGCAGGACAGAACAGGGTGTTCTTTGCAGTTGATCAAAATCTTTAGGTATAGATGTAACAAATAACTCTCACAAGAAAGAGAATTTAAGAATCATACTTCTAGGGTGGATAGTGAATAGCATTGCTTTTAATTGACCTAGGAATCTCTCTCTTTAACCTTCCACTATTTCGTTATGCAAACCTTTTACCAATTGATTGATCATTTCTTAGTCCCCAAATACTTTGTTAAGTAAGACCATTTGTCCACAGTTAAGGTATCTGGAGACTATTCCCACAGTGAGGGCTAACACAATGGTGGTGGAGGTTGTATTGTAGAGTTGAAACCGAACCATAGTTGACCTCCTGGATAGCTGACTCTCCAGCAGGTTTTCAGAGGCAGTTAAATGAATGGGAGGACATTGCCCATTCTTGTCCTGGGGAGCAGCTTGTGGTCTCTAATTGGATAGAAAAGACAATTTTCAAGGTTTATAACAATATACCATCTAAATACAACTAAAATGCATGACAATAGAAGATAAAGTGCAATTGACTTAAAGTAAAATACTTATAACTCATCAAAATAGGGAGCTCTGGACTGCCAAGAGAACAAACGTGCTTGTCCTGGAAAAAGTGACACCAGTCTGCTCCTGGGAGGCAAGGACTTTGAAACTCCATCTCACATACTTTGTACATATTGTCAGAAGGGACCTGTCTTTGGAAAAGGACATATTGCTTCGATGTAAAGAAGATCACCACAGTTGGGGCAGGTATGTCAGATATGGTGAAGTTGGCTCAGGACAGGGCAAGGCTTAGAGCCATTGTTCATAGAATCATTCTGACACATTGTGAAGTTGACAGCACATAATAAAAACATAAAAATATTTTTAAAAATGTGTAGCCGTGAAAAAAACTTTGTCATGGAATGTATAATTATGTTCAAAGGTAGAGGCCAATGAGGAGGGAGGAGAAATTACTAGAATAGCCAAGTTCTGTGGGTACATGAATGGGAGAGGTGGGAGATAGGTGGGAGAATTGTGGGGAAGGAATGAGAAAGATCCAATTCAAATCTGAAAAGACTATGCCATTTTAGGCAAAGATTGTGATTAATTTTATAAAACACAATCTATATAAATGATTGTGGATGAAGGAATGTGTGAAGCAAAATGTACATGAACAAAACACAGTGTATTAAAAATATCCAGTAATGAAGTTTATAGTCCTTGGTTTTAGTCCTGGATCCATGATCCACCTGTTGTTGTTGTTAAGTGCTGTCAAGTCACAGGCAACTCGTAGCGACCCTATGAAGGAGAGTCCTCAGCTCTTTGGGTGCCTTTCGTCCTCTCTCCAGGTTCATAGGGTTTCCGGAGGCAAGCTATTATGGATGCCACTCCTCCTTCCAAGCTTTTGGATATCTGTGGAGGTAAATAAAAAAATACAAACCACAAAAAAACCCCACCAAAACCCTTTTAATCCAAAGGGGTGGGTTATCGACCAGATCAGCCTAAACAAAGTATTCTGTCCTATAGCGTCAGCTCAGTCTTAGAACTATATACACCAACAGATACACTGGACGCTTACACAAAAGACACACAAAGGCACAAATGACGTACAAAACGTTAGCCGACGGATTCCTGCAGCAAAGAAAAACAACAAAAAGATGCTGGCTGAGGAGCCCAGAGCCTGAGTGACAGCTGTGGCGAGCTGCAGGGCCAGGGGAAACGAGACCATGAGAAGCAGCTGCAAGCTGTTGGGCAGCTCTTGCCAACGCCAAGCCGTTTGCCTTTTCCCCAGTACTCCCGGTGCCCCACACGAGCCACAAGCATGTGCCTGCCCTGGCTGGGGATGAACCTAGGATGCCTGACACACCCACATGTGGCGGGGAAGGGGCAGGGGCGCGCTGGCGCCTGCTGGGCTCCCCGGGTACCCAGGCCCCTGCTGGGCCCGCCATCCCTGTGGTGTCATCCCTCCGTGCTGCTGGAGAAGCCCCCCAACCTGCGCAGCCTTAACTGCGCAGCACTGCTTTAACTTGGGGAAACTGGAAATCAGGCACGACCCCAGGTTGGCCAGCCTTACGCAAGTGACCCATGTGCCTACAGTAAGGCGCTGACCTGCCAGCCAGTCCCATGGCAGTGACCCACGCTGCCTTCTGTATTCTGTATAAACTGGGGAACCTGAGGGATGAGACACTGCCCTCATGCCAGTCCCACGAGTGCTACTTACGCTGTCTCCTGAGATGCTGGCCTTCCACCAGTCCCACGATGGCTACCTCGCACTGTCTCTTGTACAAATTTCCCACAGCCCCTGGCGCGTCAGCCTTACCACAACTGGCCACTCTTTACCACATTGTCCTAGGACCAGGATTTTAACAGGATAAAATAGGCAGAAAACGAGAGAGAGAGAGAGAGAGA